>NC_139825.1:20783633-21383633 GCF_963691815.1 Echiichthys vipera | reverse complement strand
ACGCCCTGGCTCTAGTGCTGTGGTTTATGTCAGCTGAGTGTCTGCGGGCTGCCGGCCTCTGCAGAGTGTGTAGCAGAGGCACAACTCTGTGTTGCGGTGGTGCCAGGGATGATCTGCCTGGCTGGCTGTTAGCAAATTACTTCATCAGCTAACGCCAGATCCATGTAGCTAGCTGGCCAATGTTAGCTTGCTTGCTAATGTTAGCTCACCAAAATCAAATATCAATATTTTCTGAGACCCCTACTGGCAATTATAACTATGTAGCCAACATGATACAAAAGGGCATGGGCCATGAGTGTTAAGTAATATAAATTGGCAAGGTGACTGGGAAGCAAAACAGGAATCTGTTAAAATCTTAAGAAGAAAAAGTGAAAAAAAAACAACAACAAGCGAAACAGTATTAAAACGATGACATCATTTGAATAAATCTTCTTCTTGAAACATTAGTGGCGACAGTACCCTCTGAATCTCTGACGTAACTGTTTACTGAGCTAATGTTGCCTGGTGACAAACACAATCCCAGCTAGTAAGCAGATTTGGATAGTAGTGCTTGGCAACATAGATTTGGTTCAGGGCAACAACAGTAAACAGTAAACATGTCTCCCCCATCAACAGACGAGGCTCTCTAGATTAGGGCCAGCGAGTGAAAGATATGTCAACATGTCTCAACCTGTAATTTTATGGCCCTCCTTGTGCCAGCGAGTGTAATTTTAAAATTGCTAGAAAGCAGCACAAAGATGAGTCATTTATAAAAATTATAACCAGCTGTGTGTGAGACATTGGATACAGACACAGACATGAAAAAACAAACCTCAAACTTTGTATGGTGAATCTTTTCCTTGAGAAATAACCGGATGCTGGGTTAATTAATTTAAACTATAAAGTGGGTAACCGGTAGATTGCTTACTCCAGGTAGGGAATGAGTCCTTACCCCAAGTGAAGGAGTTCAAATACCTCGGGATCATGTTCACGAGTGAGGGGATGATGGAGCGTGAGTTTGGCCGGAGAAGCGGAGCAGCGGGGGCGGTGTTGCAGTCGCTCTACCGCACTGTTGTGATGAAAAGAGAGCTGAGCCAGAAGGCAGAGCTCTCAATCTACCGGTCAATCTTCGTTCCTACCCTCACCTATGGTCATGAAAACTGGATCATGACTGAAAGAACGAGGTCGCGGGTACAAGCAGCCGAACTGGGATTTCTCAGGAGGGTGGCTGGAGTCTCCCTGTTAGAGATAGGGTAAGAAGTTCAGCCATCCGTGAGGAACTCGGAGTAGAGCCGCTGCTCCTTTGCGTTGAAAGGAGCCAGTTGAGGTGGTTCGGGCATCTAGTAAGGATGCCCCCTGGGCGCCTCCCTTGGGAGGTGTTCCAGGCACGTCCAGCTAGGAGGAGGCCTCGGGGAAGACCCAGGACTAGGTGGAGAGATTATATCTCCACACTGGCCTGGGAACGCCTCGGGATCCCCCAGTTAGAGCTGGTTAATGTGGCCCGGGAAAGGGAAGTTTGGGGTCCCCTGCTAAAGCTGCTGCCCCCGCGACCCGACCCCGGATAAGCAGTTGAAGATGAGATGAGATGAAGCCGGTAACTCGAAACTATTATATGATAGGCTCCTCAAATGCAGCATCTAAATACAGGATCTTGATGGTACAATTTCTCCACAGAAATTGTATGGTCACTTCATGCAATCAGGGCAATTGTTGTAACAATGTCAATGATGAAAGAAGATCTTTGTCGAACATTTGCCATTGGATTTCTAAAGACTACTTGATTAGTTGATTGTTTATCCAGTATTATTATCCCTCGAGAGATTATCCCTATTCTGTAGGATCTAAGCTCTGATGAAAACCAAAACATATGTCGTCATGCAAAAAAATAAAACAAGAAAAAATGTATCCATGCAGAAGGTCGGATCGTTAACTTGTTACTGACAGGGTGGCAGCCCTGGAACCATAAATCCAATAGAAAAGACTGGCAGCATGAAACAATGATAAACAATGCAAAAGAGGAAAAAAATTGAAGCAGGAAACCAAGAGGCAAAACACACGCTAAAATACTCATCAAACTCACTACACGATCATGTAAATGTTTCATTTACTTTACTTTTATTTAACCAGGCAATCCCATTGAGATCAAAAATCTCTTTTAAAGGGGAGACCTGCCAAGGTCAAGTCTGTGTCTAGTAACCAATAAACATACAATTTAGTTATTTACATTAATACAAATGTCACCAAGATTTTGTATGATATTTGAACGGAATTTCTTATTTCTGTAACAGAAGTAAGAGAGGTTTGGGTTTACTGCAAACAATTTAAATACTTATGAACATCTATCTCATCAAAATATTCACCCCAATTGTAAGTGCACATATAAACATAGTCATTTTCAAACCCAGGACACCATGTGCGGCGTGTTTCAACGATCCAGCTACATTTGGTAATTGGCTATCGTGGTCCTGCGCTAACCTCGCATTGCCACACAAACAGACAACCAGGCATGAATTATCAAACACGTAATGATGAAGGAATTGACAAAGATCGTTAAATTCCTTAGATAATCTCATACTCAGTACACACCAATGAGATGAACAATGTGTGAGTGAGTGGTATTTTCTTTTGGGTCATCAAACCAGATAACATCTTCTGCTGTTTCATGCATGATGGGAGAGAAAAGGCTTGTATTTCCTCTTTCTCTCCCTCTCTGCCTGTCTCCATTTTCTAGATCAATACCACCCTGTTTATCTTACCAACCTGATATCGCTCCCCAGTCCTCAGCACAGCAAGCTATGGGTGTTTGTGTGATTCTGCATGTGTCCCCAGGCAGCAGCAACATTATACGGGCATATAGTTTTCATCTGGAGTAGAAAAAAAAATCTTTATGCCCCTAAAAATAGAGTGAGCTGTTTTTCTTTTCTCTCCAGAACCCATTATACTCTCCATCGCCCTAAGCATTACTGGCCTCTGTTACAAAGTCTCATAGCTTTGGTATGACCCAATAGTCTGAAAGTCAAAGAAAGGCAAAGTGCTGGTGAAAAGTGGCGGTCAGTTCTCTTCTATAAATGTAGCTTACTGATATGAGTTATTAAATATGCCACTACTAAAGAAAGCTACCAGAATAAAAAAGAAGAGTAAAAAATGATCTCTTCATGGCCACGTTGGTGTAACCTAAATTCAGGTTAATTCGTTTGCTTCAAATAGTTTGTTATACTTTTATTAATTAAGTAGATCATCCCACCAACTGACTAGGGGAGGAAGACCTTCAGTTATCCGCAGTAGCAGCTCACATTCAGACAAACCGCGGCACCATGGTAAGGCTCTGGATCCCGGACTACCCTAAGATATTGCTACTGTACACAGCATAAAACGCAGTGCCCGTTCAGGATATACCTGTTAGCCAATTGATTGGCTCCCAGTATTGCTGCTTGCAGTGTTGTCAAAGGGACGTACCTGAGTCCCCAGCAATACACCCGCCACGTGTGAAGTGGGTCAGGTGTACGGTTCTCAAGATATGCGAAGGACAGACACACACAGATTCCTTGCTTTATTAGATACAGCCATAGCATGCTGACAGGCTAATGGGGTTTTTTTAATTGTTTTTACTGTATACAGAAACTTGAAAATGTAATGCAGGATTCTATGTTTTACACAACATAATGGCAACGTTTTAGAGAAAGATTATACTTTTTGAGCAATGCTCTTTCCCCCCTCAACATCCCACCACAAAACACATGCTTGCTTTCTTTCTTTCTTTCCAGCTCAGAGAGAAAGTAAATTAACTGTCCTGTTTTATTCTCCTAAAGCCACACTATATACATACAAATCAGAGACTGACTCCAATTCTTCAGAATCCTAAACACTGTGGTGAAAACTTTGCAATTCTTCAAAGCGCCTATGGTTAGCAATTGGTTATCTCGTTTCTAAAGTATGTTCAAAAAACAGTTTTAATCTCTTCTAAGAACAGGAACACGTTTCTTGCTAATGTTCCTTGTAGCTCCACATACAGCTGCTTCAACAGGAATACATACACAAGCAGAAAAAAAGCTGAATTGTGCTATTAGGCTACTTTGGTAGTTTGGGGCAATTACAGAGCAGGAAAATGTTGTTTCAAAGAAGCAAGTGTTAATAAAAGACTTTCTGTTACATTTTCCCCCTGAGCCACATCACAGAGAAAGTTAAAAAAAATCTTCCCACCTGTTTATTATCTATTGAGGTAGAGAGAGCGCCACTGCACTTGAATTGTGAATTCAATTGAGAGAGACATTGCAATTCTTCATTCAAGAGTCTTCATAATTAAGAGGGAGAGTGTGGGTACTGCAGGCTTAGTGTGAGAGGACATGTAAGAGCGATGAATTATCAAATAGAGGAAGAGGAACAAGAAAGAGGTATGGGGGAGATTGAGGATTGGGGGGTGGGGAGGGCAGACAAGTGAAAAGCAGCTAACACAGCAAACTGTGGCTTTGGAGGCTTCAGTGTAGCATTGAATAATTCATCATTTTCCTCTCAGTCTCCTCCACTATTAGAGTAACAAAGAGCTGTAATAGTGTAAAATAATGCTGGGGAAAAGACGTAAAAAGGAGCAAGAATATAGGGCAGAAATAAATAATGACGCTTTGTTAGCCTAATCCTCAGAGGATGGCAGAGCAGTGATTTAAATCTCCATGTTAGCCAAAGTTCAACAGTAATTAGAATAAGAGTGCTAATTTCTACTCAAACCGTTCTTTTTACATTGAAAAATGTATGAGTGCATTTCAGAGGGCTGCTTTTAACATGCCTTGTATGCATTGTCTGTATCTTAGGGAACTTTGCTTTGTAAACTAAATGATTTCAAATAATTTGAATCTATGTTAATCAAAAATGACTTTTTGGTTTGAGCAGAGCTGTCTTTGTTCTTCACAAACCTGCTTCCTGGATATTAAACATTACCTAACTATTTAAAATTCCAGTGGTCTGAATGAGTGTTTTTTTACAACATAATGCAAATCATGTGTAACAATCAGTTGTCTGAGCAACACTGCTTAGCACAGCTCACTTTTAAAAAACTCTCATCATTGAGCTGTGTATACATCAGCAGGCGAGGTGCAGGTAATTTATCCGCCAATGTTCATCTATACAGGTTATAAAACATCATAAAACATTTGCAAAGACAATTGTTATACATTTTAAAACAAGAATTGTTTAAAGGTATAACATAAAATGTTTCATTAAAATGTCTAAAAAAGGGGGTTTGGTCGCCTGTTGATGTTGTCACATCTCCTTTAAACTGTGGTTGTCTGCTAGAAGCTGTCATAAATTGACTTTTCATCCAGATTTAAGCCACATTTTTCCATACACTTTTTATAGTACTTTAGCTGTTTCTAACCCAGCACCTATTTTGTGACATTGCAAGATTGTTTAATTATCAGAGAAATAACCTGAGCAGGATGTGCTGTGTCCGCTGAACAGCATCAGAGAAACACTGATTTTTGACATAAAACTCAGTCAGTCAGATAGTCAGGAATGTACATTAATCTAATATATTAAAAAAACATTGAACATGATTTCCTAACAGCCATGTCAGTCTATTGCCCTAATCTAGAAAAGAAGAATGAAACCAAACAACAAAAGAGCAGAAGGATAAAACCACACAGACAATCCATCTGGTATCAGGCTTGAGGTACAGTGGGCTTGAAAGGATGAGGTTGGCACCACCCACCCTGGGAGGGCTTAGCTAGCTGCCTGGCTGCCCTGGGCCAATATTAAACAGTCCCACATGCTGGGCTGCAGCTTGAAAGAAGATGCAAGACAGAAAGAAGAAAGAAAAAGCCAGAAACACACATATACAAGATGTGTTTCTGCACCTCCGCATGGCCCTTAAGCATTTACTAATAGCAGCGAGTGAGGCAGAGTGCTGCCAGCGCTCATATATGAATGAAGCATTTTCCCTCAGGACACATTCACAACCTCCAGCTATAGGCCTGCACACGTAAAGAGCATGCACACAACCTCCATCCTTTTGTTGTCTGTTTTTCCTCTTCACCTTACTCAACCATATAATTTAGTTCAATTGCCACTGTAAATATATTCTGCTATACTTGGGCAGAAAAAAAAAAACGTCTCTCCTTTTCTGCTTTTTATGAATGTTTTTGTGGCCAAAGACTTCACTGTTGAAGTATCCACAGTAGTATAGTTACTGACGATGGGGGGGGGGAAGTGATAATTTAATAAAAAGAGAACGTTAGATACAACTATTTTAACCAACAACAGACTCGTCTCAAATCTTCCCTTTATAGCCAATCAACTCAGCAACTTTTTTAACTCCAGTGGACTTTTTGACAAATTTCAGTAAGGCTTCCAACCCCACCAAAGTAAAGAAACAGCTCTTATTAGAGTGTTAAATGACATAAGGTTGAACCCTGACTCAGGCAAGGTGCCAGTTTTGGTCCTGTTGGATATCAGTGCTGCCTTTGACACTGTGGATCACAGTTTACTGCTGAACAGGTTGGAAACCTGGGCAGGACTCAGCAGGACAGTCCTAAAATGGTTCAGGTCCTACTTGGAGAAACAGAGTTCTTTTGTGACCATTGGTAGTTATCAATCCGACCGAGTGGCTATGACATGTGGAGTTCCTCAGGGGCCAGTCCTTGGACCCCTTCTGTTCAACTTATATATGCTTCTCTTGGGTCAAATTCTGCAGAATTCTAATGTCAACTATCATCGTTATGCAGATGACACACAGATATATCTCACACTGTCTCCAGATGACTGCAGTCCAATAGAGTCATTATGTCACTGTTGAGAGCAAGTCAAAAATCGGATGAACCAAAATTTCCTTCAGTTAAATCAGGAAAAAACTGAGATCATTGTTTTGGCAATAAAGAGAAGACGGTTGCTGTCAGTAAACATCTGAGTCACTGTCCTTAGAAACTACAGACCAAGTCCGAAACCTTGGCGTGCTGATAGACTCAGATCTGACCTTCAACGGCCATATCAAATCAGTCACCAAATCTGCCTTTTATCAACTTAAGAACATATCCAGAATTAAGGGTTTTATGTCCCAAACTGATCAGGAGAAGCTGATTCCTGCTTTCATCTCCAGTAAACTTGACTACTGTAACAGTCTTCTGACAGGACTCCCCCAAAAAGTATCAAACAGCTGCAGCTCAAGTTTTAACCAGAACAAAGAGATCAGATCACATCAACCCAGTATTTGATTATACCAGTAAGGCCTTGATCTTAAAACAAATGTGTTATTCTTTCCAGTATCATCCACAAACATCTACAGCTGCACGTTAATCATCTCCAGAAAACAAAGTAGATAAATAAATAAATTAGTAAGACATTTGGAGCACCTTGCAGTGAGGCGTGGTCTGGTGCTGAGCCACCGTTGGCTGCAGTCTCAGGCTTTGCCAGGGAGCTGGGTCAGTTAAAGAACAATCTTAATGGCAACAGAAAGATGTACGTTTGTTCACTGCACTTTGTGTACAAAGTATACAAGTTGCAAATTCAACAGCTGCAGTTAGTAAAAGTAAAAGGTATTCAGAATCAGAATTATTTATCAATGACCACATGACCAGATTGGTGAAATTTCAATATATAAAACTATAAGTTGGACTAAGCCTGTGAATGTTCTCATTCGTCCAGGTCATCGTTATCCTCAAAGCAATTTCAGTCAAAAACAACTGGACTGGTTGTTTGTCTAGGAGGACGTTTCACCTCTCATCCAAGAGGCTTCATCAGTTCATGTACGCATGGGACCAGTCCCAGCCTGGTCAGATGCGTACATGAACTGATGAAGCCTCTTGGATGAGAGGTGAAACGTCTTCCTAGACAAACAACCAGTCCAGTTGTTTTTGACTGAAATTGCTTTGAGGATATAAGTTGGACTTTTCCTCAGGTTTGTGCCAAGAGCAGAGCCTCAAACATTTTCCTATATTCTATAACAGTTTTAAGTAAACGGACACTTGTCACTTGTCGGGTCAAGTATATCTCTGTTATAAGTTACAGTTAGTTAGTGTTACAGTCAGCTGCCCCTCTGGTGTAAATGCTAGTCTCATTTCACCCATATGCCAAGTGAAGATAGTTTATCTTTGTTTGTAAGATTAACACATCTTTTGCTTACCTGAGTGAGAATATCCAGTTGACCTATAATGTGTTCCAGGGTGCTGGCTAGACCAGGGGGGACTCCTCCATCTGAGGCCTGGGACTGTGCTTGAACTTGGGGTGAATGCTGCTGAAGACCCCGGGTCTGTGTGTGGTGGGTGGAGGAGGAACTGGTGCTGAGGTGTCTGTTGTAGGTGTGGGAATGAGTCGCTCTGCTGTGGCTGCCATTGCGACTGCCGCTCTGAGTGCGGGCAGCAGTGTGGGAGTCTTGTCCGTTAAAATGTTCGGACGGTTCAGAAGCCTAAAAACAAAGAAGTAGGAGCGAGAACAGTTGTTAGAAAGTTCAATGGTCTCTGATGCTTAACATAACTGATAATATCCTTTATAGTATTTAGTGTAGTAGTGCAGATTACAGAGTAGTGAAATGTGCATTACTCTGCGTTTCGTGCTCCATGAGTGTACTATCAAAAAGGAAAAGGTTGAAACATTGATACAAGGTTGTCATGTGTTAAATTCCTGGACCACAACTGTTTTTAAAATCGGTTCCTAATACAGTAACTTCCCAAAGGCTACTAAAAATAAAATTACGCCTAATAACAACATGCTGAATTAGATCATTGATGAATCACAAACTGACTTTCACAACAGTCATTATATCAGTAATAGTATAAGTGCCATGTAGTGCAACTATTAGATCTTGTGAGACTTACTCAGCCTATAAAGTATATATATCACCAACAATCTTTGGTATGAGCAACATACTACATATTCTTGGGCTGAGTGTCAATAGACAGGACGTTTGTGACTCAGTTGTTTTTCTGACTACACTGATGTTCATCTGGCAGTTATCATTAACACTTGCTCTGTACTACTGTACATACTCTGTAAGGGCAGAGGGTGCTGTTTGCTCTACAGACGGTTATGGTATTGGGCCATAAACATTACATCGTCTCGACTTGACAATTGACTTTTTCATTAAGCATCTATGGTCAGGGGTGAATCAGTTGCACCGTTTATTCAAAGTTTGATGCACCCTGCCAGATTCAAACTTAGTTTTGGCAAGATAAGTAGACCGTTTTAGAAGGTATTGACTTAACCAACAAACAAATTACCAATAAATACAAATGTACTGCATTGTATTCTTCAATCAAATGTATGTCAACACTCACTGATGAAAATATTTGGAAAGAAAACTGCTATTGCTGACCTTATAAATAACCTCTACAGAGCCAAATAAACAAAATAAAACTGAATAAAAAGAGGCCTAGCTTTGAAATTATTAACTATTTTTCAGCAATATAACAAATTTTCACTTCAACAATCAACACTGACTTAGCTTGAATTATTAATTAATTTTGTTGCAGTAAAGAGCCTTTTACACAGACCATAGCAGGAGGGAACGTTCTCTCTCTCTCTCTCTCTCTCTCTCTCTCTCTCTCTCTCTCTCTCTCTCTCTCTCTCTCTCTCTCTCTCTCTCTCTCTCTCTCTCTCTCTCTCTCTCTCTCTCTCTCTCTCTCTCTCTCTCTCTCTCTCTCTCTCTCTCTCTCTCTCTCTCTCTCTCTCTCTCTCTCTGTCTGTGTCTGTGTCTGTGTCTGTGTCTGTCTGTCTGTCTGTCTGTCTGTCTGTCTGTCTGTCTGTCTTGTGATTAATTCAGTGAGACATAAACACATGAAGGTCAGTGACCAAATCTCTCCATCACCATGTCTATGTGACTAAAAGCATAAGTTTCTTCATATATCTGTCTGTCTCCGCAGACCTGTCTGGTAAAAAAGGGTGTGCGTGTGTATGTATGTGTGAGGCTGTTCAGACATGGAACTAACATTCAAGTGGACAGCTCTGAATAGGATACATGTGTTCACACCTGGCATTAGAACGCCTCTCCACATGCATCTTGTGTGACCACTTGTGATTGGATCTCCCTTCCCCACTCTATACGAAAATAAACACATACGTACATAACTCCCATTTGCATGTATACAACATTTTTTAATTATTGTTTTGTTTGTGTATACATTTGTTAAGCTCTCATAAATCATACATTATTACAGAAAAGTGGCAGAAAAAGTGTTGCCTACAGTTTTTGTGCAGAAGGGTAAACTTTTCCCCGCCCAACAGCGATATGTGTATGATGTGTTTGGATTTTCGAGTACATTTATTGAGTCTAAAAAAATAGGTGGTCTGAGCGATTGGATATCATCGGCTGACTAAAGAGGTGTGTGTGTGCGTGTGTGTGTGTGTGCTCCAAGACAACAACATCTCGTTTCCATCTGAGTAAGGGAGATAACAACTGTTTCACTCATCACCACACAACAGGAAATCTATTCACACTCAGCTAAGAATGTTCAAGACCACGGTGTCAAACTGAGCTGTTCCTAAATGAAGCCAGATGAGCAGAGCTGTCAGCTGTCACCTGGCTCTACACATTTGCAACGAACAGGGTTAATAATACATACCGCTACAATACCAGGTCAGTGATTCCCTGCAGTAAAGTATGACAGACAATACCATGTTCCTTGATGTGATTAAAAAAAAAAAGTAATTTCTTGACTGAAACCATATAAACGAATGATACACAACTTTACACATATTGCATAAAAGTGACAAAGAATAAAAAAAGAAGGTTGTAGGAAAGCGGCAAGAGTTTGTAAGATGTGAAATAGAGATCACAGGGACAGAATCAATTGCAACTGTGGAGGAAGAAAATGTCAAACCCAGTGCTCTTCAGCATTTTACCACCAACTTGTAGTTATTCACGTACTCAATGTGATCTCTATACATTATATGGTGCAAGATGGGTTATTTGTAATGCAGAGAAACTGTCCAATCACTCAGCATGTTTTTTGGTGGGAATTTTCTTTTAACCTGTTGTGTTGGTGCAGTGTAACAATCTATCCTCAACATAGATCTAAATTGTCATAATTATAGTAATATATAACTGGCAAAACAGTAATATATCAACCTTTCTCCCTCTGCCCTTTCTTCCATATAGATTTTTATGCTTAAATGGTTTACAATTTAGGTATCTGACAAAATATTTGTTTAGATTAAGTCAACAAAGTAATCTGTAAACAAAACCTAAGATGATGATGAGTCGAGTCCATGGATATTGCTTTACTGCCCCTGTACACAAATACTAACTTCAGGTCAGAACTATGAAGGTGTTCAGGTCAGGTCATATGCTCCCATGTGAAGACTTTGACGAAGTAAAATAGTCAGAAATGCTGATACAACCAACACAACTCAAATTGCATCTCTCTCTGTCTTTTTTAAGGATTTCACAGAGCAGATACAGCAGAAAAGTCATCAGCGTAGTGATGACTGCTTAATATAGAGACACATTCATGTAAATCTGAGGGAGATGATGTGACACAGGACCAGGGACAGTGCAGTTACATGTCATCAGTCTTTGTCACAGACAACTATTTTGGTTTCCAAGAAATAAAGAATAGAGATGCCAAATAAATATATTAAATTACCACATAATGCTACTGATAATCAGTTTTATAAGTGTGAACCATATCATCATCAAGCATGTCATCCGAATAAATAAAGCAGCATCAGTATATTTTTCAGAGAAAAGGAAATCCACTATCTTGTTGGAGGCTCTACAAAGAAGGGCGGAGGGAGGGGGAGCAAGAGAGAGCGAGAGAGAGGGAAAAAGAGAGAGAGACAGAGAGAGAGAGAAAGAGAGAGAGAGTGTGAGTGAGTGAGTGAGTGAGTGAGTGAGTGAGTGAGTGAGTGAGTGAGTGAGTGAGTGAGTGAGTGAGTGAGTGAGTGAGTGAGTGAGTGAGTGAGTGAGTGAGAGAGAGAGAGAGAGAGAGAGAGAGAGAGAGGGAGAGAGAGAGAGAGAGAGAGAGAGAGAGAGAAAGAGAAAGAGAGCAGTTCTGCTGAGCCTACAAGCTCCACAAAGTCTGGATTAAGTCTTGTTGAAAGTATGACTTATAGCTTTGTATTAAAACAGCTGCTTAAACACACCAAACACTGGTCCCCACGTGAACACACATGTTCATACAGAAAAAAGCAGAAGAAAAAAATGGATGTAGACATATGTGCATTCAGATATGCACTTGTTGTCTCACGCACACACACTTAGTATTTATGTTGATGGCCTGAAGAGCTGAGTGAAAAAAAGCACAATTGCATTGAAATATTATGGGGAAAAAATGCTGCTGAAAATATTTTTAAAACAGAACAGAAAGAAATCCATAACATAAAAATATTTAAACCAAACATTTTCAAATAACAAAGGTAGCCTGTTTTCTTTACTGTATGCTTAAAAATTGAATCAGACTGAATTATGCTATTATTACTAAATTGTTTTCTAGTTGTCATTTGCAGTAAAATGGTTTATACAGCGTTAACTTAATTTAACTTTGGTCCATACCATCCTTTGCAATGTGTACATAGCAGTGTTGATGCTAAAACAATATAATGTTCTGCAAACTCAACACGTCCTGCACCGTCGTAGCCTCACACTTGTGCGTGTGAGGGTTTTCCCTCACACGCACAAGTGTACACACACACGTGCATGCAAACACAGCACACACAGTAACCATCCTCCTAATGAATCACCTGGAGTGGAAAAACCAACAGTGGAAAATTTCCTGAGGCCCAAATTAAACTCTTAGTCTAACACGAGTCATCAATACACCCTGTAAGCTACATACAAAACCATTCAGCACCCTACACACATGCACACACACATTTGCCCCCCCGACACTTTAATGGAATAAAATACAGCAGAAAGGTGAAAAAGCAAATGAAGAGAGATGTGTAAAACTTTCATTTCATCTCTCTGCCTCACCACCTGGTTCTTCAATCAATTGTAGTCTTAACATGGTGATATGTGCGTGAAAAGGGTAAAACTAACAATTCAATTAAATTTGATTTGCAGTGCCAAATCATAATAAAAGTTATCTCAGGACACTTTACATATTGAATATGTAAAGACCAGAGTAGCAGAGTATAGCTGTAACAAGATTAAATATAATAAAATAATAAATACAAATACACCTGATACCCAGAAGACATTTAAGCTGTTGTATATCTGACACTAGAGGTCGACCGATAGTGTATTTTAAAAGGCCGATATAATAATGATAGTTTGGAGCAGGAAAAAGCCAATAGCCAATTAATCATTAATTCATTAACTATGGCTAATGAATACAAATATTTGTTATTGTTATATTTGGTTTGTTTTTAATTATCTTATTTTTAAAGAAAACAGGAACTCATTTATATTTCAAATATAACTACATATTGTTTCCACTGCGGCAACAGTAAAGTTTCCAACAGAACAAAGTCACTAAATAAACTCCATAATATCTGGAAAGAGAAATTGCCAAATTTTGAGATTCATGGCAAACTAAGATGAACAGACTACACGGAGACAGCTTTCATTTCAGCTTGTTCTTAACATGCTGTTAATCGTTAACTTAACAAGCACTGTGGTCGTGTGACACGTGCCGGTGGAAATGTTGCTGTTTATGCTGAAATATGATGCACGTTTATGTTTGTTGAACAAATGGTACTTGGCCTGCAAGTAGTAGTAAATAGTAACATTAAGAGTTTCTAGTCCAGGAAGAGCATGAATCATGTCGTTTACTCAATATGTACTATGTCAAACACAGGTCTAACTAATAACAGTAATGATGGCTATGCTTCATGTACCAGTGCGGGAACTCTGGTATCATGCATGCTGGCACTGTCATCTTTAATGTTATTAGTTACACCTGTTCTTTGGAAACTCAAATGTCTGCTAATAGAAAGGTCTGTTGAAGATGGTGTTGATTAAGAAACGTTTTGGGATTTTGAGAAGGAAGAACTGACAACACAAACCTATGATGTTTTATGATTTGTAGAAATGCTCCCCGTAGTGCTGAATGGTTAAAATAGAGATAAGAGCAGTGCTTTTGATTATAACTTACATAATCGTTTAACGTTTAAACTAGCAGCTGTTGATTTCACTGACTATAATGACAACTGTCGCTGCTAAATGTGCTCAGCTGTAGCTAATTAATAGTAATTATGTAAGTTGGTAAAACAACTAAAAGCTTCAGTTTCAGAGTCTTTGTGTTGTGCATGTTGGCTCGCTGTCACACAGAAAAAAGTCATAGTTAATGTTATTAGTAATACCTGTGCTTTTCCCACGATGAAAACTCAAACTGTCTGCTTTTAAAAAGGTAAGGCAGGTAATATTACATCTCCATACCTGTACATGTTATTCAAAGAAGGTTTTGTGGAAGACGGTGCCTTTATGTTTATAAAAGACAGAGTCTCACGTCAGTTTCAGGCAGGTAACACGGCAGTTATCAAATGTAAAAGATTGCTGGTGAACAGACCTGTCGGCAAAGTGAATTTCTAGTCACACAGCATCTTTGAAGCTTATGATCTTAACAACTCTGAATAAGGACCAGTGGGATTCGGAGCTGTGACGTAGTCCTGTCAGTCGTTGGCTCAAGCAGCTCCTGTGCTGAGCTGTCTGTCATCAGCAGCATGAGGGGTTGTGGCTTTAGTGTCAAAACATTGTCAGACATAATTACGAGCAGTTTGTCACTTTTACCATAACTGTTGAACTATGCAGCTTTTATAATTAGATATATTGAATATCTGGAACTTTTTTTCTTTTTCTTTGTTATTGAGTAGTCAATTTCTTAGACCCTCAGAGGCCCTTGACAACAACCTACTGCATTATTTACTACATTATTATTTTACTGATTATGTATGCTTGGTACAATCATATCACTTTCACTACTATGTTGACCACAAATACAGCCCTGTGATTTAGTGGATATAACTTATTGGAATTTAAATCGCTATGGCAGTAAAAGTCAGGGAAACTATTTCCTTATATCGTTTAGTCGTATGTTCTCCTATCGAACTGTAGGGCTGTACCCGAACCTGAGTCGGCAGTTCAGGCTATCACATAAAAACCTTCTCAAAATAAAAGCAGTGACTCGACACAGAGGGCTTCTCCACTCTTAAACTCCATTGTTACATCACTGGAGACATTTTAACGTATCCACAGGAAGAAGACCAATACTGTTAGTAGTAACAATATTGATTCACAACATACACAATGTGCCAGTTGTCCCCATTTAACATGCCTAGGAGTTTAAATGGACTGTTTAAGGATAATGTCTGTGTTTTACTTTAAATCTATACCAATCATTCAGGCCCGCCCTTTCCTTTATATCACTGCTAGCACAGCTGGCGATAACAGATCTGGTTGTTCTGCTACAGAAGAAGCTGTATTCTGCCATAAATTACTGTACAGTGTGAAAATAATCATTCACAGATCTTAACATTTACAAGCAAAGACAATCCATCAATTCTGCCTTTGGCATAATCACAATTAATCATTCAAATAGAAAACAAACAATATCTGTCTCTTTAGGTAAGACTGGAGTGTGGGCGCGTGTGTCATCATAAAACCATAAGATGTAGACAAATCTTTTCACCAACTGCTGACATTTCAGTTGATTAGAGGAGCGAACATTTTATGCCAAGCTTCTAGTGACACTTTTTGATGAATGAACCCTGTGATGTGACTTAGCTCTGACTTATGTTTCTGGACTCGGCTGTAGCTTACAGAATCGACAAGGGAGGTGTTTCTCACTAGGCCTTTTTATTAATGCTACTTGTTCAACTTCTCACTCTCATTTCCATTTCTCTCTGACTGCCCCCGCCCCTTTCTTTTTTTTATATAACCCTTTTCTCTCCCAGCTACTCTTTTGTCTGCCTTGTTCCCCATCTCACTCTGTCTGTCTTTAGTTTAACAAGGATAAACAGGTGTCTGTTCAAGGCTCTCAAATTTTCATTATTCCCTTGCATCTGCTTCTCATCTTGACCTTCTTTTTTTGTCTCCAGTGTGCTCGTGTTGTCTAGTTCACTCACATGCTTACCCTGTTTTCCCACTTTCTACCTTTCCCTCTCCCTTTGCTGATGTTCTCTCGCTCCACTAGACCATTAGCTTCTCTTTAACTCCATTGCTATCTTGTCTTCAACACTCCCCTGTCACACCCCCTGCCTTGCTCTCTATCCCCTGCTGTCAAATGCATTCAACTCCCTCTGTCAGAACAATACCACCTGCCTTTCCATACCTTAAAGATGAACACACGCAACCACACTCTGTATGAGACACTGCATCTCTTTAGTGCAATGCTCTGAGGCATCAAACATATCCTCGTAGATTTTTTCAGTTCTCATTGAGTCTTTAATTAAGGAGAGTAGCAGTAAAGTTTGGTCTGCTAAAGCACAGTAACAGCAACCTATTAGATACTGTAAATTAATAAAAACAATGGGGAACAAGAAGTTCATACAGCTACTGCAGTCTCAGAAACCCCTCTCTGCTCTACAATCCACATCCTAAAGCTGAACCGAGCTTTGCAGTGTGTGTGTGTGTGTATGTGTGTGTGTGTTTTGAGCTGTGAAGGGAAGCCTGCTGTGAGTGTGCAGCTCGTCTGTCTGCACACGTGAGCGGGAGAAGGACCCAGATGTGAAGCTAGAGACAGGAAGGAGGGAGGGAGTTGAGGGGGGGATGGATGGAGGGATTAGGGCGGATGTGATCAGAGAGAGCTGATCTGCCTGTCAGCAATGGTTCACACACACACACACACACACACACACACACACACACACACACACACACACACACACACACACACACACACACACACACACACACACACACACACACACACACACACACACACACACACACACACACACACACACACACACACACACACACACACACACACACACACACACACACACACACACACACACCGAAACAACAGCGCAAAAAGATTTTCTCAGCTGTGTGGAGCACAGAGATAGCCTGAATGAACCACACACACACAATGTTTAGAAGGAGAGATCTCTTTTTAAAAGCTGGCTTACTGTGTTTAACAAAAATGCCCACGTGTTCCTGGTACATCGCCCGTCACTGCCAAATTATCAAGGAGCTTTGCATCCAAGTACATTAAAGGATCAGCATATTAAATTAGCTACTCATAAAATCCCTGTGGATTTGTTTCTGAGAGGGCAGCAGCCATGGGTGGCCTTTTCCTCTGTGTGAATAAACACAGCATTACTGTCTCATTAGTCGGTTTCTTCCTGGTGACATGAATTATAGCCGAAAATACATGCCAGCGTCTGTATTGCGAGTCTCGGTCGACAGTTGTCTCATAAAGAGAACTGCGGTTTTGTGGGTGAAAAAAATGTCATTGTGTGTCATTTGTTTTGATAATAACACTGGTTGTTTTGCAAGCTTACAAATACAACATATCCGCTGAGTCTTAGACCCGGTTTAGACTTGGTTTTAAAATGCGTCATGTGGACAACCTCCCCAGGTTAGCTGAGTCCCTATCAACGTGATCCCTTCTCTCTCTCCCCCATTTCATTCTTCTCTATAATTAAGGCAATAAAAAGCCATAAAAATAATCTTTAAAATGCATCTTAGATGACCGGACCCAAGTGGACAGAGCTAAATACAAGTGTACAGGACCACCAATCCACCCTTTAAAAGTTATATTGTAGCTTTTGTTTGGAGAGGTATTGATTCAACTACAGTATATGGTCATTTTGGAGAATGTAGGTTGTGTTGCTGTAGAATTGTATTGTTTATTTTTTTTCTCCAATAAGGATAGGCTAAATACCAGAAACTTTGTATAATGCAGTACAGTTCAACATCTACACAAACTACATCCCCCAAAACGAATCAACACCACTTAAACAGTTTCAACAAAAAAAAACATTATAACCTAAATGAAAGTAGAATTTATTGTACTGATTTATTGACTGTTTTAGAATGTATTAGCATTAGCTACCTGGCAACTAAGAATACAATGTGCAACATTCTCATGTCCTAGAAAAGGTCTAACCATTTAGTTTTAATCATCTTTCTAAAACATAAATACACATAAATACAATAGTCATTTAATTTGAAAATAAATATTTAATATTTAGCAAATAGAAACAACATGAACATGAATCATTAAGTAAGTAGCATTATTTCTCTGCAGTCAAATGCCCCAGAATAAGAGGGGGAGAGGAGACCCCATTGTTCAAATATATATTAATATTCATACTTAACTAGATGCTTTTCTTTTCTGCTTTTGTGCCCGACATTTTCATTAATTATTTATTTTAATGCTGCCAACTGTTTATAAAAGTCTTTACAAACAAATTCACATACGTTACAGTGATTATAGTGACTTTGGTGGTGGCGTGGCACACAGCTGTGTCTTTCATCTAACACTGTTATTGTACCGTTAATAGCCATACAAATATCCCTCAGGTATGACTGCCATAAAAACAAGTTCTGTACAATATTAGCTATTTTGGTGGACTCATGAATAATAATATATACATTCTGGAATATAATGCATTTTGGCTGTGTATTCATGAGGTTTTGGACATGCTCTCAATGCTGCTGTCAATTTTTGATAACACAGTTCAACACATTTTGGAATATGAAGTATAATCTTGAGTGTAAACAGGCAGATAATATTTAAATTTTGTGCTTCTCTTTAATTAGTTTGCAGTCTGGCTTTTGGACGCATTAGCAGCAGCAGTGTTACACAACTCCTTTCATGGCTTCTTTCAGAAAGAACATCCTGTTCACTATATTCTGCCTCTATGAAAATAATTCAATTTACAGCAGCACATTAAATCCACTGCTCCTACATAAGAGTGCATGGGAGAATAATTTCATTTTTTTAGACCAATATTTCAACTGTGATTCAGCATGCAATATTTTTTTTAAGTTTCTTATCATTTGTATGATTGAAAATACAGAATTGATCAGATCTTCAAAACATGTAATATTGTCATCAGAACTTAACTTTTAATAAAATTTGAAAAGAGAAGAGCAAAGCACTGCAGAACAACAGGCCTGGTTTGAACATTAATATATGATAAATACATCGTACTTACTGATCTCCAGTCAGTTTGAATAACAAATCAAAAAGTCAGTAAAGTACAGAAATATTAAAAATAACAAATCTCAACACCAGACTGGCTCTGGCCCTCTTAACATCTAAACGACCTGTTGGGTGGTAGTCGGCCTACCCGACACACTGGTAGTTGGGTTTCTAGCAAGCGGCAGTCTCTAGGATAGAGAAATGAAGCCAATGTGGAAGTGCTACAGACTGCAGTTCCTCCAGTGACCCCTTGAGGCTGGCTCCAGAACAGAGCAAATCCCCACAGATCTCTACAGTATGTTAAAATACGCAAATTAAAATGCCCACAATGCCCAACCCAATACGGTTTGGTCTCTATAGTAAATTTCACTATTCATGACAACTGTACGGGGGATGAAACAATGTTGGGATGTACGTTACCAGTTAGGGTTAGGCATCAAAACGATCTGGTTACGATTAGAAATAATGTTTTGGTTTGGCTTAATATTTCGTATTAGTATTTATTTTTACTGTCTCTGGGAGTATTGTTACATTCCTGGGGACAGGTGCTTCTGGTTGGTTAGATTGTGTGAGATTAAAAAAAAAACATACTTTTTTGGGGGGATGTTTTATTGGTTGTTTGTTGGGTCTATGTAAATCATGAATAATTCATAGAGTGTGGTCTTTACCTAGTCTGTAAAGTGTCCTGAGATAATTTTTGTTACGATTTGGCACTATAAATAAAATTTAATTGAATTGAAATTTTAATTGCAGCTTTTGCATTTCAAAATCACCATTTATTTCATTTCAATGTCAGTATGATTAATTGTCCAGCCTGAATTAGAGTACCTCCCTCTGTTTTTGAACTCATAAAGCCTTTGAATAATCTTTCAGAGAGAGAATGGAACAAACCCATTTAGGCAAGTTGGTGACATTTTTCTCCTCCCTGCTTCCTCTCGGGCAACACGTGCCTGAGACTTGCGGCAGTTTATGAGAGATGAAAGGGCCTTTATTAATAATAAATTATGAATGGATAAATAATACATGAAAAGGAAAATCTAGAAAGCTGGCACTTCCAGGTGCAGCTTACACCATTACTTTATCTGTAACAACTGGCATATGACAACTCAGAAAAGAGGATGAAAGAAATGTCATTGCCAGGAAGTTTGTGTGTGCATGTACACCAACTGTAAATAAATATTATAAGAGCATTATCTGAATATTGCTGGTTGCAGTCAAAATATATATTTGGTATTAAAAGAAATTAACTAGTGTGTGAAGTCAAATGCCAAAAGCAGCATGTAGGATTATTGTTTTAAATAATTTAGGGCATTTATTTTTTATGCCTTGATGTTTTAATTAAATCTAACTGATCTCTGTGGATATGAGGTCTGCCACTGAACAAGAAACCTTCACAGCAACAGCAACATTAGTAACATGTTTAACACCCAGCAGTCAACAAAAGCCAAATTGTGTGTCGTTTATCATCATTTATTCTGACTGTTGACAGCTGTAACAGTGGCGGCACCAACGGAAAAAAACGTGCATTGAGGAAGTGAATCAGCGGACTGAACAGACTGATAGCGGAGGCAAAAGCCGAGTGTCACACAAATTAATTTCGCAAGGGCAACGGCCAATGGGGAAACACACTCACATTATCACAGTCACTTGGACCAATGGGGAAACTTCATCTCTCGCTGACTCAACAACAGACTTTTACGTTTATAGGTCCAGCCCAAAACTAAAAAGGTCAAACTCCACCAGGGCTGGTGCTGACATGTCTCTGTTTCCCTCCATCAGACAAATCTAATATGTATCCAATCTCATTCACTCCATCCAGGTATACTGTATTTGTTGCCTTTGCAGAAACTTGATGAATCAATTTATTAATGGGTATTTGCATTGATTTTCTTTCCTGTGTATAAGCATTTCTGTGTGGACTTATGTATTCACAGCTCTGTGTTTTGAATCGAAATGCTCTACATGCACTTTATCAACATGTTAAAAAACTGCATCATTATCATCATAGGCATGAATAATGAGACCGATTTTCATAATTGTAATCATTATAATAAACAATTTTTTCAATGTCTATCAAGATTATGTGATTATCGAATGCCAGTGACTCAGAATATGCACATCACTTAAAATGTCACTTGTAAATGTGTTTTTTTTTTAAAGATTAAAAGCCAACACATTTTGCACCTCATTTCTTAATCAAGCAGATGTGAAACAAAGTGCTGAAGTTTCAGACAGCTGTATTTAAGAAACATATTTTTCAAAGAAAGAAAGCGGTGGTGTTTTACAGGAACAGCATTTCTCAGAAGAAGAGAACATGTTTCAAGCATTGCACTAATCATCTCTCTCCCCATGGTCCAACTGCCCATTTTCTAATCAACCTTTGAGGCACGTCTGTAATAATGGCTGTCGAGTGGAAGAGCCATTAAAATCAATTTACAATCCTGTATCACAGCAGCGAGAGAGAAAGGCACAGTCAGACAGAGAAGAATAAAAGAGCCCCACAGCACACACAACACCTCTTCTCTTTATAATAAAGAAAAGATGTGTTTAAAGCTCTGCACTTACACCGTTTAAGACAGTGTGAGTGTTATGAAATTACCACCCTTACCTTGCCGATGCTGCTTAAACACAGCCTACTTCTTGTTTGCCATTACAGAGTGGCTGAGGGAACATTTTGTGGAAATGTTCCTCAATATTTTGTAATAAAGTTTCAATGTAATAACATATTGGCTGAGATTAACAGTACACAGAAGAGAGCAACACATGGGGCCACGCCCCCATTCGGTTGAAAACAAACTGCCTGCTTTGAATGGTGGTAAATACAAATCCCGCCATAATCTGTCCTGATTTCGCCTATTTAACCGGCCTGGAAACCTCCTGCAATGACTAACGTTATTCAGACAGACGGATGTATTAGGTCGCTGCAGAGCGATGATCGTTATATGGGAAAAAATCCAAGAGTTATGAATATTTGTCCATACAGTTTACCGGAGAAGTGGGTAAAGGAGCCCACTCGGTGTCCAGAGGTGACACGCCCACACATTTATATTAGTTATGTTCACTCTCTCCATTAATGCATGTATATAGGACCTGTTTGTGCAGGTTTGCATATTTGAGGCCTGTGTGTGTAAATGTAGGGCAGCATCACTGTGTGTGTGTCAAGATCTGGCTCTGTCAGTGCCCTCCTCTCCTTCGTCTTGTGTGTTTTTGTCTCCCTCTGTCTGCGTTTCCCTGCATGTGCTTCCCCCTGTCTGTCTGTAGGTCCGGTAGGCGTTCCTCCAAAGCTGCAGCCTGTTAGCTGATTACACCACCACCTTAAAAGCCTGAAGCTGGCAGGCATGCAGCGCCGGACAGTCGTCGACCCAACCTTGGTAAAACTATTCCCCCCCGGACTGGCATCCCCTTTCTCGTTGTGATTATCACGCTCCCCTTATAAGTTTATTAATCGTGTTTGTGTTCTGTTTTTCTCCGCAGTTTCCCGTGTTCCCGTTTGTCTCCTGATCTCCCGTCGTCTTCCCGTTCCTGTATTCCCGAGTTTGTTTAGTTAGTCTTGTGTTTGTTATCTGTAGTGTTTTGCGTTTGTCCGTTTCTATTATTAAACGTTTATTTTGTAACTTTATTTTTGTCTGTGTCTGCATCGGGTCCACCTTCGTGTTATACCTGAACCGTTCATGACAGTGTGGATCTAACTTCTAGAGAGGACCTTGCCTATGTCCTTGTTGATGTAAGTAACACTGTAGAAGTCAAAGGGATTGAAACCTAAACCATTCTCTGAGGTTCCCCAGCCAGCAGTTGACACCCTGTCCCCATTGTATGAGTTTGCAAGTGTGCAAGTGTGTGTGTGTGTGTGTGTGTGTGTGTGTGTGTGAGAGTGTGTGTGTGTGTGTGTGTGTGTGTGTGTGTGTGTGTGTGTGTGTGTGTGTGTCACTTGTCAAGGTCTTTTAATATTTAAACATCGCTAATAGCTGCACTACTCTGTCACGTTCTGTTTGTTTCTAATCATTTATGTTTTTATCAAAATCTTTTGAATTGGTCTTTTCTCTCACCGTAATTTTTTCCCAAAATACAAACAACAATTTCAGTTACTGAGTAATCGTTATGCATAAAAGCATGCTCCTCATGTACTGTGACAGCAAAAACGGCGCTCAGATGACTTAAAACCAACCACCCCTCTTTTTCTGTGATGATGCAGGCAACAAGTATACCCAATGCAGATTTTATCGCTACCTCATACCTTCTTATGTCAAAGAAATATGAATGATGCCTTAATAATTACAAATGACAAATTCACTAATTTTACAAAATGTTATGATGGTAATGTTCAGTGAAGGCTTTTTGTGTTTTAAGATGGATGAGCGTATGTAACTCTAACGGACTGTCCCATACAGTGAGAGTCACTACCACACACTTAAACAAAGTATAGTCCACTTATGACTTTTAGCAAAAACAGGGCAGAATTCAAGTCTCATTACTTATTTATCTGATCCCATTGTTTGTGTTTATGATACATCGTGTGGCTTGAACAGAAGCTTTGCATTCATTCCGAAGGTAGCTGAACTAAACCCACATTCAAAACTGAAATAGGTTTCAAAAAGTGTTCAAGCTTGCGTACACTTCCCATGTTTCTGAAAGTGTACATTCACTCTCAGTAACAGATTTACACAGCAGTCAGAAAGGGTGTGGTGGTAGAGACTCCTACAGATGTTCTATCGAATTACTGTCATGAAAATGGGAGGCGAATCTGCCACAAAATGAGCCTTTGTGTCTGGAAGGTTTCCATCTGAATATCTTTTATGGTATAACTGACTTTGGCATTTATTGACTCATAATATTGCCCAAGCCTCTTACATGTCAAATTAAATAAAAACAGTATGGATTAGGATAGTGCAGTCACATGTACTGCAATGACATTAGAACTAACAGCATTAATGTGTTAGTAGGTCACACAAGTCCAATATAAAGACACTTAAATGAGATTGTGAGGAGAAACCTAGCACAACATGCACTTGAAGGAATGACATTTTCATTGACATATTTCCTTTTAGTTGTTTAGCAGTGCCTCATTACAGCACTCATTTCATTCAATTCATAAAACACAAGAATTGCAGTGTTTGCTTTGAGCATAGTCATACTTCAGTACTTTGTACTGCAGTTTTCAATTTTGATCATTTGTCACCATCCTCTACATTTCAAAATGTACCTGTTATGTATTATAATGTAAGTATCCATACATTTTTAAGGACATAGTAATATGCTGAGCACATATTAATATTTCATTATTTCATGTGGTCAGAAATATGGAAAAAAGCTTCCTCCATATCACAGTGTAGATGTGGGAATAAGTAGATATATTTGTAAGAGATGAATGCAGCTTTAGGCTCACTGCAGACTTCAAAGTAAGGACATGCAGGGAGGAAATAAGCCAGCCGCTCTGGCAGCATGAATACTGAGGGGCATCTGTGCACTGCATGTGTTTCTTTATGTTTATTTTTTAACCAGTCGCCACACATGCATGCAAATCTGTGTGTGAACACTTGTTTCAATTACTCTTTTATTGTGCTAATGGGAGCACTTGCTGTTGGCCAAACTAAAAGATGAACTCGCTGAGGGCTGGGCGATATGACCAAACTTTCGTGTAATTTAATAAATTAATAGTCCACATGAAATAACCACATGGCCTATTTTTGTAAACTCCTGTCAGAATTAAATACATAACAAATTAAATGTACGGAGTCAAAAACTTTAGTACAAAATTAATAATTTTCAAGTTTATACGATGAAAAATTAAAAGAAATTTCCAACTACACACAAATAGTACGATGTAAAAGCAAAACAGCAATTATCAAATGATATTCACTAAAAATATTTCACATCAGATTTTCAGAGAAATTTGAGTTAGCGCGCTGCTCACAATCACGATATATGACTTAATCACTATACAATTTAATTGAAAGACAATAAATTATCATTTTAAAATTATCGCTCATCCCTAACATCAATTTTACATCATTTTGAAGTCTTCATGAAAGTTCTGCTTGAGCAACCCTTGGGAAAAAAGGTGCTCTGAGAATATCATCATCACTATGTTGCTGATTACCTCCAAACTTTATCTTAATTGTAGACATATACTGTAGCTTCTAGCGCCAAATGTTTTTGGAATGGCTACAGTTATGGATGTCTTTGGGTGTAACATCAGAAGTTCCAGATGATTAAATAGTGCTGTAATCAACCTTAAACATTTTCAAACAGCAAAATCGACTGAAATATGGGGCATCCTGGTGGCTTAGTGGTTAGGAGGCCTACCATATAACTGCACAACATCCTGTGTGGCTTCCTGGTGAGGTCTCTATGTACAGATTTAATAACAAAGGACTATAGCAATGTGTGCCTGTAAGGCCTGTTAGGTGTGTTAGGGCAAGGAAAGGAAAGCATATGCACTGTGTGTCTGTGTCCACGATGAAAAGTAATTGCACAAAATGCTGGATTCAAATGACATCACAGTAGATTTGTTGTCGGTTTGCTGTGGTTGTCTGCAGCAGTTTGAACTCACCTGGCTGCGATGCACAGATTGATGCGAGTTAAAGGAGGGGTGAGCCGTAGAGCTGGCTGGTAGTGCCTGCAAGCTGGAAGCAGTTTTATGTTGCAGCCCGACACCATCACTGCCTTCAGCACAGTCAAAGTTACCCTTCCACACCATTACCTGTAATTTAAATATAAATCATTCCTAATCGCTCAAAAATACACTAAAGTCAAGTTACCAATTATCTTATATAAGAATGAAATGCTTTTCTTTTCACATTCTTTATATATATGCTGTTTCATACAATGTCGATATGCCTGTTGGTATCACTACTAGCGGTATGATAAAAGCACACAATATGGCCAATCAATAGATTTTGTCTGGTTCAGTGTTTTAGGATCAGCTAGAAGAATTAAGTCATCACCTGTTCATCAGAACCTCCAGAGGCAAAGTACTCTCCTGTCCTGGAGAAGGCCACACAGGTCACTGGACCCTGGAGTGAAGGGAAAGAGAAAGAGGAGATAATACAGTAAAATCATAATCCCAACTTTGCATTTTCTTTCTTACAAAGAGAAGCATCTGGAAACTATAAACTGTTAAAAGTTAAAAAGAAAAGCAATTCCATTGTTGCAATGAATTGTGCTCGAAAAACAGTGCACATTAAGTGCAAATCCCACAAAGTGGGCAAAAACGTCTGAGAACTTCTATGTGTTTGTAGCATTCAGTCTATTCATTCATTTTCCATTTCATTCATTCATTCAAGCCCTACCCATAGCATCAATGTAAAATATAATAAATAAGATTTATTTTCTGCCAGGTAACAAAGCTGCACTTAAAGTGTAGGTGTTAATATGAAAGCGGAGGGGGGGGGGACACTACATCGTTGAGTGTTTTTTTGTGTCAACTCATTCCATTTAAGGAACAACTTAAGGAAACAGAATTATGCTCAGAACAGAAGCTTTAGTTCTGCATGTGTGTGTGGAGGAGGAGTAGGTGGGAGTGTGGGGCTGTGGCAGAACAATCAATAACAGAAAGCGGAGACTCAGGGGAGGTGAGGTCACACATGGTCAGAGCCAAAAAGGATCACCTGCGAATGTCAGAACTTTGGCATGTTGTGTGTGTGAACCTGAAGCACAGACAGAATCAGCTTGAAAAACTGAGAAATCACGCTCTCGATTTGTTTCTTTTCTCCACCTCACAATGCAGAATGGGGTCAACGATTACAGCCTGAGCCCTCTGACTGCGTTCAAAGAGAGGATGAAGGAGAGAACGAACAAAAGAGGGGGAAAGAAAGCAGACAGGGAGGCTGCTGGGAAGAAAAAAAGGAGCTGTGTGTCCTGCGGCTGGCACCCAGACAGGCTGGTTTGGGTGAGGAATGGTTTCCCAGAAGCACCTGAGAGAAGCAGACAGTGTCACTATGGCAACGCGACGGCCTGACAGACAGCATGTTCTGTCTCTGCTCTGACTAATGCTTGCTGCCAGGCTGGCACTTGCCACGGACACACACACACACGCACACGCACACGCACACGCACACACTTTATGTACTGATAAATTAACAGGGGCTGCAGAAACCAGACAGGCCCCATGGTGCTCTCCATAAAGTTGCGCATGTTTTTGTCCACTGTCATTTCTTTAACATATACATTTAGGAGTAAATTTGTTTCTTAATCTGTGTTGCTATAAAAGTGTGAGGATGCGGTCTTGCAATGTTTCAAAATATCAATCAAAAACATGTGTAAAACAACAGTATCTTAACTACTGTATGGATGTCTCCTGTTACACTTGAGAAAGGAGATAAACAGAAATGTAATTGAAAAAGGAGAAAGAGCACTAGTATCAGAGTGGTATCAATTGTTATGCTAAGTTTACACAATAGAACTTATATTGGGGCAAAAATGGGATAAGTCACACAAAATCACTAACTATACATCAAGATATGATGCATTGTAGTTCAAAATTCTGCCCTTTCCTCCTACTTTAAACACATACATTACACATAGTGCACACAGGAGCATATTAAGATACTAACCAGTAAAATCTGATCACAGGTGTCAGGATGTTTACAGTAAAACCATCTGCAGGTCTACATCTGTCCTTTAACTAGCATTAGTCCCTGTAATGGGTTGAACGTTTATATTTGAGCGACAGCTCGCAACAAATGCAAATGTCATCACAAAAAATGGATGCCATCTTTGTACACTGTATCCATTTTATTTTCAAAAAGGTACCCTGTGCAGTATCTCTGTGAACAATGTTTACATTCAGTGTATACATGTACACTTGCTTCTTTCTTTAGGGCGGCTGTGGCTCAGAAGTTGAGCGGGTCTTCGTCTCGGCAGGTGAATGGTTGAATGTGACAGTAATGTAATAGCGCCTTTAGTGGTCAGAGGACTAGAAAGGCTATACTATATATATATATATATATATATATATATATATATGTATATATATATATATATATATATATATATATATATATATATATATATATACACACACACACAGTACTGTATATACAGTATATACTGCTATACCTATACTGTAAGTACAAATCCATTTACCATTTTGCTTATAGCATGATGACACCATTAGCAGGACTATGTATCACAACACAAAGTGGACTTAATTGTGCATATGCACAGGATACTAACAAAACAGGGACCCACACTTGAACATATTTCTTTTTTTCTATTGGTCAGAAACCCCACACTGTACCTAATAGAAAATAACAATAGCTAATAGAAGTGAATGAAGGCTGTTTGTCATACTTCAACCAGTTTTAATCAGGAGTGCGTTATCTATGTAAAAACACTTTCATGGGTTCTTTCAAAGCTAAAGTGAACATATGTACTAAATCGAAGACTTTCTTCATTAAAATGTTTTGGATCACACTGGTGGCAGAGACAAATAAAAGTAGGCTAAATTATCTACTCAGCCAGGTAAGGAACCCCTGCAGTGAGGTATACACTCCAATGTGATTTCATAGACAGTACATGCAAACTACACAGACAAGCAGCCACATAAACACACATAACCCTACACACCCATAACAAACAGATGGGGGTCTCTCCCATTTTCTAGCAATGCGACTGGAGAGACAATTAACACCGCAAGCATTCCCAGCACCAACAGATTGGTGAAGTCACCACTGAGCCAAAAAGAACAACAACAGAAACGGCGACAGAGCGCAGGAGATGACAAATTTGGAAGTGTGTAGCAAGAAGGGGGAAAGTGTTTTGTTTTTTTATCTTGACAAAGAAAAGTCTTGGCAAGCGGATGAAGAGAAGGTGACACAGACAAAAAGAGACAGAAATGAGAGAAAGGCAACGTGAACAGAGGGGTAGATAAACAGATGGACCACATGTGGTACTGGCAAGCCACTGCCTTCCACAACTAGGCAGCAAGCCAGTCCATCAGCTGTTCAAACAAACAGATACATTCAGTGAACCGTCCGGCCAACTAGTCCAGCAGGCCAAAATATGAGTACATGAGAGGGGGGAGCTGATAGAGAAGGACATGGAGGAAAATTAGCATGATAACGATGACACGGCAATGCTAAAGCATCCCAGGAACACATGGCGAAGAAGAGGACGAAGTCAGAGAAAAAGGACTGGACGGAAACAAGAGAGGAGGAAGAGAAAAAGAGGTGGAGAGGATCCAGAGGAACGGAGGCAGAAACAGAGTTCTGTTTCCTTCCAACAATCCTGAGATGAGTCACCATGAGTGGGCTGCCGCTCGCCTGGCAAGTACTAAAATACACCACATACAAAAAGGCATCACACACACACACAGACACACACACACACACACACACAGACACACAGACACACAGACACACAGACACACACACACACACACACACACACACACACACACACACACACACACACACACACACACACACACACACACACACACACACACACACACACACACACACACACACACACACACACACACACACACACACACACACACACACACACGGCAATGTCAAACACATTCACAGATAACTGTTCACACCAAACCTCTCTCTCGCAAACACACACGCACGCCCATGTGCGCACACACACACAAACACACACAGCAGACTACAGACATAAACTATCATAATCATTGTTAGGGAAGAATTTATTATGATGCCAGAAAAGAAAAGAAAATGCCAGAGTCCTGTACGTCTGAAGGAGTTTAATAACTGGACCAAAAAGAAACAGAAGAGTCGTCAATACAAAGTCGTGCGTGAAGTCACCTTAATCCTGAGGCTCAAACAGCAAAGCCCAGATTCTTTTACTAGGAAGGTGGATCGAGACAGTAATGAGATGTGCTTTCATCCCATTGGCTAAAATGCATTACCGTGACTTTAAAGAAGTGAAGGTGAGTGTTATAATTTAAGTATGCAGAGTCAGATTGAGGGCGTCAAGGGAATCGTGGCCTTGGCAGGCTCCAGGGAGTTTTCAGGGCAGCCTGACTGACACAGAAATAATCAGAACAGAAGACCACTTTACTAACGAGGATTGGACATTAACTCATCTCATCTTCAATCGCTTATCCGGGTTGGGGTCGCGGGGGCAGCTTGACTGGGTTAACTGCACAGTTAGAACTCTAGGATATCTAAACTCTGTGAGTGTGTGTGTGTGTGTGTGTGTGTGTGTGTGTGTGTGTGTGTGTGTGTGTGTGTGTGTGTGTGTGTGTGTGTGTGTGTGTGTGTGACTACCTGGTGTCCATGCAGAGTATACAGTAGCTTGCCCTCTACAAGGTCCAGTATCTTCATAGTGGAATCGCTGGAAGCAGTAATGAGGAAATTACCAGCCGGGTGGAAAGACAAGCTGTTCACCACACCACTGTGGACTGGAAAACACACACACACACACACACACACACACACACACACACACACACACACACACACACACACACACACACACACACACACACACACACACACACACACACACACACACACACACACACACACACACACACACACACACACACACACACACACACACACACACACACACACACACACACACACACACACACACACGCACGCACGCACACACACACGCACACACGCACACACGCACGCGCACGCGCACGCACACGCACAAGCACACGCACACGCACGCGCACACACACACATGACAAGAACGGACATTTTCCTTCTTCAATTCAAACTTAAGCATATACTTGTGCAATTAAAGACAAAAAGTAAAAGGCACATTGTTGCTCATAAGGCTTTACCGTATGTTGAAAGGCTGACACAATTAAAAGATATCTAACTTACATAGACAACATTCTATGTTGTTGGCCAAAGTTAATCCTAAACAAAAAACATACATTATTGACACTCAATGACAGTAATTGTGCTTTCTGTTTTAGCCCTAAAATTGGATGTCAGATTTCATATGCCAGCACCTAATGAGTGTCTGGCTCAAAGACACTTCAGCAGGCCAGATGTTTGCTAACATGGTTGCCTGGATCCCCTGGATTACAATGACTGAGTTGCTATGTTACTTGAGAATGGTTTAACATCAGATTTACATCAGCACAAATCACTGCAAAGAGTATAGAAGCCTATAGCAACTAATCAAAACTTCCCCAGATCTGAAATCCATCCACCATCTGGTGAACTGAGTTCTTGACTGAGACAAATATAAAGAGGACAGGAAAATATTCAACAAGCAACATGGTCCCTCTGCTGGCTGAAAAATGCTATGACTTATATAAGATTTACTGATGTATCGAGCTGCAACAAGATGCTGAAAAGCTGCATTCTATACTGAGAGCAGGGGGGTTGTATCCTTAAGGTATGGCTTAGGTCCACACCCTACTACTGAGCATTGTAATGACCCTAATAAACACCAAAACCACCCAACAGCAAGCAAAACGGGAAAAGGGAAAGGCAACTAAACACAGTACCAACAATAGTTATCATGGGTATCTACCAACCCACATTTTAACCACAATTTTACACTATAGGCTGGCACAATTGGCGATTAACTACAGTATGTAAATTGAAGCACTAAGGAAAGGAGAAGCAATGAGAGGAGAGGAAAAGCTTTTATCTCCATGCCCCATCTCCTCAGACAGATGTGATTATCCGTTATTAGATCTCACAACTCAAATCCATTCTAGAGAGCTGATTAGTACAATCAGACTGAGAGGCAGACTGACAGAAGGCATCAACATTTGACTTATTGAATATGCAAGGAATCTTGATTACCATTTTATGCGTGAGCTTTAAAGCTTCATTTTATCTTGGTGGTATTTCAGTGATTTGCTGTATTTTTGTGTTTAAAGATAAAGCTTAACTTTGCAGAGTCTGGGTGAGAGTGGTATACTTTTTGCCATATATCGCAAACCCAAGACATTTTGCAGTATATCATAAACGCCTGTTAAACTCACCTGTGTTGTTTGAATATAAAACTTATATTAATATAATAGCTATAAGGGTTCAAAATTGGCTAAACAGAAAAATACAGTTCTTCCATAGATATTTGTCTTTAGGGTGGATGTCATTTATTAATGCAAATAAAGACTTCGCATTAAAGCAAGGAATACATAGGGTTAAATGCAAATTTTGGTTTTGCTGTAGCAATTGACCATGATCTTCAAATGGCATCATTGTGCTGTCTTTACCTTGGTAGTGCTGTAGCATCTTATGGGATCTGATGTCCCACACCTTGACAGAGTTGTCATTACTGGCTGCAGCTATGCATGTTCCACTGGGATGGAAGTCCACAAGGTTTGCATAACTTAGGAGAAAGAAAACATTTAATTTAAATTTCTATTATTGCACAATATCTAAACTCAAGCACTTTTAATGTCCCGTGTCTATTTACATCTATTTTCAAAAACCTTCAATGCTTTGGATTTTAAGGACCTGCAGGAACCAAAGTGAAATACTACTTGAAAACACTCGCCAGAAAATATTGTCTGCCCTTGGACTGTTTTTAATCAATTCAAAAACACTATACTTAGTAGTAGGTCTTAAGTGCCTTGGTTACAGTGATTTTGACAAAATACATGGTTATGGGACCTGACACATTTTTCAGATCAGTGTAAATGTACAGTAAGTCTTTTTTTCTAAGAATGGATAAATTAAAGACAGTGTAGAATGTTCTAAACCCTCTAAATTAAAAAAAAATACTAGACGAAACAATGACTTAAAGGTATGGCTTATTCTTGTTATCTCACTGAAATTCTTTCTTCGACACACATTAGAACATTTCTTATCTAAGTGCTCACCCAGCATGTTCATAGAAAGAATGGATACACTCTCTGCTATTCTTGTCCCACAGCTTTATAGTCTTATCATCACTGGACGACACAATCAAACGATCATCTGGAGAAAATCTGCAAAAAACGTATTGAAAATTCTGGATACGTCTCTTTATTCATTATAGTTGTAATACAATTCAGAAATGGAAATAATCTATCTATATGTATATACAACAAACAGAATAAGAATAAATATCTGCAGCAACCAGTGATATATAATTGTGTAAACTGTATATGTGTATGGATGTGTGCATCGTACTTGGCACAGCGGACCCAGTTTATGTGCTGGTTGAGAGAGAAGAGAAACTTTTGCCTGTGGACGGTCCACACTTTGATGGTCTTGTCGTCAGAGGCTGTGACCAGATTCTGTCCGTCACCAGAAAAGTTAACGCTGCGCACGGTGGCAGTGTGAGCCCTGAAAGCTGTTGACTCAGCCTTCCTGTACACACACAAAAACACCAAGACAACACCAAAGTTTCACTGTGTGAAATGTGTGCTTTTTTTCTGTGCTGGCAAAAGCAGGAGATCCAGTACAACAGTCTAGTTGTGTTGCTTTTATGAGTCACCATCAATGTCCTTTGTGGTAGCTTTCTAGTTCAATACAATAAAATGAGAGATGACAGCGATGTACTAAAAGAAAAAAGGTATAATACTCACATGCTGGGCACCCAAAGGCGTACAGTCTTGTCTCTGGAGGCAGAGGCCACCAGGTGGCCAGAAGGAGAAAACTGAACAGACACGACAGCATCTTTATGTCCATCAAAACGATAAGCTCTCATCTGTGGTTTCATATTCCAGATCATCACACAGGAGTCCATAGAGCCGGTGGCTGGGAGAGGAGGGAGCACAGGTGTGTGAACTGAACAAATTGTGTATGAATGCAGAACAAATACTACAAATTACAAGCATGGCGCAGCAAAGTATCCAGCCAAAGACAGACAAACACAAAGACACAGACTAAAATGAAGTAGCAGTTACCGATCTGTTTCATGTTGCAGCTGAAGTCCACGCTTGTGACGTTGTCCCTGTGACCCTTGAAATGTCTCTCTAAAGTTGGATCAGACTATGGAGAACAGAGAGACAGATTGCAGCAGTCACATATTAAAGCTTGTGAGCACTTGTTTCAAAGTATTTCTCAATGACACTTAACAATCACGACTAAATAACAGGGCTGCACAAAAAAAATTGAATAGTCGATTTCGATACCAACTTGTACATAATCACATTACAAAAGATGGCAAATGTCTTGAGTTAGTTGAAAGAAAGTATGAGAAGCATTTTAACATGGTGCCTTTTGTGTTCAGTTGAACATTGAGTTCAATAAAATAATGCTGGAAATAACTAACTTTCAGTTTTTTTTTAATTCAACAAGCAATCTGTGCATTTAGGTGGTTTACAGGAGAAAGGGAAAACTGGGTAAACTTTAATATCCCATTAGGTAAAATCATTCACGACATTCAACTTTATCACATATGTTTATCCCATATGCTCATATCATGTAACCATACTTAAGAAGAAAAAATCAAAGTCTTGGGAGTTATTTATTTAAACAATTAAAAGAAGATGCTTCATTAGGACTGTGTGGGTGTATGACATTACAGGCAGTGGCCTGGAGGCAACATAAGCAAGCAGTCCCATAATTGTCACAGATAAGTCTCATAAATATAGCTGGTTAAGGTGCAAATATCAAATACATCAAAATGCCAAACGGTGAGGTGCATAAAAATAAACAAGTTGATGTAAGGTGAAAATCCAACTAGAAGATAACAGGTCAGAGCTGAACAGGAGGCTGGAGCCACCTCTCTGACATCCACGATTTCTCTGCGTGAGGTATCGAGATGAAACAGTTTCATTGACACAGGAAAATAGGATTTCCTATGGCTTTCTGTGATGCATCGTTAAAATCACAAAAAAAAATAGCATTCCTTTTGAAACTTGCAGTGAAGCAGAATTCAGTCATCATCACTGGTTGACTATGATGACTTAACCTGATGCCATTTAGATTTTGCAAACTATACCAAAAAAAGGCACAATCAAACTTATTACCCTCCACTTCTTCTCATAGCTGAATTCACTGTGTATTGTCACCGTTTATGTTTTTATTTATTTATTTTATATATATTGTTTAGCTATTTGTTACATGTATTATTTGCACATTGGTCTTATTTGTATGAATATATATTTCTCCTCTTGTCTGCTTGTTCTTAATTTGAGGTAAAGATTTGGGCCCTCCGCTTAGCCTGGCAGGCAGCAGTTTTTGAATTTGTTCCACTGCAGTAAGTCTCCGTCAGTCAAATTAGCGTATTATGTTGAGAAACATAAGACATAATTTCATGAACATAAACACTAACTTGGAAAAGGTTACGATTTTGGTCATTCAAGAATGCAGGATCTGTTGGCATGACAACAGGAAGTGCTGCCTGAGAAACCACGCTCAGGGTGGAATACTACAGCAGTCTGCTGAGTTACCAAGGAGACAAAAGCTGTGATGCTAGTTTAAGCTAACCGCTAAACTCGACAGAAGAAGAAGCCTGGAAAGGACTTTCGGTGCTGCGTGTTTTTTGTGAAAGGGGGGCATTTGAAACATGGCAGAGTTGCACATTATAGGCCAGATCGTTGGGGCCGGTGGTTTCCCGCAGAACAGCCTATTTTGCAAATGGGGAGTTCACACAGGAGGAGCATGGCGTCTTCTGTCTGGGCTGAAGGAGGGTCAGACCCAGGTGGATATCCCCCAAACAGGAGACATGGCGTACTGGAGTCATCCCATCGATCTGCACTACGCCACTAAGGGACTCCAAGGCTGGCCGAAGATCCACCTCCAAGTGTGGCACCAGGACTCTTTTGGGCGCTGCGAGTTGTACGGTTACGGGTACTGCCACGTCCCTTCCAGCCCCGGACACCACCGCATAAGCTGCGTGACCTGGAGGCCGCTCGGCTCCTGGCAAGAGCAGGTGGCGCAAATGTTTGTCGGCGGAGGACCGCAGCTCCGCAGCCCGGACCTCATTTACAGCGGGGCGGACAGATACAGGCTGCACACGGAAGCCATGGGGACCGTGGAGTTGGAGCTGGGCATCATCATGAGACACTTTGACAAATATGGCGTCGAGAGCTAACACAGTGAAATGAAAAAGGACTTCTCGAACTTGTGATGGATTTTGTATTGTGCAGTGGAGGTCTTGCATGTTTTAGTACAGTTTTGTACCTTTTTTCTAACGTGCGTTGGTGTCTTTTTATATAGTAGATATGTAAATAGATATCTATCGTATTAATGAAGTTGGCTCCCCTTGTTGATATGTAATTTTCAGATCACCAAGGTTTGGTTTTCTGCCTGTCACCGTTAAATAAGTAAGATAGATGTATTTTTGCTTTCCGTTATTTGCGCAACATTGATAGCTCAACAGGAATGGTTTCATGTACATCCAGGAATTGAAAATGCTCCTATGGACAGTCACCTAACACTGTAAATGAAAAAACAAAACAATAACAGAATTTTTCCTGCATAGTTCCCTCCATCCTACATCCCAAACTTGACTGACTTTCATGTTTTGGGGTGTTATCTGTTACACTTAGGCCTACGACAAATTTGAATAATTCGTACTAGGAAGAACTCCTATTTCAGATATCTACAATCAGTTGTTACTGTTCAGACTTTTAATTTCAGATGTCCCACATGAAAAACCATTCCAGATGTCCATAATGTAATTTCGATTATGCAAAATACATTCAGACTAGTAATAATGTCATTACACATATGTACAACTGCAATTCATTCATCTTCAACCGCTTATCCCTGGGTTGGGGTCGCGGGGGGTGCTGGAGCCGATCCCAGCTGACATCGGGCGTGAGGCGGGGTACACCCTGGACAGGACGCCAGTCTATCACAGGGCACATAGAGACGAACAGAGACAAACAACCATTCACACCTTCGGGCAATTTTAGAGTCATCAATTAACCGAACACATGCATGTCTTTGGATTGTGGGAGGAAACCGGAGAACCCGGAGAAAACCCACGCAGACACGGGGAGAACATGCAAACTCCACACAGAAAGGCCCAGGTTGTGATGCGAACCTGGAACCTTCTCGCTGTGAGGCGACAGTGCTAACCACTACACCACCGTGTAGCCTAATAAAAATAAGTGCATTACAGATATCCAGCATGTGCATGCTAGATATCTAAAATGTAATTATGGATATCTATGCCGGTGCAGACAGATGTCTGTCCTCCACAGAGCTGGGTCTGTCTGACGTTCCTGCCTTTAATAGGGAAGGTTTTCGTTGCCACGTACTCTACGGGGGAATTGTTGGGTCTATGTAAATCATGAATAATTCATAGAGTGTGGTCTTTACCTAGTTTGTAAAGTGTCCTGAGATAACTTTTGTTATGATTTGGCACTATAAATAAAATTGAATTGAAATGGCAAAAGTGACATCATTTGTACTAGTATATGAATAATGTGGATATCTGAAATGACAATTGTAGAAAGGAAGAATGTTATTGTGGATATCTGAAAGTATCTTTCTGACTAGTAAGAACTACATTTTGACTAGAAGTAAAGCCATTATGGATATCTAAACTGTAATTACAGATAGCAGTTTGATTTGATGAATGTTAAAAGTACCGCTTTGCCAGATAAACAGGCTTCAGTGTGCCATATATCCATAGACTGTGTACAGCTAACTTTTTTTTCACCAACTTTATTATTGATTTCCAAAATACACTATCAGTGCATCAAACCATATGATGAGCATCACATGAAACACAATTGGATAACAAATAGACGTAACAACAAAATAAATACATACATAAATAGAGATAAAAAATGATAGAAAATTAAAGATATTAACGTTGGAGTACAAATTTTTAGTTTTGATAGTTGTCTTGTTATTAGCAGAGGACATTGACTTGAAATACACCTCCAGTTCTTTCTTGAAAACACAAAAATGGATTTTACTTTGGCAAATTTACACTTGTGGATGTAAAACTTTGCAAGAGTTAAAATTAGATTAATTAAAGATATATCCTTTTTCAGCTGGAGCGTCACTCTTTACAAAGCCTAAAAGGACATTTTGCAAGAGGAGGTCAAAATCACAGCAGATATTATCTAAAATGAATCTACACATATCTTGCCACAGTTTACGGGAATATTCACATTTACAAAACAGATGAATAATAATCTGGGAGTCACAAAAGGCACAGATCTAGATCATATTTGAATTTGATAGAAGGATTTAACAAAGTAACACAGATTAATCATGTTTAAATGATTTAAATTCTTTCACCTTATTAACCCCAAAAAATTGAGGAAGAGAGCAGATTTTTTTTTTTCCCAACATTTGTTATTTACACGACTGTTTTAGTGAAGTATTACAGGAGAAACAGAGATAATATTACACTGGAAAAGATCAGGGATTTTACTGTTGTTACCAACAGGTGAGTCAGTTACATCAGTGAAGGGAGCAGCAGGTACAGACGTGTTACTTCTTAATAACACCTGATGGATCAAAAACTATGGCACACTGTTCAGGAGTTAAAGGTATTTCACCATATTGAAGCAGCTCCTCCTAAGAAAATAAAGCACCACTGCTGTTGAAAAGCTGTCTTACCCAAATACTATTACTGCTGAACCTCCCCAAATAATATGGGCCAGCTCTTGTGAAGTGTATCTGTGTGGTTCCGTATAGAGTACCGGTGTGTTTGTACACCGGTACTCAGCTAACGTTAACGTTACACTCACCGGCGCTGACGTCATCTTTCCAGACATCGGGGATGAACTGCTCTGGCCGTTACAACCGAAATGTAAGTGACTTTCTTTAACTTGTTTCTTACGGTGGATGAGACAAACACGGGGGTGCCGTTAAGCTCACCGATCTACACCTTAGCTGCATTAGCTGGTCGCTGCTGACAACAACAAAGTTCAGTTTACGCGCCGCGATTGGGCGCTGAGCGTCCGGTCCGCTCTCTTAAAGGGACGGTTACAACTTTAATGGCGTCTGCGTGTAAAACGTCGACGCCACAGAGTTAATATTGTACAAGTGTCATGAAATAAAACGTGTTTTACATCTGATAAAACAAGAGTTAGACACTGATATGACATGAATTCAAATAGATATTTGAGTGAAAACTTTCATTTTAAAGTGTAGTGCCGCATCCTTGCCACCAGACGTGAGCAGTGCACCGTTAGACATCTTCAAGTTGTTGTTTTTTAAATACATATAACAATTTGATGCATTTAGTCCTTCAAAAGCTATCAACACTGTCTTAAATTTAAACAGAGGTTATTTTCATGCAATAAAATGAAATATTTGATGGCTTTTTTTGCTAAATAAATGCATTTTTACTAAATTTTGACTGTTAAGTACACATTTGAAGTGCTTGTACTTTGCTTGACTATTTCCATTTTATTTCACATTATACTTTAACACAGCTTTATTTCTTGGGTAATTATTGTGCCTTTTACTTGGTTACTTTCATCTGATAGTATGAGTCTTTTCATCTTGTAGTAGTTTATAACAATAAACAATAAAGCAGCTAATTGACTCGACCTGGACAAGCTACAACATTAAAATGCTGCTTACATGTTGATTCAGCAACAATGACAATCCAGTAACACAATAATACAATATTGACAGTGGACATGCTTCATAATGTGTACTATTTTTATACTATTACATGTTGCAAACACTATTATAGTAGGCTACTTATAGCCTACTTGGTTACAATTGTGAATGCAAAACTTTTACTTGGAGTATTTTTAAAGTGCTAGGCCTACTGCACATGCTGCACTTAAATTACATTCTAACAATAGTTATCTGTTCTCGAGATCAGGTAATAAAGCAGGGCACAACTTAAGGCACTTAATGTGTCAGTTATTTTGTTTAGGTGGTGCATTTTATAGTTTTCAATTCACTAGAACAAACCAGATTTCGGGCTTTAAGAAATTTGTGTACCATCCTTGGTTGGTAATAAAAGACTTGTGTATCACTTATGCAAATATGGCATGTTGTCACCATAGTTAATCTCACTGCATAAAGGTCAAATCAGATATTATGTGTAATATTGTTGGCAATAAGAGAATACCATCTAATAATATCATAACTCAGAAGAAAGTACGCTGCACACAGGGCTACATAAACGTATACAGGTGGAAAGAGTAAACAAAAACAACAAAGAGATACTGATTTAAATATCAAAGTGTGCTATTTCGAGGATAATTCACCAAATAAATAACTGTCATAAATGTCAACACAAACCCTTTCTTTAGCCAAATTCCACTCAATTCCAGCTGCTTTGTAACATATCCAAACATTCATAACACAATAGTATCATAACTTCCCTCCCTTACCGTATATGATTGACTGTAATTATCTTGTTTTCATATTATTTACACATCACATAGTCATGTTTCTGTTTTAGGATTATTTGTAAAAACAGGCTGCACTTCATTTGGTAACCAAGGAGCCAGTTATCCAATAAAATACTCAAGGAAATTTGGTATTTGCCCAGGGGGCAAAGCAAATATCTTTACAAAACGATGCAAGTTCAGACAAGGATGTTGTTAAGCTGTACCATTATCCTCTCCTTTTTAAAGATGTTTACCTCCTTTTACAAAGAATATTACATGTGATTCCTGGGTCACATTCCTTGTTTGTTGCACCCTGAAGTTGGTAATTCTTCAACCCAAAAGGAGTATCAATAATTTCACCAACAAGCTGTTGTGTAATAATAGCAAGGTGCAGTTTTGAATAATTCAAATGACTGAAATTAAAAAGTAAATTTACCCTCCGGCCAGCCTCACCTTGGCTCCAGTTACAGTAAAGCAATCAATTTTCTGTATGAGGCACACCCATAGATTTACATTCTCATGTCAAGTTGCAATAAATTGCTATGCATGTTCATTGTATGTTTTAATGTTTTTGTTTATGTTGTTTGGAACACTTAATTGCTGCTATCTTGGCCAGGGCTCCCTAATATTATTATTATAATAAAAATAATAATAATAACAAAATACACACACTGTACAGTTTAAACCAAGACAATACAATGTAACCAATCAAGAATATGGTCATTTAAGGGAACACTTCATATGCCTACTTGTTGACAATAACTTCCAGTAGATGAGGAAGAGAAAGATACAGATTAACTGGAATCCTTTTCATTACAAATACTGATTAATATTTACGAGGGGGCTGTTGAATAACTAATATACCTAGGTGTTTTACACACACACACACACACAAGGAATCTCTTCTATTCTAGGCAGAGGTTTAAGCACTTCAGAAGCACTTTATCAACGGTTACAAAGGCTATAAACTAAACATTCAAGCCTTCTCATTTATCTGAGAACTATGTCAACGTGCCCAAAGTATCTGCCGTCAGAGGCCATTATGCTTGTTGTTGAAGGGAAGAAGGATATGCTTACCTGAAAGTAAATCTGGGCTTGGTCCACACCTTTTCCAGGAAGAGAGGATGTTTTTCTTGTTATTTCTTTGATCTGTTGGAGTCTTCCAGTCATTTATGACTGCTATTTAAACCAGCAAAGAGCTCTAATCTAATCTCCCTTACTATCAACTCTCACCGTGAGCCTTACTGTATTGTCCTATGTTTTAAAAAGTTGATAAAGGATACTCTATATTGCAAGGGTAAAGAGTAGCATAAAAACAATACAGTACCAAATAATTAAATTAATTATATCATCTGTCAGACCTGTAAGGGGAACTAAGTTTCAAACTGATCTCAGGTCCAGGTTTATTTACAGATAAAAAGTCCAGTTACCATAAACTAAAGATTTCAAGAACCAATTGCGTCAACCTCACATGGTGCAGTTTATTACTGTAACAACTTCACACATACATCATCTTTTTACAAAGAATAAAACAAGGCACAAATAGGATAAGATATAATAATAATAAATACCTGTGATATCTAAGCAAAGTAAAATACAATAAACATAAATTACAACTAACGAGTGTTCAACGCGCGGTGGGACGGACGTGGACTGATGTATATTCTGGTATTAAATGACATATGTGGTTGGTGTAGGAATTAAAGTATAATAAGAATATAAGTTAAAGGATTTGCTGTTTGGAGGTAAAAGCTGTAATTATTTCCTTAACGTTTGTTACTCACCTCCTGTTGTTCATATTTTCAGCTAAAGATTTAAACAGAATGTGACATCAAACCAAAAGGCTGCCATTATTAAATCTGGTAATAGAAAGTGATTTCATAATAACAACTTATGTGTCTTTAAAATAATCTGTGCTAAACCGTGTGTCATGTGAATGTGATGACAGCATACAAGGGATGAAGTGACCAAACGCTTGTCAAGATCTGAGTCACACAAATAAAACGTTTCTTGCTTTTTACGGTTCCTGAAATGTATTGTTTATCAAGCAGTTTGATTTCTTTGGGAAATAAGCAACAGATCCATCATGTTTGAATGCTCTATTTTCATATTATTTTTGTGAGAGAAACATGCCACAACTTCCGTCTTCTGCAGGGAATTTCACTCCATTGTTCCACAGCTTTAAGGCGTTTCAGCCAAGGCTGCAGGCACAACAATGGAAACTAGTGATGGTTTATTTTTAGAGACAAAACTGAAACAACTATTTAACTAATGAATGAGGAAATGTGAAGACTGGTTATTCCACTAAACAGTTTATGATTGCACAACACAGATGCACATCAGTGTATTGTTGTCAGTTACAACATGGCTTGCTTCAGTGGTTGTCAAATACAATAGAGAAGGAACTTCTGGAAAATATATAAGTACATGTCCCTAAAGGTCACACAGTATACAACACAAATACTTATGTAATATTTGCTCAATGCTTGACCTTTGACTATCTTTTCTCTGTTATTATTAGAGTTTGGTGACACAGTTGCTTAATGCTAATGTAGCCTAAGACAGCCTTTTGTTTGAAGGGTGTGTATAAAATATAACAAATTTAATTTAGGCTATATTTGAAAGGTACTGAGGGACATTATTACATGTCGTTACAATAAAGTTGACATGATTTGTGCAGTCTAAAGTGTCAAAGGACAGCAGTGGAGATCATCGCGTTTCTTTCCATTTGCATTTCTCTTTTCCCCTGTAGGATGTGTGCCCTTACTTCTACTGTTAGCTGGCTAGTCATTTTGTAAAATATCAGTAGTCATGCCAAATGTGACAAAGCGAGTCTGAAGGGTTAAATTCCACAACAATGTGTATATATTTTTTTTTATTAGTTCATTCTTCATATACGGTTTTTCACTGGGGATAAAGTAAAAAAAGCAACATCTGTAGTAATCAAAGGCCTTTATATTTTTAGTTAACATGGAAAAATCTAAAGATCAAAACCTGTTCTTGTTTGAACCACACCCATGATTAATGTAAGTGCCTCACGCAACCTCCTAATTCACTGTTCAAATAACATTACACAACTACTTTATGAAACTCACTGGCTTGAATGCAAACATTTTACTTTTGCATGATTAACTAAAAATAATTGAAAATTTGACAGAGAGCCCAGGGTGCAAAAGTGCTGATTCATCCTGTTGTATGACTTTTAACAGTAACTCTCTGTTCCAACTAACCATTAAATAGGATTATTTTTTCTTCTACACATATTAGCTGCGCATTCACCAGATTCATGGTGAAATTTAAATCAAGCTTGAAGTATAAAAATGGAAAACACTTCAATACTTTAACTACATTGTCTGTTCTACTTTTTGAAGAAATTATTGCTTGTATTCAAATGTAGACGTAGAGTACACATAGAGTGCATGTACTCATTTACATTATGAATAATCAAATTGATTTTTTTAAATAAATTTGCAAAACATGAGTTATGACTGCAGCAGTGTCTCATTCCCACAACTGAAGCTGATCAATAAAGTAGATATTGACACTGTAAGCATACGCTGTATTCTGCTCTTCCTGCTTCTGTGAGGAAGAATGTAATCTTATCTTGAATGAATTGTTGATCTTGTTGAATTTCCAGCTGACATCCTTGTTTTTGTGCCTGAAGGTGTGCTGTGAAATACTAACACTAATCAAGAAACGAATATGAAATTCAGAGACTGGATAATACAAATATAAATGGAGTTGAATAGATACATGGAAATTACAGTTGTAAAATATATTGAATTATGAAAAAAAACAAAAAACATCCAATTGTTGTATTACCACATAAGGGTAAAGGTTTAGTGTCTGTTATACTCAGTACCCTTTTACCTGCATGGTGTGGAAATAGATTGGCAGCATGGAGAAGCACACCCAGTTATAAGTTGCAAAGTCATGACTGCAATTTGTGATGCCTCACCCAGAATGATATCACAGAAACTACCGTTTATCATGCTACACAGAGCATTATAACAAGACTCAACAGGCTTTATATTGATTTTACAATCAAATGAATGCACACATAACAATGCTCACCTTAACGTTTATGGTGTTAATATTGCGTGACAGATTTGTTTATTGAAAGCTCTTTTTTATCATCGCGCTTACTGACTATAAAAAAGGAAAAGAAAATGTGTTGCTTGGCCTGCAGGGAGGAAAAGGAAATGCTGACCTCATCCAAGACTCTGGATGTTATCCTTTCATCAGATTTTGGTCTCACGCACATGCATATATCTTTTTATTTTCTATATTTTCACATATTTAATCTCTTATTTAATCAGGAAGTCGCACTGAGATCAAGAGAGACCTGAGAATAAGAAACAACCACGAGAACACAATCAACAGAAGACACACTGTAACAATAACAAGGAATTAAAAACAGTAACAAGAATTATATTTTTAAAAATCTGATAACAAGGCCTTAAATTATCCAAGGAGAATGCAAAACCAGTTCATTTCTCTTAAAAGGTAGAAACCAGATCTGCATTTGTGCGTTCATAAAGGTTAACTGGGGTTAAGAAGTAACTGGATCGTTAAATGAGAAGGTATGTGAGGCTGTTTGAAAGCTTCAGCCATAGGGCTTTAGAAACGAATGAACAATGATGAGTAAAACATTCATTTTTGATCAAGTGTAATACTCTTTGATGTACAGGGTATTTGTCTTACTATATGCTACTATTTTGTTCACCAAAATAAATGAAACAGGAAATGATCAAGGAAGTCTGACATTCCTGTAAAGTTACAGACGATCTGATATGACAGCCTCTTCGCCTTCACTGACAGTATGTTACCTTTACACATCCTTGTTCCTGGTGTGGCTTCAAGCGTGTGTGGGCAAAGTCTGACTCTGTTTTTTACCGGAGTGAAGGTTGAAGCAGGAAACACATGTTTAAACACTGACAAAATGTACAACTCCTACAAATGCTACCATGATAAAAAATAACAAGGACTCAACGTTGATAAATATCCAAGGTCACTTTTAGTCAGAGTAAACATAAACATCTATTTCCTTGACCTTTGATGATCACTATTATACTTTAAAAAGAAGAAAAAATACTAGATTATTTTGACAAATAGAGATGAAATTCAGGTCAAATGCTAGAAATTAAAAAATAGCCTTTCCTTTCAGTGTTATTAATGTTTCGCCCTGAACTGTAACATGACCTCGTAGGTGTCTCTTCAGGGACAGGGGGACATGAAAGGCCATGAAGGGAGAGGAATGTCCAGCTGGTGAGCCTGGACATTGGCCAATCACGTCCATGTCCGTGAATGCGCAGCAGAGCCATGGATGGATTACAGACCAGGCCTACTTGGCATAGGACCAGAAGCAAGGTGTCACGAGTTCTGACCCAAAATGTCACTGAAAAAAACAACATGCGTCACAAGTAGACGCTAAATGACCACAGATATACACAACATGACTACAAAGAGACACAAAACGTCACAAACAATCACACAAAGTGATATTCTGCCATGATCAAGGCCAATGTGATTCAAAACTTTAAACTGCTCATGCACCGCTATCAATATTCAGATCCACTGGCTTACATATTGTCAAAAAATATCATTTAATGCTTTATTTCATGGGTCTGTGATTTCTCCTAATAATTCTTCAGTCATTTCCAAGAAGAATGAATTTGGTACTAATTATAAAAGCCTTTATAATGATTTGATTTCATTAGTGCACAATGGGTCAGCAGAATGCTTCAAATTTGTCGACATGCAGGCATTAAATTCAACATACACAGAGATTTAAGTAGAGAGCAGCCTTCACGCTCTGAAAAAACTGTAACTTATAACGACAGTAAGCACTTAACACAGCAAACAGGGGAGTGAGAGTGTGTGTGAGACAGATAATTGTGTCTCATTCCACCAACAATCGAGTCAGGGTGGAGATGGTTTGTGAATCCTATCAGCTCCCAGAGTTTCACCATTCCTGTCTGATTTCATGCTCCAGAAAGCCGAAGAGCTAAATTCTAGTCATAAAAAGACTCACAGTAAATGAGTCAAGCTTATGAATGTAGTTCCCCGTATGTTGCAACCAACAGACTGCAGGTAGTTAGTAGTATTTCCTTAAAAAGAGTAAATCAGTTGTGTAATAGCTTCCAAAGATTAAACAGAATATAAAGTGAGATTGGCTGGCTCTCTTACTTTAAAAACTCTGTTATCAACAAAAACAAGTCAAAAACAAATGTAACATGTTGTTGTATCTGCATATGTTTTGTCCTTGATGGAAGTCTTCAAGCCATGTTACTCATAGAGATATGAAACAGCCCACGCTCCTATAAATCCATTATCTGGACATGATAGTCACAAGGAAATAAAACTGCAGTGCATCAAGCCTGTGTCAGTCTCGAGTTATTTCCTGAGAGACTCAGTACACTTTAACAGAGACAGGAAGTCTTAATTATGGTTCCCTGGGGATTTTTTTGCTGCTGTGGTGCAAGAACAGATGTTTCTCTTGTGATCTTTTTCACCACAACAGAAGTAATTGTGCAATAGGCAGTGCAATAACCGCTTATCCTTGGAAGTCAATGTTTATACGTTTACAGGGCTCAGTCATCGAGTGTTTCAGTGTCTCAGAGTTGCCCGTACTAAACTGTTTAACATTGTAAATTTGATAGTTAACAGCTTTTATATATTTATTTGATTGATTATTTGGTCAACCCATTGTGTTTTTATTCCACAACAACAAAACAAGACTTAAACATCTAACTGTATTGTTGCACATGGGTGTGGATGGAGCTTCCACATTAGGCTTTTAATGCATTATGGTATATAAACTGTACAGATAATCACAATGCGGTTAAGCATCTAAGCATCACAATGCTTAGTCACAGTTGATCGGTTTGCAGGACTAGGCATTTTGAAATGAGGCTATACAGTTTCTGTGTTATAAATACAGAATGGACATCCATAAACTTCAATGTATTGTATAACTCATAAACAGGACAGGTCATCATAATGAGCCTATTTGCAATCCAACAGTTTGCACTGTACTGTATGGACGTGAGTTATAAATACATTGGAACTGAACAGGTCTTCATGGCGTTTAATGCATTATATCACTCATAATAAATCACACACTAGGCCTGTCACCATAATGAGCTTATGTGCAATGAGTCAGTGTGCTTTACTGAATATTTGGAGTATAAATGGAGTTTGTTCTGTAAATAAATAGAATATGACAGAGTGTGTCCACAGACTGTGATGAAATATACAGTGAGCCTATACTTAATTACAATAATTCCACTTTTTGTGTCCAATAATGACATAACACAAGCTTCACATATCCTTAAGGCATCTTTCTTTATGCATATGACCGCACCGGCCTGGTTACCACAAAAAAATGGCATCGTACATTTCTGCAAACCACAGAAACATTAATATATAAAATTAACTATAAAATCCCAGGTGATATAACACATTCAGAACAAGTACTCGGGAAGTCTAGTATAACGAACCTCAATCTCCACTTAAAGAGGAGGTTGAGTAGATGGTTGGGTCAAAAACCCACCGGCCTTTCACCCTGGAGACCACAGTGCTTATTTTAAACCAAACAGGACTAATTTTCTCTGACCATTAGTCACTGTGGCTAGTGGTTTTCAAAAGTTACTAGCCACTCAGCATTCTCACTAGCCACAAATTTGTATATATAGTATATTAAGAAAAAATATTGATAGTTGATCATCACATCTGGATCTATTTCTCTAGTTGTAGCTGTGTTTCTCAACTTAACTGGGTTTTTTTTCCAACACCGAAGTGCCGTCCGTCACGAGTGCTCATGGGAGTTGTAGTCATTGTATCACTTTGCCAACACTTTTCTAATTCAGATGACATTTTAGAAGACTACAATAAATTCAACCAGCCAAAGTGGCAACTGCTTTACCCACCACAGCTGAAATTAATGTCAAGCCCTGACACCAAACCATCTTTTCTGAAATCTACCCACATAGTTTTGATGCCTAAACCTAAGTAATATTAATAGTGGAGCATCAGAAAGTGTCGGTATGTGATGAGTGGGGAATGAGAACATGTTGCAGCGGTTCAGAAACATTGACAGTGCCAACAATTTGAAACCTAAACTGCCAACATTTTATGTTGGTGACTGGGTCCATTGCTTGCAACCCGTGTAAACACATGCTCTCTTTACCTTTTAGACAGCCGAAACAGTGAACCAGTCACATGGTCACATTCCTGGAGGCACCAAGGATCTGCAGTTTTCTGGACCCTGATGGCAGGTGCAAGATAATGAGGTCAGTGTCAAAGACAACCAAAACATGACACTGGATGAAAAAAGCCCACTCTTATTTAAATAACTATTTTACATTAAGGCTGTATCTAATATTACATTCGACAGCAGCCACAGACATTTTGATACTGTCACAGGAGTCTTTCTTTGAATCACGGAAAGCAGAAATGATACCAAGTCTCAGCTTGTGCATCATATCGTCCTTTTTTATTTTAAATGAATGCTGTTTGGGACTTTCTGCCTCCTGCACATGTACATTCTGCATTATTGAACAGCATGAAAATCTCAATCTTTAAACTATGTAGAGCAAAGGATACTGACCCCAATAAAGAAATACCTTTATTCTAATTCTTTGAAAGCCAGTAGAACACTGATGAATGGGATGATCACATCTCATTTCAATGAAAATTATTGTTCAAGGATGACATTGCAATCCTAATAAGGGGTGTATTGTTTTCAAAAACCCAGCTGCAAAAAGGGGCGCTCCCTAAAAACGCAGAGGAATGTTTAAAACTTTGAAAGTGAATAGAGTTTTAATCAGCCATGGATGATGACACGATGACACAATGACAGGAGGTTACAGACAGAAATTTTAGGAGAACAAAATAATGTCTTGTGCATTCATGTGTGTATGTGTTAAAAACTTAAAAAACAAAGAACAAATTTACAGACTGTTTGACGTACTGTAGGTTCCAGCTGCTTAACCACTTACTGTAAATGCGATCTGTTTGTCTCACCTCAGCGCTCTCCATGTCATGAGGAAGTGAAAGGAGATAAAGCTCTAACAGACAGCCTGATCAAACCTCTGCTATCAGGAAAAAATAACCTCTAAGTGGATCACAGACTGCCTTTGAAAAAGTTTTAATCTCTTGCACAACCTCAGCATGACAAGGTTTTAGCATGATTTCTTTAGCTGAATTTAAACTAAAAAAAACACATTAATAATGGGTAAAATCTCCATGCCTTTCAGAGTTAGTAGCCTATTATTTATTCAGTTTATACTGAGATAGAATAGGCTTACCTATCCAATGTTTTTAAACAGCATTTTTATCCACAGATGGCACCAGGGATGGGCTTGGGGGTGCTTTAGCTACCCCTAGGAGAGCCATAGCGCCCCCAAGAGATTGTTATGGTTTATTTATAATTTGAATAATTGTCTGAATACTATAATTTATCATTTAAAAAATGAATTACCAACATTGATAACACAAACCAGTACAAAAGACATAAAGCCAACACAGGTGATCTGATATGGCCAGTGGGTGCAGCACAAATTTAATTTTTGACCTCACTTAGCATAAGAAAAGTGGGTGCATCAAAATGGGTCATTTGAAAAGAGGAACTGTGTATCTATTAGGGCTAATAAAGTTGACATTAATAGCTTGGTCTCATGAAGGTGTAGTCACTGGCCAGCACCAAGAAAAGCCAAAGTATGGAGATGAGGAAGGCGACCTGCCTGCGATTGCAGCTGAGGGTAGTTGCATTGTTTTAGATATTTGCATTTTGTTATGAAGATGTCAACTGATAAGTGCATGACATACTCTGTCACCTGTTATACATTTAATGCATTTGTTGGTGGAAGCACATGCCATGACTCCTTATAGTTATTATTCATTAGTCCATGTGTTGGGAAGTTCCAGCATGACTTTGTGAACCTGAAATGTGCACAAACCTGTCTGTTGCTTTCGGCTTGTATGCAAGCCCTGTCCATGGCCTAATTATGTAACATTTTATATCCAAAGGTGTGTTTGCATATAGGCAGTCTTTTGAACTTTACATCTACATGCCTTGAGCTGAATATCTCGCCTTGTGTTCAACACAGAATGACACTGTAACTCTTGGGGAGCAGATGATATGTGTAGTCAGACATTTTACTACATTTCCCCTTTTTCCCTTCAATCGAAATACTAAAACTATTTTAGCAAGCTAATGTTAACTTTGTCTGTTGATTCAATTATCTCCAGCATTTAAGCAACACTCCATGTGGCAGTCAGAAGGCTACCTTTGTGTAAATAGTAAGTAATGTCCAATCTTTACATAAGCCTGTGAATGTTCTCATTCGTCCAGGTCATCGTTGTCCTCAAAGCAATTTCAGTCAAAAACAACTGGACTGGTTGTTTGTGTAGTTTAATTTAGTGCTGCCTAGATTTCAACTTTGTAAATAATTCCACAATAGCCAAACTATAAGCTGTTTAAACTTGATTTACAGCCTGTTCTTACTTATTCTGCCATTTCAAAAATTAAACAGAATCACTGACACCTCTGGTAACTTCCATTGTTACCTAAAAATGGTAACTGAATTGATTTAGCGCAGTGCCTTTAACATCTCTCTTGTCTAGTGTCTTTTTGGGTGAGTGGATGTGGGGTTTCCAAAGGGCTTGTTACCAAGCAGATACGCTGAATCATTCATGAAGTGAGAAGTATTTGATTCCTTGCTGTGAGCCTGCTGTTGTATGATTGGACCTTGCTTTCTTTAATCCGGAGCATTAGTTTCCCAGCCATGCAGGAACCACTATGAAAAATGCGGATACGGGTGAAGCTAATGCAGTTAGTGGGGTCATATCACACAACAACTAACTTTCTCACACACTGTCAACCAAAACATGTTTTCATCAATTGACTCATCTAAACAAAAGACCCAGAACACACTGTAACATTGTAGTTTACAATTAAACAAATAACCAAAAATGAACAATTAACCGAATGCATACAGACTGTACACAGTGTGCTTCAACACCAAAGAGCAACGTCCACAAATAACAAATATTCCTTCTGAAGCTTGGCTGTGAAAAGCAGAAGATTAAGAAACTTTTAATGAATGCAGGTGGTTAAGGAAGGGCCGCTGATTGGTTTGATGAAAATGAAAATGGTGCAAATAAATCATATGCAGTAGCATTCACAGTCCCCGCATCTCAACCCAACGGACCATTTACGGGAGATTTTAGACCAACATGTCAGCCAGCGCTCTCCACTCCCATCAACATCGTTATGTTTTGGAAGAATGGTTTTAATCGTGTTTAGAGACTTTATGCCTGATCTAGCAGGTCATGGTGACTAGTTTTTATAAACTGACCTATGTACATTCTAAAACATTTATTCTTCATATAATATTTATTTTTCTTATAATATTTTTTCTTATTTTAATTAATCAACATATTGCACTCTAGCCCTTTTAGCACAGCCCGACAAATGTGCCGGCACCTGCACTGTACTGCTCTGATTATGAGCATGTGACCACCAAAAATATGAACACGTCAATTGTACACGTGAGTTTATTTTTGTGTACGCTACGTGTGTGTGTGTGTGTGTGTGCGCGCGTGCGTGCGTGCGTGCGTGCGTGCGCGCGTGTGCGTGCGTGCATGTGTGTGTGTGTGTGTGTGTGTAGGGGGAGTGATGTGAGTCACATAGTTGAGGATATAAAAATAGCTGAGGTGTCAATTAGCCAGAACATATGAGATAGAGAATAAAGCAGGGACCCCCCTTATGTATATTCTTTGTAATAATCTGACCTAGCCTATTTTTTACCCTGCTACGTCTTTGTTATGTGAAAACTCAAGAGAAATGTATTTTAAAAGATATTAGACATGTATTAAACATATTTGCGGATTCTAAGAGTTATAGATTTGTTATATTCAAACATAATCTATTTGCTGAACTATGAAGCTTAAAAAAACATGTTTTATTGTGTTCATTTAAATTTATAAACCTGAAAACGTACCACAGATCCACTAGCAGAGTGCCACTGAATGACTGAATCTGGTTTACAGTAATATTGACAATTTACAAAGTACAGAATTTCTATTAAAACAACATGGACTGTGAGCTCTCTATTAAGAGGAGGGCAATTGAATCTTTGATATTATTGCAGACTGGACCTGAGGCAGAACATCTGTCTTTGTCAAGCAAAGGACGAGCTTAAAAAGCAGACAATGTGAGTAGTTCTTGATGGCAGAGCTTTGAATTGATTAAAAGTCACTTTAGAGGGGAGACATTATCAGATTTCTCTTTTTTGGGGGGAGGATTTGTTGATTTGTGGTTCCAAGTGGATAATCTCAATTGTTTTATACTTATTTATATTTTTGCTCATCATGAATATTTTTGGAAGGTCTGTTAGTGAAGTGAGCTGCCAACACGATACCTTACTCCCATTTTTCACTTAGTAAAAGTAAGGTGGCATCAGCCATTTTCTATGGAGTGATCTGCTGGGGGAGCAGCAGACTGAGACTTGACAGACTGATCAGGAAGGCTCTGTCCTGGTAAGCCCCCTCGACTCTGTGGAGAATGACTCACACAGCACTGGAGAGCTCCTTCAGTGACAGGCTGCTTATATTTCAGGAAATATAAAACATATGAATAACAGAACCAATTCATATTTCATATTTTATGAATATATATGTGCTACAATTGATTGTCTCTTAAGCTTCTTCTGTGTGTGCTGTCAATTTTGCTGTTGTCAAAAGGAAATTTCCCCTTTGTGGGACTAGGAATATCTTATCTTCTGAAGTAGACAGTGCATATCAAATAAATATAAAACTATATTATATATCGTTGGAAGACTACAGTCGTTTACTAAAAAATGTTTTTTTATTCCTCAGTGCAAATAACTAAAAACACACACACACACACTGATGTCTAGGATAGCACTGATGCAACACAGGGCTTTTAAGGGCCTGTCTTTTCATTAAAACTTGAAGAAACCTCTTTATACTCCTGATCTGAGAAAAAAAATGTAGTTAGCATAGACAGAGTCATTTTTCACACAAACATGAGACAAAAAAAGTTGAAGTATCTTTATTTAGACAAAGCAGTGGCAACATCAATTCTTTGTAAAAGCTAAAAATATTACTCACTTCCATGTTCAGAGTAGTTCTGCTTCTTGTGAGGCAACAGTGGCCTTTACAACACCGGCCTTTACAACACCTGAACACTTACGAAACAGTAAGTCTATTGTGATTAAAGCCACATATGCTTATATTTATTCTTCAGGCTTAAACTAATGTTGAAGAAGAGATGAGTGATAAAAGACCGATCCAAATGGTTTCTTAATACCCGTCTGTGTGCTAACAGTGATGCCATCTTAACTCTATAAACACACCGAACATGAGCCATGCATGACAGGCTCTGAGGATAATGTGGATCTTGAGGATGTGTGCATGTTTGTTTGTGTACCAGTGACCTTTTTGATGTTATCTAGATCACCTTGAGTTTCGCAGCAACATTTGTCGTTATGTCACATACGTTACATCTGAAGTTACAGGGACAGTGGGTTAGTAGGTCCCCCTCAGATGACACAGACCTGATAAAATGGTAAAACGTGCTATCTGTTGCATTTTATTAAATTATTCTGTTTGTGTCTTACTGTAAGATCCTCAACCGCTCCTGGATGTATTTTATTACAGACAAGTATTTCTGAAAACGTATTAATCTTTTCAAATAAGAGCCTCTTGAATTTAAACCGATCAACTAATCTGAATCAACGAACGACTGAACAAACTAAGTTTAATATGTTATAATACATGAACTTTTGTAATTAAATTGACTGCCAGGTAAAGTATTTATGGCTTATTTGGTACCTACTGCAGTGATATTATATAGTATAGTTTGTTACACGTATTTATCAGTACCAAGCAGGAAACAATCAATGTCCTACATTTGTCAAAAGCACAAGTAGGCCAGTGGATCTAAATAATTAGGTTGCTGAATGGTGAAGGGACTTGGCCTTTAAGGGGCCATCTGCTCATTGGGATCTAATTTTCACACTCTGACGCACATTCACAAACCGACCACGAGCAATTTGGGGTCCAGTGTCTTGCCCTAGGACTATTCAACGAGAGGGCTGGAGGAAACGGTGATTGAACCGCCGATCTTTCAATAAATGGATGACCCACTTTACCTCCGGTCACAGTTGCCCAGCAATCAGTATAGCACATAATTTCAGCCTACAAAATTGAGCGACAAATTGTTGTGACCCAATTTTTTATAGCGTAATCGTTGTACTCTTGAGCATCTGAAGCGTGTGACTAAAAGTTAATTCAATGAATACAACCTGCAGTTATAGTATCATTTACCCGTTTTAGATTGTTATGGCAGGAGTCCAACAATCTCAACACATATTCTTATTAGTTTTACTATAAGAAAACTGTTGCACACACAATGGATCAAAAGTGCTGAATAAAATGCAGTCCAAGGTTTTGTGTAAGGAAGCGCATCTCCTCTTCTATCTATGGCTCCATATCACATCTGTAGAAGTCTAAAGAAGAAACGCCACACAAACAAATTTTCTTTCCATCTTTTATTCTGAACATATAGAACATCTGAACATATATTTTAAATAATATGTGTAGGAGGACTTATCAAAGATAATACATTCTATGACAGTGATAGAGGAATGGGTGATGAGTGTGTATGTGCCGTCTCTAGCCAGAAGAAGCGATTAGTGTGCGCAGGCTGAGATAGGGTGGCTGAGGCCGCTGAAGTAAGACTTTTCACGATCGCTCATCACCTCAAAGTGCAGCGGCTGCTGGCAGAATGTGCACTCTGCTGATGAGTGGGGCTTCAGCTCCAGGCCGACATGCTTCCATGTGTCTACCAGCCTCTCTATTGAGGGAAAACAGGAACAAGTGGTCAAATTAACTCGTATTACTGAGAGAAAGCTCAGCCAGTTACCACATGCATACAATATAATTCTGATGTAATACATTCAGATGTTGGACAACAAACGTGAACTATTTGACCGAAACTATTCCAACTATTGATCAGGGGAAACACTAATCTCCATGCAAATGAGGGAACGTTTCGTGTATATTTAGATTTGGACTGGAATACATTAACAAGAAAACTAGATGTTCTTACCAACAAAGTATTTCATCATCTCAGGGGTGTGGTGAGGAGTTGGAGCGATACGCAGAAGCTCGTCTCCCCTGGCAACGGTGGGATAGTTGATGGCCTGCACGTAGATGTTGTGGCGACTCATCATGAGGTCACACACCTCTGTGTTTTTCTCAGCATCTGATACCTAAAAATAATAATATAATAAGAGAGACATGATTAATAGAATGAAGCTATTGGGGAGACACAATGAGGACTGCTTAGTGTGTTTTTAATTGTAACTTGTAATTAGACAACACATTAAATAATAACTTACCCGGACTGGGATGATGTGGCTGGGGCAGTGCACCACTGGCAGCCCTGAATCCATCAGCATTTGTCTGAGCAGCTTGACGTTTCGCTGGTGTTTACGTCTCAGAGCACGTCCCTCTTCCCCTTTGAGAACCTGGATCGAGTTCCTGGCTCCGTGTAACAGCATTGGAGGCAGAGAGGTGGTGAAGATGAAACCAGCAGCGTAGGAACGCACCGTGTCCACCAGAGCAGAAGTGCTCGCAATGTAGCCGCCCACGCAGCCAAAGGCCTTGCCTGGAAGAGCACATGACACATGGGTGGTTATTCTCCGATCTAGGCTGTTGCTACAGCTCCAGAGACATCATTTTGTATCCTTTAAAAACAGTCACCACATTATACTCAGTGGTCTTAGCAAAATCCTCCCACTTGAATCTCACAAACTAGATCAGCAGCTGCAGAAGAACAGTGGCTGTAGAGCTCTCAGTTAGAAATGATCGTCCCCTCAGCTTGACAGTGACACACAGACGCAGAGAGTAATTCAATAAGCTTGCAACAAGAGCCCACAGTCTCCTAGCAACAGCAGAGCTGCTCTGGCTTCTTTAAGCCCTCTGGCATATTGGTTGAAACAGATGAGGACTGACAACAAAACAGAGATCCCAGCTTGCTGAGAGTAGTTCTTTTGATTCATAAACACACACACACACACACACATATATATATATACATGTGTATGTGTATGTGTGTGTGTGTGTGTGTGTGTGTGTGTGTGTGTGTGTGTGTGTGTGTGTGTGTGTATATCTATATCTACATACATACAAGTATATATATATATATATATATATATATATATATATATAAAAATAAAAATGGAAACTCAAGTACATTGACACAACTAGGCATTCATGTCAACACTATAAATGCTTAATTTAGTCAAAATGCATCAGTAATTCATTTAAGTAGATATTATATACTGACCGAGTGTCCCTGAGATAATATCCATCTTGTCCATAATGCCATCCCGGTCTCCAATGCCCCCTCCTCTGGGGCCATACAGGCCTACAGCGTGAACCTCATCTACGAAGGTGATGGCGCCAAACTCATGGGAAACATCGCACATCTCCTCCAGCGGACACACAGCACCTGTTACAGAAGGATGGATAGAAAAAAACATCATTAGCCAAACTACAGGCACAAAATAAGTGATTTAAATCTGACTTCACATCTATGAACTACAAGTCCTGGTTCTTCCAGGCAAGAAAACGTGCAACTGTAACCGACGTTTCTGCCGGCTCAGCGTTTCCTAACATTTTTATGACAATTAATGATTAACCAGGTAATGAGAAAGTTTTGAATTTTATTTTATTTTTTTAAGTAATGGGATCATCCCAAACTAACCATCCATGGAATGGACGGTCTCAAAAGCCACGATCTTCGGTTTTGTGGGGTCTCCCTTCTGTAGAAGCTCTCTGAGATGGGCGACGTCATTGTGGCGGAAAATGAATTTTTTAGCCCCACTGTTCCTGATACCCTGGATCATTGAGGCGTGGTTGCCTGCATCGGAGTAGATCTCACAACCTGAAATAGTTCCGAAAAGAGGAAGTGAGAATGAGATTCTGCATCAAAGGGAATCCATTTCATGCATGAATATCACATTAATTAATGACCAAATATAAACGTACATAAAGGGCAGAAATATTGTAAACCTGTAGAGATGTTTACATACCAGGTAGCATCTTGGCGAGGGTGAAGAGGGTTGAGTCATTGGCAACAAAACAGGAAGTGAAGAGCAGCGCAGCGTCTTTTTTGTGAAGGTCAGCCAGTTCGTGTTCCAGTTCCACATGGAATTTACTAGTACCAGAGATGTTCCTGGTGCCTCCTGCCCCTGAACCATGCTTTCGTAAAGTGTCCCTGGAAACAGAAAGACAAATGAAAAATAATTTCATCTAGTCTGTTTTAAGCATTAATCGTGAAGACTTGCATGTCATATGGAAGCTTAAGGAGGGGTACGTCTACAGAAAATGGAAAAAAGTATAAATAATTAAGCCGGAGAGTTGCTTAGTATTAAGTGACACCTTATTTCAAGGTGTTACTGCTGCACAGTTGTTAAGGGAGCTGGGCAAGCTCAAACAAGTTGAAAAGAAGACAACACCCCACATCAGAGGTTCAGGTGTCACCTTACTGTTTAACTAACACTCTACACCCACACAAACACGTCAGGTTATATTCAATTACTATGTATTGTGTCTCATCTTTCAAGTTCTTCTCTCTCATTAAAGCATCAACATAAGTCATGGGCAGCCAAGAAAAATATTTGTCTCATTACATGGAAAGATATCTAGACCCCAGGGGAAAGAATCAAGTGTGTTTTTCCCTACACTACACACACACACACACACACACACACACTCACAAACAACTCTTCCAATACTCACATAATGGATTGCACGACCCGTGGGTGTCGACTCATGCCCAGGTAGTCGTTGCTACACCAAACGGACACTTCCCTCTTGTCCTCTAAAGAGCCAGTGAAGTCGTCGGCCATTGGGAACTCGTTGGCCAGACGGTTCACAGTTTTGAACACACGGTATGTGTGGTCACTCTTCTTCTCTTCTATCTTCTTCTCAAAAAAGTAATCGTATTGGTAACGAGACACTACAAAAGAACAGGAAGGCAAGGCTTGCTTAATGTGGCTTGCATTGTGACAGATGAAGCAATGCTGCACATGAACGTCTCAATTCACCTTGCTCAGAACATACTGACTTCAAAATGATTGACTAGTAAGTAAATACAATATGAGAGTGAAATTGTTAGTAGTATGATCATTATCTTGGGAGGACAATGTGGTAGCTTAACAACTATGCCATTCAAATTAATATGGCAGTTCTGTATTTATACTTTTCCATGAGAATAAGTTGTCAGAAAACCCAAATAAAACTTACTACTGCCTGACAAGTTGTCCTGCAGCAAGTGGGAGACGCCCTTAGGTCGCTGTTTCAGGAGGGTCTTCATTAGATTAGTTTTCTCCCCTCCACTTCCCATAATGGTACTGGCCAGGGATGGCTTCTTCAACTGGGCAGGGGACACTTCTGCAAAAAGGTCAATGGAGGGCAAAAAGAAAGTAGTATCAAATAATGTAAAAAAAAAAAAAGAAGAAAAAGATGGATCCAAACCATGAAGTCGAAGCGATTTCTAACCAACTCTGACCTTTCTGGACAGTTCGGATTTCCTGAACATCCTCTTGGAACTCCATGCCGACCTGGCGGACCACACTGCTGTTCTTCTGGCCCATCTCAGCAGCCAGGAAAGGGCATTTGGAGGCCACAGCCTGGCCTGAGGATGGCATAGGGTGGCCACCTGGCAGCTTGGGCTCCACTTCCTGTTTGGGGTCTGCAGGTGGATAAAAGTTTTAGACTTAAACACCAGCAATATCACACACATCAATAATTCAATCAGTCATCACATTTAACTGGAATAGCTAAAAAATGTATCTAGTCCTTATTTGTCATCCTCACCTTCACTAGCAGACATGATGTCCTCAGTCTTCTGGTGGGAGGAGGAAGAGGAGCATAGGGCTCTTGCCATTGATGGAGCCATTGGTTTAGCGGCCAGCTCCATCATGATGGGGCATCGCTGGGCGTACACCACCATAGACTTCTTTGGCTGCTGGAAGAAGGCCTGAGGCACACGAGCCAGGAATGGACAGCGACGCACAATCACATCCATAGTTTGCAGTGGCAATGATGATTGTCCAGAGGTCTAAAGGAGACAATTGAAACTTAGCTTACAAGTGCTGTGGACAATTCAGATAATTATATGTGCAAAAACTTTCAGGTTGATTGCTTACAGGCACAGTACACCCCCGATACACAAAGACTATTAATCCATTCAAACGGTTTTCGTGTAATTTACACACATTGACTTCATAATAATGCACAAATTTAAATAAACAGCTTCTTCTTTCTGTGCAAGGAAGACGACTGTTGGGAGTACTTTGGTAGAAAATGGTTCCCTGTGAAACTATTCACAACGGGGTCAGTGGGTTATTGTAACAATAATCGCATTGCTGAGGAGATTTGGGCCGGAAAAGTTCAAGTAAGTTTACCTCATGTTAGTGTTTCTATCCCAAGGTCAATAATGAACCTTCGATCTCAAATCCAGGCTATTTTTTGGAAGAATCATAAGACCCTGTTATTGACATTAAAAAAGTGTTTGTGAGCTCTTCCACTGAAAAACATCTTGGTGAATATTACGTTTTTTTAAGATTGAAAGAAACTATCATATATATTTGACTGGATCTGCTGAGGTCACTGCAAAAGGTGACGGATCATGACATTGTAATAAAGATGTATAAAAAAGAGAAATAAAAAAACTCATTGCGTAAAAAGGAAAATTACGTCCCCGTGTCATAGCCCTTCCCCTGGTGGAGTATACACATTCCTGAACAGAGTAATCACTCCCATACTCGTTTTTCCATTGACGTTGAGGGAAAAGGGCTACGAGCCAGTGAAAACGCTAACTCTTAAGTGTAATAATAATAATATAATAATGGTCATCTTCTAACTAGATGACATATTGACCACAATTCCCTTTTTTTAATCTTAGATGGCGTTACATTAAAAACGATATTCCGTCTATTCCGCCGGTGATACTAGCGTTTACAACATACATATTTATGGGCAGGATCAAAACAACTAACATTGACATTGAAACACGTCTCTAGCTAATTTATAATTGTTATAAACTTGATAATTTGAGACACACTGAATTATTTGCGAGCGCCCAAGCGCTTTAAAGTGTTGTGTTGATTTGCAACGCCTTCGTGGTTATAACACTTTACGGGAGCAAGAGTCACGACCTATCCATCTCCAACGTTACCTAAGGTTAATAATGCTATAATAGGTTACGTTACAGTGTTTTATAAACGCCAAACGGTAAGGCAGGCAGCATAAATACGAACACAACCACTCGTGATCCTTGCCGGTTGACCGAGATTATCGTTAGCTTAGCTGCTAACGTTAGCCAAGAAGTGGAGATGATCGATAACCCAATGAAGAAACTTACCTCTTAAAAACGTGACGCTGTTGCGTAATCTTCTTTAAAAGTCGTGCAGTGGATATGGTAATAGCAGCGGAGCTTATCTAATGTCAAGCTCTGATTAAAATGAGTCGTTTAAGAAGACAGCGGAGAGTTGACTGCTTCGTTATCCTGCACTGAGGACGAACGAAAAGGACGAGGACGTGCAAGTGCTTATAAGAGCACACGCCAGAGCAACTATGGCCGGGGAAATCTCGCGAGATCCGATTCGACTACGTCAGAGGTCATTCCAGTCAAACCTTTTAAGATGTGTGTGAGTCATGTAATCAAAGCAAACACTGTCACCTCAAGTAGGGCATTTTTTTTCTTATTCCCTGTGTACATTTACATATATTGAGTTCAATTCTATTTACAGGGCCAAGTCATAACAAAAGTTATCTCAGGAAACTTTGCATATGGAGTAGATAAAGACCCCACTCTATGACTTATTTATGATTTACATATCCAACAACTCCCCTTTGAATAGTGGCAACGAAAACCTTCCCTATAACAGGCAGGAACGTCAAACAGACCAGGCTCTATGGGGGACGGACATCTGTCTTGACCAGCTAGGGCGGAAGAAAGGGAGAGAGAAAAGACAAGAGACACACTTTCAGAGATGCAAGCAACCACAAAAGTAACAGTAACTATAATAATATCTATTATTGATGTGAATATGACGTACATGTTATGGCAGTTAATACAGCAGAATAGTAGAAACAAGCACAGCTAAGGTTATAGATTATGACAATGCTATTAATTATGGTGATTAATATGATCAATGATGAGTAGTGGTAATAACAGCTGTGATACAATGATATATGTTACTGATGATGTTTTTATGGCTACACATTTTATAATTTATAAAACTAATGATAGTATATACGAGTAATAGTAACAACAGCAGCAGGAAGCGTCATGCAGGACCACGGCAGCAGGCACCACCGCGATCAGCAGAGGCCTGCAAGACGACAAAGCACAAACAACTTCGGGGAAGAAGTTGAATTAGTAACATGAATTGATGAGACATGAATGATACAGACAGAGAGGAGAGAAGCTCAGAGTATCAGGAACAGTATTATCCCCCGGCAGACTAGGCCTATAGCAGCATAATTAAGCATAACAATATATATACTTCATATGTTTTGGCTTTTCATTACACCCATTGCGTATAAAATATATCAATGAATGTTTGTTTTTTTTTCTTTTTTAGTGGAATCTAAGTCACTTCTCAAGTCCTTTTCCCTGATTTATATATATATTTTTTAAAAGCAACAGGTTTACAGACTGTTACAATAATGTATTTGATGAACATCCTTGAAGCCATATCATTTAATTTACTTTATCCTCTATTTATTCTTATTGTATAATGAGTGTGCCCCTGTTGTGGTATGATTTGTATCTATTACTCTGTTGATATTTAAATGTATAAACATACTTGATATGTTTTGGCTTCTCATTACACCCATTGCATATATACTATATCTATACTATATCAGTGTATGATTATCAGCATCACTGATATTTTTCAAATACTGAATTTACAAGGACATGCCATCTCAAACTGCTTCTTCAAGTGACGTATGACTAACCTTGAAAGTTAGTTGGTAGTGTTTTAAATCAACAAAAGTGACTTGAACTCTAGACTTCATAGATTAGTTGGTGTGGTGGACTAGAGGGATTTTCTGTGCACATGTGACCTCTGGTGTTGAAAAAGAGGCACTAACCCTGAGCTGGTTCTTGAAAATAGACTGTACACGTCTATGTCCTTGAAGTTGGGTTGATGAGGAAACTTAATCCGTGCACATGTGTTTGCTCGTATGTTTCTGACAGACAATGGAGGGAAAATGTGAATATTCCTACAGTGCATCTCAAACATTTAAACAGAAGGATAAAAACTACGTTTAACTCAATAGCCTATGTGCACCCAGTTGCAAGTTTTTCAGCAAATTGCGTCTATAAAATGTATCTTTGTGGTATCTGAATCTGTCTGTGGTCTTCAGACAGTCTTGGTGTTACCTCCTCTGCTCTCTTTGACTCTAGACAGTCATGGTGTTATGCTGCCCCCTACAGATCTCTGTAGGCTTTGGCACTGGTTGATACAAAGCTTTACCTGCTCTACCTGGCCTGGACTGAAACCATTTTTCACGTTTGACGCTCAAAATGGAGGATAGGCTCCAGAAAAGAGTGCTATTGTGAGAGTGGGGTGGGGGTGTGACGTCACAGAGATGCGACATTGTTATTGTTTAAGAGTTCACAGGTGTAAGAGTAAAAATAAACGAGTGTGTTGCTCAGCTCCAAAGAGTATTAAGTTCCTAAGTTTTTTTCAGCAGAAAGAGTGACTTTAGAAGCCCTGTACACTTCAGAACAATACACTGGTGGCAGCAGTAATTGGAGCGATTTCTGGCTTTTGGAGCAGTTTTCTCTTTCGGCAATCACTACACTTTTTCAGCCGGTCCTGTTAGCTGGCTAGAGATACTCGCGTGGATGCTTTTGAGGGGCATGTTCGGTGGACTGAAGAACGTAATTACGGACTGTGAAATGGAGTTGGAGCTCTAGCCGTCGATTTGTGGCATCGGGTGAAGCAAGCAGCCCCAGCCTGATCTAACACCACATTCAAACAGGTAACCACCCCCCAATAAAGCAACAGGCCTACCTCCCTTCCTCTGACAAGCAGAGGGAAATAAACAGGCAGGTCCAGCGCCTTTTGGAGGATGGCGTCATCGAGGAGAGCTGCAGCCCTTGGTCCTCTCTTGTCGTTCTTGTCAGGAATAAGAATAATACATGGCGATTTTGTGTTGATTATAGGGGCCTCAATGCTGTGACAATAAAAGATTCCCTGCAACTGCTGCATGTCGATGATACACTTGACGCCCTAGCAGGAGCCACCTGGTTCAACACCCTGGACTTTTCAGACCGCTTCTGACATGTGGAGCAGGAGGACTGTGAAAAGACCACCTTCACAACGGGCAAGGGCCTCTACCAGTTCAGATCCATGCCCATGGGGCTCACATATGCACCAGCTGTAGATGGAGCTGATGTTAAAGGGGCTGCCTTGGCACTGTGGCTCAGTGGTTTGTTAATCTGTATGCCATTGTAGATCAAAAAGCCACCAAAGTGGCTGAGTGTCTCTTTCAGAACTACATTTTGGAACAAGGTGTGATAGAAATGCTGCACAAAGATATGGGGAGGCAGTTTGAGTCAGATATGGTGAAGAATTTGTGAAGGCTGCTGGGTGTAAAGAAAACTCATACCACTCCATACAATCCAAAGTATGCTGGTATGATAGAAAGGTTTAATAGAACACTTATTGACCAGTTTGCAAAAACGCTCTTGTCTTGTGAGGGAGAACGGGAATCTTTCCTGTTGCGGGTTGCTTTTGCATACAACAATTCAATTCAATTCAATTAAATTTGATTTATAGTGCCAAATCATAACAAAAGTTATCTCAGGACACTTTACAGCAAGGGTGTCAAACTGATCCAGTAAAGGGCCGTGTGGCTGCAGGTTTTCATTCCATTTCATTGTGTTCTTGCTAGGTTGGAATGAAAACCTGCAGCCACACGGCCCTTTACTGGGTCAGTTCGACACCCCTGCTTTACAGAGTAGGTATAGACCACACTCTATGATTTATTTAGGATGTACATAGACCCAACAATTCCTCCATAGAGTACAGTGGCAACGAAAACCTTCCCTATAACATGCAGGAACGTTGGACAGACCCAGCTCTATGGAGGATGGCCATCTGTCTTGACCGTAGGGGATGAAGAAAAGAAGAGACATATCGACAGATCGACAAAGAGAGAGAGACAAAGACAGACACCCTTCCAGAGGTGCAGGCAACCACAAAGTGGACATAACAGCTATCACTATAGTCACAAACAGTGACTATAGTGATAGCTAAAGCAATGTGAATATAGCTTACAAGTTATGGCATTTAATACAGCAGAACAGCGAACTGATAATAATTATGGTGGCAAACATGGAGTTGAATTAGTTACATGCATTGATTAGACATGAATGATACAGACAGACAGGATAAAAGCTCAAAGTAACAGCAACAGGATTATCCCCTGGCAGACTAGGCCTATAGCAGCATCATTAAGCATGACAGAATCAGCTTAAAAATAACAACATAGCTAAGAGCTTGTAAGCCCTAGCTGTAAGATTTATCAAAAAGGAAAGTTGTAAGTTCACTCTTAGATATGGGGACAGTGTCTGCCTCCCGAATAACACTTGGGAGTTGGTTCCACAGGAGAGGAGCTTGGTAGCTGAAGGCTCTGCCTCCTATTCTACTTTTGGAGACTCTAGGAACGACAAGTAGCCCTGCATTCTCAGAGCGCAGCGATTTAGTCGGGTAATACAGTACTATGAGCTCTTTAAGATACGACGTAGCCTGACCAATAAGAGCTTTGTAGGTAAGGAGAAGCATTTTAATTATATTCTAGATTTTACAGGTAGCCAGTGCAAAGAAGCTAAAACAGGAGAAATATGTTCTCTTCGATTTGTTTTAGTTAGTACACGAGCTGCAGCATTTTGTACCAACTGGAGACTCTTAACAAATTTATTGGAGCAGCCTGATAATAATGAGTTGCACTAGTCCAGCCTAGAAGTAACAAATGCATGGACTAGTTTTTATGCATCTTTCTGAGACACAATGTTCCTAATTGTCGCAATATTACACATTTGACGTTTATCTAACTAATCAAACTTTTCAAACTCAAACTTTAACCAAACATATAAAGCTCAGTGGAAAGAAACCTCAAGTTCACCAGATAATATGTGTGACCTCCATATGGAGAATGACAGGAGCCTCCGCATTGGGGTTTACAGAAAACCCACTCACACAGATCAATATGTACTGTTTGATTCCCACCACCCCCTGGAACACAAGCTTGGAGTTATTAGAACACTGCAACACAGAGCTGATAACGTACCCACCAGCTCACAGGCCCAAGGGGAAGAACGCAAACACCTGAGAGGCGCCCTCACAACTTGTGGTTACCCCAGCTGGACCTTTGTGAAAACAGCCGCTGCTTCCAGAAAGAAAACCAAAGTGGTTGAAAAAGGAAAAGGAAACCAGAGAAACAACATAGTCATTCCGTATGTGGCTGGGGCATCAGAGAAACTCAGGAGGATCTTCAACAAACACTGCATCCCTGTGTATTTCAAACCCAGTAACACACTAAGACAGAGACTAGTACATCCCAAGGACAGAACACCACACACACACAAAAGCAATCTGGTTTATGCTCTCCAATGCAACGAGGAATGCAAAGATCTTTACATTGGAGAAACAAAACAACCACTGCATAAACGCATGGCTCTGCTGTCCATTTACATCTCATGGAGAAAGCCCACTCCTTTGATGACAACAATGTCCACATCCTGGACAAAGAGGACAGATGGTTTGAAAGAGGAGTAAAAGAAGCAATTTGTGCAAAAGAAGAGAAACCATCTCTAAACAGAGGAGGAGGTCTGAGACACCACTTATCTCCAATTTACAATGCTGCCCCTCCATCCCTTCCCAGGAGATTCAACAATCTAACCTCAAAGAACAACTGTTCACAAATGGCCCCGTGTGACTCCAACGACTGTCATTAAGACCCAATAGAGCACTAACGAAGTCGAAACCTACTTCCCACCAACGGCTGTCACTCTAACGGCGGTCGTTGGCACTTGGAGCACAAAGGGTTTCAGTGACATCATCTGCCTTGTGAGAGGTTAAATACCTGGATCTCCACACCAGATAGTTGGACCAGTCCCAGCCTGGTCAGTTGCGTACATGAACTGATGAAGCCTCTTAGATGAGAGGTGAAACGTCTTCCTAGACAAAAAAAAGGGCAGTTGCTTTTGACTGAAATTGCTTTGTGGATAACGATAACCTGGACAAATGAGAATATTCACAGGCCTATTAAGTCATTGATTTTCACACCCTTAGCCAAAACAAGGTGCAGGGTGTGATTAAAACAGTGAGTAGGTTTATGTACACGCTGACTAAAAACGAATCTAATAGAGAGATAAACGCAATACTAAGGCTATTATTAACAACGTCCACATGAATATTAAAATCTCCTACAATGATTACTTTAACAGATTTAAGGACTAAATTTACCAGAAACTCTGAGAATTCAGATAGAAATTCAGAGTATGGGCCAGGAGCACGGCACACTATAACAAGTATAATTGGCTGCACGGTTTTCCAGTGTTGAATGTGAAAGATAAAGAACAAGACTTTCAAATGAATTATAGTTTAGTTTAGGTTAAGGGTTGATTAGTAGGCCCGAGTAATGAATAGCTGCAACGTCTCCTCCTCTGCCACTGCCTCGAGGAATATGAGTATTAATATGACTGGGAGGAGTGGATTCATTCAGGCTAACATATTCTTCAGGACACAGCCAGGTTTCAGTCAGACAGAGTAAATCAATTTGGTTATCTGATATCAAATCATTTATTAATACAGCTTTAGATGGCAGAGATCTTGTGTTTATTTTCTGATTTTGTTGCATTATCGCAGATTTGGTGTTGATTTGTATCAAGTTTTGCTGTATAGCTCCTCTGTTAATTTTTGATTTAATTAATTTAGATGACCGTAGGCACAGAGCGTTTGTATAGGATACTGAGCTGGAACCGGACACTGGTGGATGTGGTGCTGGGCCCACTGGTGCAAGGCAGGCCGGTAGATGGGTCCCTGGAGGACTTTGCTAGTTCTCTCCTCAGGCGCTTGGACACTGCTTTTAGTCAGACAAAGTAAAACAACATTGTGGCAAGCAGAAGGCAAAAGACTACCAGGTTGAGGCCCGAACCATACGAGGTCGGGGACCTTGTGTGGTAAAATGACCCCACAAAGAGCCGCCGTAAACTGGCTCCCCACTGGAAGGGACCTTACTTGGTGCAACAGCGTAAGGACAGGGATGATGAAGTTGGAGTCACCTATCAGATTAGTAGCCCATTCAGGGAGGAGCCCCCTCTTCAGACCGTCCACTATGAGAGGCGTTACAGTCTGCCTGTGGCTTTTCCCTTGGAGAGCCCGTCTAGAAATGTCCTCGCCCCTTTCCCACCCACTGGCTCTGCAGGAGGATGCTGCCACGCCTGGTAGCCCTGCGGGCGTGTCCCTCTTTGACGAAGACATGGACTGTGGTCATGGCACTGGCTTAGGTGCTGGTGGTGGCCCTGACTGGGCAGTTGCCCCGCCAAGGTTCTCTTGGGTTGGTAGGTCATCACAACTCCCTGCTCGCTTTAGCGACTATGGAATGGAGTGACTGTTTTTTACATGCCTATGTTTACTGACTCCCAGTGTTTTAAGGGGAAGGTTGCATGTAGGTTTGGGGTACATTCTCTACTGTACGAGGGATGCATGTTAGAATGGGGCGCAGATGTGACGTCAGAGAGAGCCGACATTGTTATTGTTTATGAGTTTGTGGGTGTAAGAAACAAGGAGAAGTGCACATGATGCTGCTTTTAAGTTAAAGGCAATCGATCTGGCTATCAAAGAAGGAAATAGAGCTGCTGCACGTACCCTTGACATCAATGAATCAATGGTGAGACGTTGGAGAAGGCAGCATGAAGAACTGACTTTTCATATACCGGTAGTAGGCTGGTTATTTTGATAACGTAAACGGCCGCGGGACTGCACTTTTACTGGCGTGTTACAGGCGAGCACTTTGTATTACTTTGCACCGTTGTATTATTTGTACTCTGCACGAATGCTGTTCGCCATGTCAAAGATGTGAAAGTTTGATTGAATGATTGAAAGATTTATTGTTAATAAATGGGACGCTTTGCGTTCCCAAACAGTCATCTCTGTCCCGACAATCCCCTCCGTGGTAGCAGGAACCCCTATATACTACGGTAATTACACATCAAAACGCCTGCGGTTTATAGTCGGGTGCGGCTTTTATATGGAGCAATCTGTATTTTACCCTAAATTTAGCTGGTTCGGCTTATAGTCAGGTGCGCTTTATAGTCCGGAAATTACGGTATAATGTTTTTTGGAGTTTTGTCAGCAGAAAAGAGTGGCTTGAGAAGCCTTGTACACTTTGGAATGCTACACTTTGGTGGATTTAAGTTATAATCATTAGGGAGTGGTCAGACGGTGATCAGAAAAAAACAGCAGTTTGAAGAGATGTCACCTTGAACAAAAGGTGGCTTGACCACCTGCAACTGCCCCTGTGACACCTGCATGATGACGTAACCTTGAGCAGCCCTGAGTTAAAATTTATTTTTTAATGCCTTTATTATTTATCCTCTGCTTACATGGTGCATAATCCCAAATAAATTAATACTTAATCAAGAAACCAAACTAATTTTAAATTACTGACTAACAGGCTATATAGGCTACACAGAAAAAAAAATAGGTATTCAGAATTTTAAAACCTAATAACATGGAGTTATGGGAAGGAGAAGGAGGGTGCATTGCTAAAAAGATCCATAGTGAAACACCTCCAACAGCATTTTTAAAACATTGTGTCCGATGGTTTTTCTATAATTTATCTCATGGACACAGTAAAAGGTTTTTCTAGCATGCATGACCTACATGAAATGGATATATGTCATTTTAGGCACGGATGTATAATCAATATGTCCGTGCTTAAAACGACATATAGTACATCATATATAGGAGATGATAGTAAGCAGGGGCGGATCTACAGATCCCCAGCTGCCCCCTTACTTTTGTGTTCTTAAAACTGTACTTGTAAAAACAAAAATGCCACCATGTCCACAAGCTTTTCAAAGCATTGAAACAAACAATAAATTGGCCAAAAGTGAATAATTGTAAATATAATTCTAGGCCCCTGACCCACTCAGCTTTGGCCCTGCATCAAAAGTGCAGAGTGGCGTAAACAGTCCGACTCACACAGCAAGTCTGCTGCTGTGGAAAGAGTGGAGACTCTGAGCTGCCCCCAAGCATCTGAACGTGAATTTAGTTTACCCTTCTGAAGTTCAAACACACCAGTTTGACTTAGAGTTACAAATAAATGTCATGTATACTAGGTGATTCAGCATCAGCCATAACTGTGTGTGCATTATTTAGCCAAACGTGAAATCGCTCGCTCGTGATCTGTAAGAGCATGTTGCCCTTTGATCAGTTTTCATGCTTTTTTTTTTTTTTACAAGGGGAAAACAGTTTAATCAGTTGGCGGACACAGAGGGGGCCTCTCCGGGAACCATCACCTTATGGTGGTGGATAGGTTTGTGTGTTCCTATGAACCTGAGGGCTGTGTTGTCTGGAGCCTGGTGCTCCTGGTAGGGTCTCCCATGGCAGAGTGGTCTCAGGCAAGAGGCCCGACTAAGAATGGTTCAGAAAGACATGATAAATCGAGGAAGAGGAAAAGAGACCATGCCCAGAGGAAGCCCGGGCCCCTGTCTGGAGCCAGGCCCAAACAGAGGGCTCGCCGGTGAGCGCCTGCTGGCCAGGTTTGCCACGGAGCCCTGCACAGCCCAAAGAAGCGACGTGGCACCTTCCCCCTCTCCATCCTGTGGGCCCACCTCTCGCAGATGGAACCACTGGGGTCGGGTGCGCTGCAGCACGGAAGGCAGTAAAGGTGAGGGGCTTCGATGGACCAGACCCGGGCTGGCTCTGGGGACGTGAAATGTCACCTCTCTTTGAGGCAAGGAGCTGGAGATTGTGCGGGAGGTGGAGCGCTACCAGTTAGATCTGGTGGAGCTTACCTCCATACACAGTTTCGGTTCTGGAACCATACTCCTGGATAGGGGTTGGACCCTATTCTTCTCTGAAGGTTCCCCCAGGGTGGGAGCTGCGGGCGGGTTTAGGGATACTCACAAACCCCCCGGCTGAGTGCCGCGGTGTTTGTGTGGACGAGAGGGTCACCTCTTTACGCCTGCAGGTGGTAGGGGGGAAAACTCTGACTGTTGTTTGTGCATATGCACCAAGCAGCAGTCCGGAGTATTCAGCCTTCTTGGTGACCCTGAATGGAGTCCTGCATGGACCTCCAGTAGGGGACTCCATAGTTCTCCCTTAGAGTTAATGTGAGAAGTTCGGCCATCCATGAGGAACTCTGAGTAGAGCCCCTGCTCCTTTGCATTGAAAAGAGCCAGTTGAGGTGGTTCGGGCATATGGTAAGGATGCTCCCTGGGCGCTTCCCTAGGGAGGTGTTCCAGGCACATCCAGTTGGGAGGAGACCTTGGGGAAGACCCAGGACTAGGTGGCGAGATTATATCTCTGCACTTGCCTGGGAACGCCTCGGGATCCTCCAGTTAGAGCTGGTTAATGTGGCCCGGGACAGTGAAGTTCGGAGCCCCCTGCTAGAGCTGCTGCCCTCGTGACTCAATCCCGCATAAGCGGTTGAAGATAAAGTGAAGATGGGGAAGTGTTTAAAAATTCATCAATTGTAGATATTTTACATATAATTTAAATTCATTCAGGCAAAAATTTAAATTGGGGGATTATTTTAGAATTCTATTTTTGTGGATGAAAAATTATACCAAACAAAATAATATTACATTGGATCAAGTTGAGAGAACGGCCCCGGCAGAGAGGCTACATACATTTTTTTTCTAACAAATTCTATCACGGGAAAGGGAGTTTTAAGTGTTATGTCATTGTCCAATCAGATTCGTCAGATTCAAGTCGTGTTTCAAATGGTCCCGCCTCTCTGGGTGAATTCATTAACGTGGAAAATCGCCCAAGTATTCTCCCATTAACTCTCATGTTGTGGAGGAGGTCAAGTCCGCCAGCTATCTGGCCATCCAAGCTGATGAAACCACAGACGTCACTACGCAGACACAGCTGACACTTGTGCTTCGATACATTGATGACAACCATGCAGTGGAGGAACTTTTTTTGGTTTATTCCCATCTCAGATTCAACATCAGTTTCCATTGCCAGTGTACTGTTGGAGAGACTGAATCAGCTTTTGCCAGTGTGATGAGGGGAGAGAAGGCTGCTGTGCAGCAAAAGGTATGTGAACATTTTAAGAATGCCCATTATGTGCATTCCTATGCACATCAGTTTGACTCGATCATGCAGCAAGTAACCTTCCGGATCAAAAAAGTTAACATTTTCTTTTCTGATCTAAGCAGTATTGCGTCTTTCTTCTCCCGGTCAACGAAACGAGAGAAATTGAAATATCAAGCCGGTGTAAACAAAAGCTGGGAAAACATACAATCGCGAATTAAGGTAAGAGAAATATGAAGCACCCCAAACAATGTTACAGTAGGTCAAATATGGATAAATTAAACTGTGATATAATGTCATAAGGCAGGAATGAGTAACTAAGGAAGAGACTCTTCTGATAATGCCATAGGACTTCATAATTGTTTTGCATACATGTTCAATATGGTTTCCCCAGGACAATCTTTCATCAACCAATATACCAAGAAATTTTACACATGAGACTTGATTGATTTCAGTATTATTAATTTGCAGCTTTGAATCCTGCTTTGGAAAAGTTTTGTTTTTGTTTCTAAAAATTATATAATTTGATTGGTTTACATTCAAAGAAAGCTTGTTCATTTGAAACCATCTTGAGGCGTATTGCAGCGTGAGAGTAGCATTTCAGTGGCGCAGGTTCCCCTAAGGACGGCGCCATTTTCTCTTCTCGTAAACGCGGGAGGACTTACCGGATGCAGAATTATTATTTCATTATTTTTTGTTTGTATTGCAAAGGCCAAAATACAATACAAATAGGCATATTCAAATCGGTCACTCTCGGTCAGTTACTATGGTAACATGCTCTCTGAACCTCTCAGCAAACCTCGAGTTTCTCTCTGTCTCCGCCCTCTTTCAGCCACACACGGTATTTGATTTCCTCATTCATTCAGTCAGCAGGCGAGTTTTGGCGTAGTATAGTTCTGTTGTCTGTTTTTTCAGAAAATCACTGCAAAAATCAGACATTAGAAGTTATATTAGGTGGCGACTATTTCCACTACCATGGCGTGTCCTTTTGATAATGATCCCGTGGATGAAGGTGCAGCATTACTGCGCAGAGAATTAAATATTCGTCGGGAGATGATTATCAAACTATTGATTATTGTTCTTGCATTTCCAGGCAATTATCTTTTTGAGCGGTACAGTTTCACGTCACAGTCCATCATTTACATACACAACCTCATCCGTCCTTACATTTCCAACATTAACAACCAAAGTCATGCTCTCATATCCCAGCACATATTGTGTGTTGCGCTGCGTTTTTTTGCAAAAGGGAGTTTTTTTATACAACGTATAAAAATCAGTCAGTAGGCCTACATAGAAGTTCTTTTTCTAACTTCGTTCGGTGTTTCACTATGGGAATCGCCTTGGTGTGACCAACTATGGAAGCTCCAATGACACAACGTCTGTCTGTGACAGACAGGTCAAACTGTGCAGGGGTCACGCCCCCTCATACTACCACAGATGACCGGCCCTTCCTAAATCATTCTCGCTTTCTTCCCGTGAAGAATCTTGGTAAGCTCCCTCAGCTTATCTATGCTAGCTTGGATATCTGCTCAACTGTTCATAGACGAACCGTAAAGGATAGCGTCGTCGAACGCAGTTCCTGGCGTAAGTCTGGATTTGCTGAGTAAGTACTTCGTTAGAAGTTTACTTGCCGTTACACAGGTTAGTTCGAGCAGTGACCGCGTTAAGGCGAACTGCTCCTTTAGCTGCCCTGTATTTGTTTACCGGAGCGGTTGGTGACAGTGAAACGATAGCATACCCGCCGGCTAACGCGCTACGGCGAGCCGACCAGTCTCAGTTAGCATTAGCTTCTTAGCTGAGCCGAATACCGAAAGTTAAGCTAACGTGTTATGACGAGCTTACTCTTGCTAAACCCCGTCTGCTAGCACTACTGACCGACAGGCCACCGTGTTACGACGCGACTTGTACGGCTGAATATTTATACAATATCCCCCCTTTCCAGGCACTATGTCTTCGGCTACTACCCCCGCCATAGGGTCGGAACCGAAGACTAAGGAGGCTGCATTCCACCTGTGCCCTGCGTCATGCGTCATGCGGGGCGTCTATCTCGGGCAGGGACCCTCACCCGATGTGCATATGCTGCATGGGCGCTAAACACGCTCAGGCATCTTTGGCTGACCCCCAGTCATGCTCTCACTGTGCGTCAATGCCAGAGAAAGTATTGGAAAGGAGGCTGAGAGTGGCTGTGTCCAACAACCAGGACCCCTGTCTGTCAGGAGCCACAACCAGCTCCCATCTGCCGCGAGCCACAACGAGCTGGGCGGACATGATGGACGCTGAATCCCCGGCCATGCCTCCGCTTTTCGAGGAGCTCCTCGAAGTGGGACCGGGCTGTGAGGACGCAGAGGGCGACGCCAACTCTGACATCCTCGGCTTGGACGAAATGGAAGAAGAGGAGGACGACTCCACTTTTCCTGTTCCACAGTCCAGACCCCCCAGTGCGTCCGATGCTGTTTCCACAGTGGACGGCAACCTGTACGAGGTCTGCAGACGGGCCGCATCCAAATTAGGGATTCAGTGGCCTGCAGCCCAGGACACTGAGGGGGCAGAGAGGGACTTGACGGTAAGAGGCTCCCACCAGCCCAACCGCCATCAAAGCAACTCCTGCCAGCAGTGCCTGCCTGCATGAAAGAAATGAGCAGGTACTGGTCCAGTCCTTTTAAGAGTAAGCTCCCCACCAAAGGCTACTCTAAGCTAGAGATCCATGGAATGGGGGCTCTGGGGCTGGCCGAACCCCCAGTGGTGGAGCCTTCAGTGGCTTATCACCTCCACCCTAACCGTCGCTCTCTCTCAGCTTCATCCAGCATCTCTCTGCCCAGTAAGATGGAGCGCCTCACCGCCTCCACCTTTCAGAGGATGTACAGGTATGCAGCGCAGTCAGTGTGCTCTCTGAATGCTATGACCTTGCTGTCTGCGTACCAGGCGGAAATCCTGGAGGAAATGGGCCAGCAGCTGGATGGTGGGGCACCTAACCCAGCCCTCTGGGATGAGATCTGTGTAGTGAATGACCTCATGGCTGTGGTCGTGTTATGGGACTGGCAGTCTCAGGTGAGAGAGCCATGTGGCTGAACCACTCAGGCTTGAGTGATGCACAGAAGGCAGAGGTTATGGACGCAGCATACGACCCCACCAAAGGTCTTTTTGGTCCAGCTCTGGAAAAGATGAGGGAAACTAGCACCCTCAGAAAACAAGAAGGTGAAGTCTTTGACCTCTGCCTGCCCCAGAAACAAATCCCTAATGCCCCCTCTGTTCCAAGGGCAGGCTATGCCGCTGCGGCGAGAAATCTCTCTCCGGCTGCCGGGTGTGACGTCACTGCAGTGCGACTACAGGGGCCCACTTCCCGTCCGCGCAGACGCAGTTCACCCATGGGTCCTGTCCACTATTTCACAAGGGTACAGGCTTCAGTTTGCCATGAAACTACCCAGATTCAATGATGTGTTACTTTCAGTGGCCAGGGGAGACTCAGCGCGTGTCCTAGAGGAAGAAAATAACGTCCCTGTTACACAAACAAGCCATCAGAGCGGTCCGGAGCGCGGAGGCTCAGCAAGGGTTTTACTCCCGTTACTTCCTCATTCCGAAGAAGGGGAGCTCATCCCTCCGTCCCATTTTAGATCTCCATGTGTTAAACAGACATCTACGAAAATACACATTCAGGATGTTGAAACACAGGGTGCTTTGTCGATCTATTCGTCCGAGAGACTGGTTTGTAACGATCGATCTCTCTGACACATATTTTCACATAGCCATTTATCCCGCACACAGGAAGTTTCTCAGGTTTGCTTATCAGGGCAAAGCCTACGAATACCAGGCAATCCCATTCGGGCTGTCATTAGCCCTGAGGGTTTTCAGCAAGTGTGTGGAGGCGGCTCTGTCTCCGTTACGGAACAGCGGCATCAGAATATTTTCGTACATAGACGACTATCTAATATGCTCTCACTCTCGAGAGCAGGCACTCAAAGATTCCGCTACGGTGATAAATCATCTCATGGATCTGGGGTTCAATATAAACTGGGCAAAGAGCCGAGTGGAACCCTTGCAATGTACGGAGTATTTGGGTCAGCCTGTGAATGTTCTCATTCGTCCAGGTCATCGTTATCCTCAAAGCAATTTCAGTCAAAAACAACTGGACTGGTTGTTTGTCTAGGAAGACGTTTCACCTCTCATCCAAGAGGCTTCATCAGTTCATGTACGCATCTGACCAGGCTGGGACTGGTCCAACTAACTGGTGTGGAGATCCAGGTATTTAACCTCTCACAAGGCCGATGATGTCACTGACACCCTGTGTGCTCCAAATGCCCACGCCCGTCGTTGGAGTGACAGTCGTTGGTGGGCAGTTGGTTTCGACTTCGTTAGTGCTCTATTGAGTCTGAACGACAGTCGTTGGGGTCACCCGGGCCATGTGTGAACAGTTGTCCTTTGAGGTTAGATTGTTGAATCTCCTGGGAAGGGATGAAAGGGCGGCATTGTAAATTGGTGATAAGTGTTGTCTCAGACCCCCTCCTCTGTTTAGCGATGGTTTCTCCACTTTTACATAGATGGCTTCTTTTACTCCTCTTTCAAACCATCTGTCCTCTCTGTCCAAGATTTGGACATTGCTGTCATCAAAGGAGTGGGCTTTCTCCTTGAGGTGTAAGTGGACAGCCGAGTCCAGGCCTGAGGAGTTAGCTCTCCTGTGTTGGGCCATGCGTTTATGCAGTGGTTGTTTTGTTTCTCCAATGTAAAGATCTTTGCATTCCTCGTTGCATTGGACAGCATAAACAAGGTTGCTTTTGTGGCGGTGTGGTGTTCTGTCCTTCGGATGTACTAGTCTCTGTCTGAGTGTGTTACCGGGTTTGAAATACACAGGGATGCAGTGTTTGTTGAAAATCCTCCTGAGTTTCTCCGATACCCCAGCCACATATGGGATGACTATGTTGTTTCTCCTGTTATCTTTTTCTTTCTCAACCACTTTGGTTTTCTTTCTTGAGGCAGCTGCCTTTTTAACAAAGGTCCAGCTGGGGTAGCCACAAGTTGTGAGGGCGCCTCTGAGGTGCTTGCGTTCTTCCCCTTGAGCTTGTGAGCTAGTGGGCACGTTATCAGCTCTATGCTGCAGTGTTCTGATAACGCCAAGCTTGTGTTCCAAAGGGTGGTGAGAGTCAAAAAGTAGATATTGATCCGTGTGAGTGGGTTTTCTGTATACCCCTATGTGGAGGCTCCTGTCATTCTCCATATGGACGTCACAGTCCAAGAAGGGCAAGCTGTTGTCCTTAACTTCCTCTCTGGTGAGCTTGATGTTTCTGTCCACTGAGTTGATGTGTTCAGTAAAAGTTTGCACCTCTTTGGATTTGATCTTAACCCATGTGTCGTCCACATATCTGAACCAATGGCTTGGGGTTACTCCTTTAAAGGAGTTCAAAGCCTTGCCCTCTACCTCCTCCATGTACAGATTTGCCACAATAGGGGATACTGGTGAACCCATGGCACAGCCGTGTTTCTGTCTGTAAAAAATGCCATTAAACTGGAAATTTGTGTTATTCAGGCACAAATCCAGAAGTTGGCAAATGTGGTCTGGTTTGAGATTTGTTCGGTTTTGTAAGGAATTGTCCTGTGTGAGCCGCTCTCTTACCGTGGCCAAGGCCTCCATGGTTGGAATACAGGTGAACAAGGAAGTCACATCGTAGGACACCATGGTTTCATCTGGATCCATTTTTAGGTCTCGGACTTTGTTCACAAAGTCCATGGAGTTTTGGATGTGGCGTGGGGTGTTTCCCACCAGTGGTGCCAGAATATTGGCAACATGCTTGGCAATGTTATAAGTGACCGAGTTTATGCTGCTGACAATGGGCCTGAGCGGGGCCCCTTCTTTATGGATTTTTGGGAGTCCATATAAGCAGGGGGTTGAGTCCTGGGGGTAAAGCCTGTAATACTGTGGTTTGCTAATGACTCCTTCTTTTTGCAGTTGCTGTAGACATTCTATCACCTTCTTTTTGTAACCGCTGGTAGGGTCTCGTTTCAGAGTTTCATAAGTGTTAGAGTCACTGAGTAATGCAGAGATCTTTGCCTGATAATCAGTTGTATTGAGAACCACTGTGCATCTACCCTTGTCTGCTGGAAGGATAGTGATGCTGTGGTCTTTGCTCAGTGCCGTTACTGCTTTTCTCTCCTCAATGGTGAGGTTGGATGGGGGGACCTTAGCCTGGGACAACGCTGCTGACACTTTCAACCTTAGCTGTTCAGCCTCAGTTCCATTAAGGTTGTTTTTCTTTATAGCTGATTCCGTAGCCGTAATCAACTCCACAACGGGTACCTCTTTTGGTGTCATGGCAAAGTTCAAGCCCTTGGCTAAGACCTCCTTCTCTGGGTGGGAAAGATCTCTGTCCGACAAATTCTTAACCCATCTGTTTTGTGTTTCTTCCTTTGCTGGAAAGTCAGTTTTTTGCCTCCAAGTGAGTATTTCTGTGTTTTTGCCAGTGTCCCGGGATTGCAAATTGTGAAATTTCTTTGTTTGTCTCTCTTTGCTCTTGTTGTGCTGAGATAGTTGGGCTTTCTGGGTGAAATCCACAACTCTTTCCATGATAGAGACAGGTGGGATTGATGTCAGTTTCTGGAGTGAGAGGTCCGCTTTCTCTTTAAGCCCTTCAATGGTGAAATTGACCTGCCTTATTCGCTCACCAAGGAGTTGGTTTTGAGCCTTTTCTATGATTTTCTCCACTCTATGCCCTCTCATAGTGGAATTCAAACATAGGCTAGTTGGTGTAAGCCTTTGTTGTTTGCATCTCAGACTGAACCGTAGGTGGTTTTTGTAATCTGCAATTTTCCGAGCCAACCTTTCATGTTCCCGCACCGTTTTCAGGGTTGCCGACCCAAATTCTTGTGCAATGAGTATTTGGGTCTCACTATAAACTCCCTCTCTTACAGAGTCACGCTGCCAGAAGGGGGGTTAGCGTCTATCGCGCAGTGTCTCTCCCTCTTTCAGTGGGGCAAAGTAGTGTCGTTCAGGACGTGCCTGCGCCTGCTCGGTCTCATGGCTTCAACAATATCTGTTGTACATTTGGGGCTTCTGAAGATGAGGGATTTTCAGCGCTTGGTCACAGCGCTGCGCCTGTGCGCACGCCGTCAACTCAGCCACAGAGTGAAAGTGACGCTAGCGTGTGTGGTGGCTCTCCGCCCGTGGAGGGACTCGACGCCGCTAGCATCGGTTGTTCCGCTGGGGGGCGGTGTCGTTGAGAGTAACCATGACGACAGACAAGTCCCTGTCAGGATGGGGTGCGACCATGCTGGGCAGGGCAGTGAATGGCACATGGAGCCCGAGGCTGGCTCGAGCTCACATAAATCTCCTGGAGCTTTGGGCGGTGTTTTTTGCACTGAAGCATTGTCACCAATTTGCCCAAGGCCGCCATTTCTTGATAAAAACCGACAACTCCACGGTTGTGGCATACATCAACCGTCAGGGCAGCACTCGCTCTCTGAAGCTGCACAAGTTAGCTCGGGAGATCATACTGTGGAGCAGCACCAGGTTCCTGTCCCTTCGAGCAACCCATGTTCCGGGCGTTTTGAACAGGGGTGCAGATCTTCTGTCCCAAGGGAACCCCCTGTACGGAGAATGGACTCTCCACCCAGGTGGTAGAGCAGCTCTGGCAGAAATACGGCCAGGCAGCCGTAGATCTCTTCACCTCGCAGGAAAACGCTCAGTGTCCACTGTTTTTCTCCCTGTCGGACGTAAATGCACCTCTGGGTGTGGACGCTCTGGCCCACCCCTGGCTGAGAGGGCTGCTCTATGCATCCCCCCCCCCCCCCCCCTCAGCCTGACCTCCCCCACTCTAGCCAGGGTGAGGGAGCAGAGCTTGTCACTAATCTTGATAGCACCACGATGGTCGTCCAGGCATTGTGTAGCGGAAATAATTCAGCTACTAGCGGGCGAGCCATGGCCTCTCCCCATACGCAGGGACCTTCTATCCCAGGCACGCAGAGAGATCTACCACCCTCACCCAGATCGCATAGCTCTTTGGGCTTGGCTCGTGAGAGGTGGAACCTGAACATTGCAGGCCTGCCTGCACAGGTGATTAACACCATTCAGAGTGCAAGGGCCCCGTCCACTCGCTCTCTTTACAGTGGTAAGTGGCGGGTTTTTGAGGAATGGTGCGTCTCTAAACACACCATTCCTTTTCAGTGCTCGGTGGTTGACCTGTTGTGTTTCCTGCAGGAATTAGTAGATAAGGGGAAGGCCTTCTCTACAATTAAAGTATACCTAGCAGCCCTCTCAGCTTGTCATGTGGGCTTCGGAGATAAGCCGGTGGGGCAGCATCCCTTAGTTGGTCGCTTCATGAAGGGTGCGTGCCGCAAGCTTCCAGTTTCCAGGCCCCTGGTTCCTTTGTGGGACCTCTCAGTTGTGTCGGATGCCCTCTCTCATCACCCATTTGAGCCCTTAGAGGCGGTGGAGATGAAGTTTGTTTCTCTCAAAACAGTGTTGCTCTTAGCTTTGACCACAGCAATGCGTGTGAGTGATTTGCAGGCTTTTTCCATCCGCCCGTCCTGCCTGCAGTTTGCACCAGGACTCACCAGGGCCTGTATGCGGCCCAATCCAGCGTTTGTGCCTAAGGTGGTGGAGTCTGCCTACACATGTCCCACAGTAGAGCTTTCAGCTTTTCATCCTCCTCCCTTTTCCTCAGGTGAGGAGGAGAGGCTTAACACATTATGCCCGGTCCGGGCCCTACATGTGTATGTGAACAGGTCAGCTGGGTTCAGGAGAACGGATCAGCTGTTTGTGTCTTGGACTACTTCCCATAGAGGAAGGCCATTGTCCCGCCAGAGGCTGTCACACTGGATTGTGGAGGCCATATCTCTGGCTTATAGTTGTAAAGGTCTGCAGCCACCCCAGGGGTTGAGGGATCACTCTACAAGAGGTGTGGCCACTTCCTGGGCCTTATTCAGGGGAGTGTCTGTAGGGGACATTTGTGTTGCGGCGAGCTGGGCTACGCCTCACACTTTTGTGAAGTTTTACAGGCTGGATGTCACTGGACCTTCTTTGGCACAGGCGGTGCTAAGGGCTAACATGCCAGGGTCCCTGTGATAGTAACTTTCCAGCTCTGCTTTATTATGGCTGCGGGAGATTGAATGCAATCCGGGAGGCGTCTATATCTCCCATAGTGAAACACCGAACGAAGTTAGAAAAAGAACTTTGGGTTACTTAACGTAACCTCGATTCTTTGATAACAGAGTGAGGTGTTTCACCATCATTTCCCTCCTTGCATAGACACGGAAAGAAACCACAGACAGACGTTGTGTCATTGGAGCTTCCATAGTTGGTCACACCAAGGCGATTCCCATAGTGAAACACCTCACTCTGTTATCAAAGAACCGAGGTTACGTTAAGTAACCCAAAGTTATATTAGGTGGTGACTATTTCCACTAGCATGGCATGTCCTTTTGATAACGATCCCGTGGATGAAGGTGCAGCATTACTGCACAGAGAATTAAATATTCGTTGGGAGATGATTATCAGATCATAGACGTCCTTGCATTTCCAGCGGTACCGTAGTTGTGCCGTATTCAGCACCCCTGCCGTGAGATGCACCCCCTCGCATTACAGGTGATATTCTGGATCTATATATATATATATATATATACAACATATAAAACAGCCACTTACGGTAATATTTACTTTACAATGTAAAACATGCTCAAAATGAGGCGTCACCATGAGATTGTGCCAATGTTTTACCTGTTTGAACAATGTTTTTATGTTTCATCTTAAGCTGCTGCCAAGTGCGCTTCTCCCCCGCGGGGTTGCACCTAAATGAAATAAATTAATAGACTACCACTCAAGCAGTTTCCCCTGTGATATTACTGTGATTGCAACAGGACTACATTTAAACTTACGCATTGACCCGAGCAGCAATGTTCTCCCACGCCGTCTCCCTCTCTTTTGCTGCTGCAGCGGTGTAAACCTGCTCAAACTCACCGTATGAGCGCATTATAATTTCCAATTCCAGTGGTAGCGTAGCCCTGTTGTTCCCCGTTGCCATGGTGACTCGTCGAAACAGGGCTCCATTGATGCTGTCTTTTTATACTTGTGGTGCACGCGCTTAACTCCAGGTCAAACTACTCTGAGTTGATCAACCTAACGCAGATCTGCTGTTCTGGAACCGAAAACTCAGAGTTTCCTATCTCAGAGTAGATCAACTCAGAGTTCAGGGTTAGACTCAGAGTTTTTTGAACCTGCTTTGTGAAACGGACCCCGGGACATAAACTGAACAGTAAGAGAAAGTAAAGCAATAGAAAAGAAATAAACAAAAAAGACAACATTTTCTTACATGGGATTAATCAAAAGTAAAAGTTGATAAAGTGTCATACAGCAATAGGGCATTCTTTGATTTCATAAGTTTAAATGAATCAAAGTAAAGTTGCAGTTATTTTCAAATAATGTTGAAACGTGGGGTAGAATTTACATTTGTTTAGAAAGTATTTGGCGAGTATAACCAAGTTATTTATGTCATATACTAGTTTTCTGTCCTCCATTATGAAACCAAATAAAATGTATTTATAGTTTGAAGTGTACCTCTTTCGCTTTAGGGGAGATAGGAAAGCAGAGAAATGTACACCTTATTCTTTTGGCATCCAAGGAGGAGTATTACTATAACATATATTTTTCTTTTGAGAGAAAATGGAAAAAATTCTTTGGTGAGAGCAGATCTCAGAAATGTGTTGTCACACCTTTTCTCTAATAAAGGTTGGTTATTTATGAGCAGGGTGAGTAGTTCTAGTGTTATCAACATGTACATTAAAGTTCCCCTCATCATACAGATGAGAGCTTCTGGAATTGCTTTAATTACAGTCCATTAGTCGTTTCTGGGACATTTTATATTATATATATATACTTTCTTTTTTATCAGTATAAACTGGTTGTTCCAAATTGGGGTATTGTGTGTGGAACAATTGTGTGTTAAAAATTAGTTTCCAATAATGGAGGACTTGTTGGTGAAATTTAGACAGCTTAATGGGCAGTTTGCCGATCTCAAAATCACATATCAATAGAAATGCAATACCTCCAACATCCATAAATATTTTTGAGGCTAAGTAAAGCAAAAAGTGTTCATATGGATTATAAAACTTTTCAACCATTTTAGCTTCAGGGTTCCATTAACGGGGTCAAATTGATGGCATCTAGCCTCCCTCTGTTGACTTAACTATGTCACCCTTTCTAATATAATGATGTCAATTCTTCCAAATTAAGTTATGAAAGATTTGGTCGATGTTTGTAATCATATTATTAGGGATAGCTAAGGAGAATGCTGGATAACTAAAGTGTGACAGAGCTTCCATTTTAGATAATACAATCCTCCCAAATATAGACAAATCCCTTTGCAACAATACATTTAGAATTGTTTTAACATAATGCTGTCAATATTAGTTTTCTCTCTATAATGTGAGTCCCTGAAGATAATAATACCAAGATATTTCATCTCCTTTTTGATTGCAATGCCTTAAATAGACACCAGGGGGTGATCATGAATTGCCATTAATTTGTATTTACTCAGATTTAGATGAAGCCCTGAAGCCTTAGAGAAAACAGATATTACCTTCAGAGCCTCTGATATCTGTGTGAGATATCTGAGTCGCATCGTCCTCCAGTTGGCTTATGATTAGAGGTTTTCCCGTAACAGTTAAATGCTGTATATTTTCTGAATGTTTAATCATAACTGCCAAAACTTCTGAAGATGAGGCCGGACAGCTTTATGGATTCCCCTTTTCACTGTAAATCTTTTACATGTTCCAGTTGGTAGTATTACAGCGCTATTTATTTCTTCATAGAAAGTCTTAATAACTTCTTGGAAGCATTCACCAAAACCAAAATATTTCAGTGTATCAAAGCCATGTTCAACTGTGTTGAATGCTTTCCAGAAGTCCAAAAACAGAATTAAACCATTATATTCAATCTTATCTGCATAGTTTAATAAGTCCAGTACAAATCTAACGTTGTTGTGAATTGAAGGTTCTGTCAAGATCTGGTTCTGTCAGTGTCCTCCTCTCTTCCTTTTTGTGTGAGTTTGTCTCCCTCTGTCTATGTTTCCCTGCATGTGTCTTTTCCTTGTCTCTGTCTAGGTCCGGTAGGCGTTCTCCCCAAGCTGCAGCCTGTTATGCTGATAACCTTTACCACCTTAAATACCTCAAGCTGACAGGCATGCAGCGCCGGACCGTCGTCGACCCTGTATTGTTTCCCGTGTTCCCGTTTCCCGTCCGTCTCCTTGATCTTCCGTCGTCTTCTCGTTCCTGTTGTTTCCGTGATCGTCTTTGTTAGTTATTGTATTTGTTTATCTGTAGTGTTTTGCGTTTGTTTGTTTATATTATTAAACGTTTGATTTGTACTTTTACATTTTATCCGTGTCTGCATTGGGTCCACCTTTTGTGTTATACCTGAACCGTTCCTGACAGGTCTTCGAGAAAACCAGATTTGGATTCATTAATAACCTGAGGCAAACATTCTTTTCACCTATTGGCAAAGATATGAGCGAATAGTTTATAATCAAAGTGCATCATGCACCGATCCTGGATTGCCAATGTTCACATCAATGAACACACTCTGTGGCTCTGCTCCTGATGTGATGTAGGAGGCTCCACAGGCAAGCATTAAGCATTATATTTATTGTCTTTTGCTTATCTGGGTTTTTATTATTTCATATTAATTCCATGTATAATAAATTGTTAGATAGGAATTGTTCATGTCTACCAGAATTGAATTTCCCTCTAACATCAGACCTGCTTGGTCACATGTTTGCTTTCACTTGAGAGGTCTCTATTACTGTCATTGATGAAGAGCACACCTTTCTTCCCAGGCGTACAAATGTACAGTAGCCTACATGATCAGTGTTTCACAGACATGAAAGTTCCTGTTTGTGTTGAGGTCTATCTTGTTTTTTGATGATGATGTACGTGACAGATGAGGTAGAGGTACATTTTGCATTAATGGATAGAGATTAGTGTGCACCTGACTGTAAAATGCAGGTCAGCCTGAGTGTCAACCTCTTGTCTCCTTGAGTATCAAATGGCAGGTATGTATGTGGAATGTAGGCTAATTATCTTTTTATATAATTAAAATACCCCGTTCTTGCCAGCTTATTAGGTAGATGGTAGACCTACATAAAGTTAATGTAGTAATGTAAAAAAGCAGTAATAACTGCAAACCCTCAGTTATGTTATGTTTTGTGTAATTTACAGAGGTGATTGTCCATCCCATATAAATGAGGATACAGTTAGTAACTCCTGAGGATAGACTATTAGAAACACCTCTCAGTATAACCCAGTAAGAGCACCACAAACTACAACATACATAAAATATCAACACCTCTCTAAAAACATTTAAAACATAAAGACTATACAACATTAGACTGCATTAGTTTCTATCTAGGTAAACCACGTCAACTGTCAAATTAACATAAATGGACAGGTTAACAAAAAGGTATTATAGACAAACATACAAATCTTGAGAGATGTGCTTTTATGGCATGTCTCCTCTCCATTCTCCACCGCATCCTGGCTCTTCTTTGACGGACACGCCTCCTCAGTCGGGCCACCTGCTCTTCAGCTTCTGGATAAAGCCTCCCTACAGCGACAGCCATCAGGGCCTGATCCATATTTGTGATATTTCTAATGTCTAATGTTTCATTTTTTTTTTTTTCATTCAGTTAGGAACCTACGTACCGAATCACCAATCTTCCACGTTTTTCCCGCCACTGAGTTTGTATAAGTAGGCAACAGATCTTGGAACCCTTTCAGAACATATTCAGTATATATTTGGCTGGTAATATGAAATCAATACAGCTATTTACAATTCAACATTTGGGGCCGTTCAATATAACACAACTCACCATTTAGTAATACACTAATTCATCACTTGTATTCCTGACAAGTTATCTGTCCATGGAAAGCCGCCCCTGAAGTTTGGACTTTCATAGATGAGAGAAAGTTCAGTCCTGAGCTTCTCCTTGTCTAACACGGGGTACGCCCTCACGGTGGTATTCAGAGTCTCTTCAGGGAATTTTTTCAGATGCCGGTCAAACAGCTCTCCCTCTAGCAGCACGGAACTCAGAATATGGCTGGTGAAGGAGAACCTGTCTTTGGCATGGAGCAGGATTGTGTTGCAGACCTGTTAAAATTATAAAAATGTACAGTCAGTAACTCACAACGTCTGTGCTTTGATCTGCATGGATTGCCACAAATCTCGAAGATTTAACCTCCTCTTGGATGAGAGGTGAAAATGTCTTCCAAGACAAACAACCAAGTCTTTGCCTTTGGCTTAAATTTCTTTGGGGATCAAAGAAGACGTTAGTAAGGCTTCAGCTTTATCAGAGGCGCAAATGAGCCTGATGTCCTCATTAACTACAGTTTTTTTTGTTTTTAAAAACTTTATTGTCAATATTATATTAAAACAACATAAATACCAGTATAGGGAGGAGTTTTACAATGTGCACATACGGAAATATACAAATTACATTTTAATTTCACTTACAGCAAATAACCAACTGAAATCATCTGTCAGTGTTGTCTAAAGTGTTCTTAAAGTTATGAGAAGCCTTTATGAGGCATGACATGTCAGGTGTGATGGAAATCACATTATCACATTTCATTCATTATCTATCGAATGAATTATCTCATTATCTCAGAAAAACAGAGGAAAATTATCTTATCACGAGAAAACGGGTGAAATAAAATGTATGTTACGCATGACCGTTTCTTACTTTATTATGTACTGTGTACTTTATTTTATTTTATTTATTTATATACCTTATTGTAATTTCAATAGAGCCTTACTGTTTTGAATATGTTTGTAATGTTTTTGAGGATTGCAAATTCAATATTAATACGAGAAAATATAATGTGCTGAACTGTTGTAAAAAAGGTTTTGAAAACAAAAGAAGACTACAGGAGTGCAGGCACTCCCGTGTCTCTAGTGGAGATTATGGTGCATTCCAGTTGTACTTGGAAATCTGGATTTCCGAGTTCCCAGTCCAAACTTTCACGTGGAACGACCCCAGAAGTCCCTTTCTGTCCTAGGGACACAGCAGCAGAGACACAATTGGCAAGGGAATGTGGTGCTGGTCCTCTTTGCAGTGGTTGTTCCAGTTTGTGCTTGGAACAGGACAAAGACGGAAAATACTAGAAGATTGGTTACACGGCCAAACCAAATAACCAATCAGAGGATAGAAAGGCGGGACCTTCTCCTACCGTCGTGGGGGGAAAAAATGCCTCCCGCGTTCACGAGATTAGAAGATGGCGCCGTCCTTAGGGGAGCCTGCGCCACTGAGCAGCTTTCCATAGGAATGAATGGGGCGCCATTTTGTGTCCGCTGTCCGTTCTTTTTTCTAACTCCATGCGAGAGCTGCTTTTTGTCAACAGAATGGCAAGATGGCGGCTACCGTGGTTACATTCAACGTTAGCGACAAAGAGAAAAACACCCGAAAATCCTCTTAAGTGGCCAAATGGATTCTAAACCGTGCTGAATACATAACCGCGTCCAAGAAGAACAATAGAGGAAATATACGATAAGGTGAACTTTTTATGTTAAGTCCTCTAGATCAATAAAAGACAGTAATTCATTAAATTTCCACAAACGAAAACAGCACTGATCAGTTATAAAAACGATCTTTATTAAAAATACTGCATGCAAAACTGCACAAAAATAGAATTAGGGAATTAGTGTACACCAGAATCCTTTTGATGTCAGTGTCGAAATAAGGACACTTCTTGTTCTCACTGTCAGTGTCAAGACAGTTGTCACCTTCCCTTTCCTCTTTTTCTTTATTTTTGACACAATTTGTACAGCAACATTAGTCTGTGCAACACAGTCCTGCAGAGAAACAGGAACATCTTCCTGCCTCACAGGCTCTTTCTTTACAGCTGCAGTGTATCACATGCAAAACACTGTCAGTGGCCGGATTTCTTGTCATCCAGGTGACATGTATGTCCCCATCCTCTGTTTGCCAACCATATCCAGCAGGTGATGGAGCACTTGTATCTTTTTGAGACAGGACCTTATTATTGCTGCCTGGTAGTTCGCCCCTTTGCAGTGCTGGTGGAGGGCTTCAGTAGTAGGGGAATGCATAATTCTGTCAAGGCCGATGATGCATTACAGAAACACTTGTGGAGTCACACCCAGAGAATGTGTGAACTTCAATCAAGGCTGAACACGCTTGTTCCAGAGCTGATGACACCTTGGTGATGTCAATGATCATGTCCTGTTGCCAGTCCCTGTGAAAACATATAAGCTGCATGGCAAACCCGTCTGCAGACTTACAGCAATGACTGCCACATCAGTGTCAGAGCTCTTGATAATGACAGCTTTATACTCCTGTGCAGCATGTTTTGCATATAAAAACACCCTTGTGTCACATTCTTTATGATCACACTGCAGGTCTTGAACAACATGAAGAGACTGTACACCCTCCATAACAGTCACACAGTGACATTGATGTTTATGTGATGTACAAGCAGAGGTTTTTGCCCACTGTTGTAAATTCTAGAATATGACAATGATAATAATTATGGCGGTGAATGTGAATGATGAGTAGTGGTAATAGCAGCTGCGATACAATGAGATATATTACTGATGATGTTTTTATGGCTACACATTTTATAATGTATAAAACTAATGATAGTATATACAAGTAATAGTAACAACAGCAGAAGTAAGCGTCATGCAGGACCACGGCAGCAGGCACCACTACAATCAGCAGAGACCTGCAAGATGACAGAGCACAAAAAAACTCCAGGGAAGAAGTTGAATTAGTAACATGCATTGATGAGACATGAATGATACAGACAGAGAGGAGAGAAGCTCAAAGTATCAGGAACAGTATTATCCCCAGCAGACTAGGCCTATAGCAGCATAATTAATCATAACAATATATATATAACTCAATATTTTTTGGCTTTTAATTACACCCATTGCGTATAAAATATTTCAAAATATGTTTATCATAACCAAAGGTTTTTAGGTCTATGCATGAAACGACGGACAACTTCAATCAAGCAAGCCTTCCTTATTTAGTGGAATCTAAGTCACTTCTCAAATCCCTTTCCCTGATAAATAATATATATATTTTCATAAGCAACAGGTTTACAGACTGTTACAATAATGTATTTGATGAACATCCTTGAAGCCACATCAGCTAATTTACTTTATCCTCTATTTATTCTTATTGTATCATGAGTGTGCCCCTTTTGTGGTGTGATTTGTATTTATTTCTCTGTTGATATTTAAATGTATAAATATGCTTGATATGTTTCGGCTTTTCATTACACCCATTGCATATATACTATATCAGTGTATGTTCATCAGCACCAGGCACGTTTGACCTGGGCATTCGGGGCTATAGCCCCGGATCTCTTGGAAATAGCCCCGGACCTCTCTGCCATCATAAAAAAAACATAATGATGATGAAATTAGCCCAGTATAGTAGATTTTTATGTGGTTGCATTACCAACAGCCACGTAACGCAACATTGTAGCAGTGAAAACTGTCCACACTGACAAGCGATAACTTCAGAATTAAACTTAAAGCAGACTGACTGACGGTGTTTCGGTTTAACGAATGACCCTGTTAACTGGAGAATTTTAGCTGAGTGCCTCTGTTGCAGATGATGAAAACAGGATTCTGTTTTTAAGAGAGATACTCAGACTGTATACAAACGAGATCTGTTTTACTACACCAGGGTGACGTGGCTGGTGGTGGGTTACACATCTCCTAAAAGTTTTGTTTTTTGAAGTGGTGAATAAAATTTTATAATAATAATGTAACAACAAGCAACATATAAACGTCACTGACACATTTACTCAAGCAAAACTATAAAGACTGATCAGGTAGGTGACATTATGTTTTAAAGTGTCATGAAAAGTAAACAGAGGCATTCACAAGGACAGCTACGCATCTGCTGTCACTATGGCAACCGCGGACGCTTTCAGCTGAAAGTGTCCAGTTAACGGGTCACTGGTTAAACCCAAACACCAGTCAGGAGAAAAAAAGTATGTCGGAGCAGTGATGTCTTCTAGTTTGCACAGTTTCAGGAGACCTGCAGTGGATTCAACTCGGTCCACTTGATACCTGCCCCGACAGGAGTCACACATGACCAGATCTTTCCTTTAATTCCAAAACTACGTCACAATTGCATGTTTATCAGCCCAATTTCAAAAATTTCCCCCAAACCCCATTTGGAAAGGACTCTGACTTCCTGGCTACATACTGTAAGTACATATTGGCGAGTGATGCTAAGCTACAAAAAAAAAAGTTTGTCACTGAAATTTCAGTCGATTATCCATGCGTATGTGTTTTATGTTCAACACATGACCAATAAGAAAGCTCTCTCCATATGCCACCACGGGCTTAGCGGCCAAGCGCGGTTCTGCAGCACTCACCTGTTTGTATTGTGTCCTTGTGCCCGGAAGCACATCACACCGACCATCGTGCATTTGTAGGAGCAAGTTGTTGTTGTTATGGTTGTTGTCGTTAATTCAGCCTGGTAAAGTGTTTCCACTTCTGTTTTACAGAAAGCACATTCATTACAGTCCAAATTAAATTTAAGTCTTAGGAATTCACCGCAAGGATAAATGTAATTTATTGTTTTGAAGTGTACCTCTTTCGCTTTAGGGGAGATAGGAAAGCTAAGAAATTTAATTTAATTCCTTTAACATATATTTTTCTTTTGAGAGAAAAAGGAGAAAATTCTTTGGTGAGAGCAGATCTCAGAAATTTGTTTTTGCACTTTTTCTCTAATAAAGGTTGGTTATTTATGAGCAGGGTGAGTAGTTCAGGTGTTAGCGACATGTACATTAAAGTTCCCTTTATTATACAGTTGAGAGCCTCTGGAATGGCTTTAATTACAGTCCAGTAGTCGTTTCTGGGACATTCAATATTATTATTTATGACAAAAATAATCAAAATCTAATATGTTACCTCTCCCATCCGTAAGGTGTTGGACAGACCAAATTCCAATTTCCTTCTATTCTTTAAAATAAAATGACTTCTTTTTTTTTTATCAGTATATACCGGTTGTTCCAAATTGGGGTAATGTGGGGAGAAAAAATGTTTATAAATTAGTTTCCAATGGAGGACTTGTTGGTGAAATTTAGACAGCTTAAATGGCAGTTTGCTGATGTTGGCAGCATCCATAAATATTTCATACAAACAACATATATTAGAAAAACTCAAATTTATATTTACAGACATTAATATTTACAATAGTGAAATATTTTGTATACAAGATCAAAATACCAGACTATTGTGCAAAAGAACAGATTATCTGTGGTTGAGTCTGAGTTACAGAGAGGAGGTGACAGGCTCTCCAAGGGATGCATTATATAATTTAATGACCACAGGCAGGATTTCCTGTGGCGCTCTGTGGTGCATCTGGGTGCGAGCATAGACGGATTATCATGACTACAGGCCCTGGAAACAAACTCACCAAGGCCCTCTGCCAACACATGCAAACAGTGCGCATGCACGCAAAGGTGCTGTGACGCCAGCCAATGTAATAATGTCAGCAAACGTAATAAACCAGACACCCACTAATAATACTGACCATGCATGCAAAATCCAGCTGCTGACCCTCCGCTCCGCTGTTACACAGAGCGGTTGTGTTGTTGCCACAACAACAATATTGCTAAAGCACAAAGAAAAGAGCACAGTATCGTTATACTTGCTGTGTGTTTGTTTTTTGGAAACAATGAATAATAATAATAACTTTGAATATTGTCACAATTAAGTTATCAGTCTGTGATGTAAATAACAAAATGCAAACAATAAAGGCTTCTAACCATTTTTCTAAAAGTGTCTCTATTTTAATTGAGAATCGTTTTTATATAAATTACACAAAAGGTAAAGAAAATATGAGATGTTTTACATATTTTGGCCATAAGCGGTCAAACTGACCGCACATCACTTCACTTCGGTTTCATTGTTACATTTTTCATTGCGCGCTGGTGTGGGCACCTTTAGTGGGGCGAAGGCAACACCAGAAACTGTGATGTGTTATAACAACACCAAGTACGGCGAGGACAAGATGCGAAGGCGTAGGCTACTCTGTCAAAGGCGGTATGGAAGACGGCCGGCCAGTGGCGGTCTTTTATAACATCCTCCTCGACCTGGCTGGGATAAATGCCCGCATCTTATTCAAGGAGCACCAGCAGCAGGAGAGCCCGGGGAAAGCGGCTGCGGCAGTCGGCACAAAATGGGCAGCAGCGGAAGCAACCACCACAGCAGCAGCAGCAGCAGTAGCAGCAGCAGACACGGACACGGAGGCAGTGCAGGTCTAAAGAGCTGCAAATGAAAACGAACCTCGGACACTTGCCTTACTATCTGCTGAAAAATGTCGAGATGGATGGAATTTGCTGCACCAAAGCGACATCTCTGGCTTCTTTTTCTTTCCTTTGTTTTCTTTAAGCTGATCCACTGAGTTCCCGCTTCTCCATTTTAAAATCGCACTGTATGTTTGACGTATGTACGTCATTGAGTCGTCACACAATACTGATTTAATCTTATAATTTCTGAAACTTTCAAATTCTTTTTTTTTATCATAGTACATTTTCAAAACAACATTCATTTCAATTTTTTTTTTAAAATTGTACTGAAAAAAAAAACCCTGAATGCCCAGGGCCCCTATTGGCTCTGGGGCCCTGGGCACACGCCTACTTTGCCCATGCGGTAATCCGTCTATGGGTGCGAGGAGTCTTCTGCTGAAGGTGCTCCTCTGCTGGGCCAGTGTGTCGTAGAGAGGGTGGGAGACATTGTCCAGGATAGACCGGAGCCTGGACAGTATCCTCCTCTCTGCCACGGTCGTCAGGGTGTCCAGCTCCTCCCCCACAACATCACCGGTCCTCCTGATGAGTTTGTTCAGTCTGTTGGTGTCTGTGACCTTCAGCCCACTGCCCCAGCATGTGACAGCGAAGAAGATCGCACTGGCCACAACAGACTCATAAAACATCCTCAGCATCGTCCAGCAGATGTTAAAGGACCTCAGCAACAGGAAGTAGAGTCGACTTTGGCCCTTTTTTTTTAGACAGCCTCAGCTTTTCTAGTCTAGTTCAACTTATTATTGAAGTGCACCCCCAGGTACTTATACTCTTCTACAGTGTCCACAGTGACCCCCTGGATGTCAGGGGTCACAGGTATTTTCACCCTCCTCAGATCCACTATGAGCTCCTTTGTTTCATTCACATTGAGCTTCAGATGATTCAGCTCACTCTAAGTGACAAAGTTGCCCACAACAGTCCTGTATTCACTTTCATCCCCCTTTCCAATGCAGCTAACTAGTGATGAGTCATCAGAAGACTTCTGAAGATGGCAGGACTCAGTGCAATAGTTAAAGTCTGAGGTGAAGAGGGTGAAGTGAAAGGGAGCAAGGACATTCCCCTGTGGGGCCCCAGTGTTGCTGACCACCCTGTCAGACACACAGTTCTGTAGGCGTATATACTGTGGTCTGTCCATCAGGTAATCCACAACACAATCCAGGACACGATGGGGGCCTCCACCTGCATCGTAGTCATCTTCTCACCTAGTAGAGCCAGACGGATCAGTGAAGGGCCTGACCATAGGCCTTAGCTGTTCCAGGACGAGTCTTCATGATGTGGGATGTCAGGGCCAACGGTCTGTTGTCCTGAGAGCCACTGGGACGCGGCGTCTTTGGCACGAAAAAAACACCAGATAGGTTTTCGGCTCATTGTCTGTCTGTGAGTGGCTGGAGTGTCAGTGTGAGCAATGTCTGACTGACCTGAGGGTGTAGTGACACACTCACTGACAGAACTGGGTGTCTCTGGCTTTCCACCAGTGTCGGTTGGAACAGGCGGACTGACTGTCCATGCTGTGTGTTGGATGCACATTAGCGGCCACACTAGGTGTCATCAGATTAAGGCGAGTGTGAAGCTTGTGGTGCAGAAACAGCATGGCTGGTGTCTCCTGTATGAGGCCTGTTCCTATAATGAAGCAGGAAGGCATCCAATTGCTTTTTAACAGTTGAGGTTCCCACTGATGATTTCAGAGAGTGTTTAAAGGTCTTTAAGAATCGTTCAGCAAGGCCATTTGTTGCCGGGTGGAATGGAGTTGAGCGTACGTGTTTCACGCCATCAAATGTCAAAAAGCTGGAAAACTCCTCACGAGCACTTCTGAAACTCCATAATGGCTGAACAGACCACTGAGTACCTGAATTGTCTTCTCTGACATGGTTGAGTCCATCAAAATCACTTCAGGCCACTTAGAGTGGGCGTCAACCACAACAAAGAACATGCGTCCCTCAAACGGGCCAGCAAAATCATTGTGAAGATTCAAGATTCAAGATTCAAGAAGCTTTATTTATCCCAAGGGAAATTATTGTGCAACAGTTTCAATACAAATGTGGGAAAGGATCAGAGTGACAATAAGCTAACCTAATCAAATCAAATAAAGCTAACATCAAATAAATCAAAAAATAACTAAGTGTGACAGAGTGCAACAGACATTGTGGTTAAGCGTAGGTATATACAATATACAACAATATGCACTGTGCAGTTTAGCAGCATATTGAAATAAAATAAGTAAAAACTAAATAAGTGATAAGGCGCGATAATTGAAACAGTGTTAAAAATGTAGCAGCATTTCCTACAGAACTAAGTTACTGTAAAGTGCGGTGAAGTGTAGCAGCATTTCTTACTGAAGTAAGTTAGTTACAGTAAAGTACAGTGAAGTGTAGCAGCATTTCTTACTGAAGTAAGTGACAGTACAACTAAATAAAGTGATGTAGTGATGATATAAAGTGACAAAGTGACATTTGCTCAGGATACAGTGTCTCCACTGTTCCTTACCTGACCGGGGGGAGATGAATTATACAGTTTGATGGCCACCGGAAGGAAAGACTTCCTCCGGCGTTAAGTGTTACACCGGGGGAGAATGAGTCTGTGACTGAAGGTGCTTCTGCTGGAGGTCAGCAGATGGTGGAGAGGGTGAAAGTTGTTGTCCAGGATGCTGTGCAGTTTAGACAGCATCTTCCTCTCAGACACCGCCACCAAGGAGTCCAGTTTGACCCCCAGGACGGAGCCAGCCTTCCTGATGATCTTACTGATTCTCTTGGCGTCTGCTGCCCTCAGTCTGCTGCCCCAGCACACAACAGCAAAGAAGATGGCACTGGCTACCACCGACTGGTAGAACATCCTCCGCATGGTGTTACATACATTGAATGACCGGAGCCTCCTCAGGAAATAGAGACGACTCTGGCCCTTCTTGTAGACAGCCTCAGTGTTCTTGGACCAGTCCAGTTTGTTATCCAGGTATACTCCAAGGTATTTGTAATCCTGGACAACATCCACAGTCACGCCGTTGATGGAGATGGGTGTGGGGGCAGATTTACTCGTCTTACTAGTCTTGGTGGCGTTTAGAATCAGGTGATTAGCTGTACACCAGTCGACAAAGGAGTCCACTACGCCCCTGTACTCCTCCTCCTTCCCCTCAATGACAAAGCCAACAATTGCAGAATCGTCAGCAAACTTCTGCAGGTGGCAGGACTCAGAGAGGAGCTGAAAGTCAGAGGTGTACAGGGTGAACAGAAAGGGGGAAAGAACAGTTCCCTGTGGAGCTCCAGTGCTGCTGACCACAGTGTCAGACACTCCGTCCTGCAGTCTGACATACTGTGGTCGACCCGTTAAGTAATCCGTAATCCAGGAAACCAGGGGAGGGTCCACCTGCATCACCGTCAGCTTACGTCCCAGCAGAGCAGGCCGGATGATATTGAACGCACTGGAGAAGTCCATGAACAAGGTTCTCACTGTGGTTCCCAGTCTGTCCAGGTGGGCGCAGGCACGGTGGAGCAGGAAGATGATAGCGTCCTCCACACCTAGTCTCGGCTGTTAGGCAAACTGTAGCGGGTCCAGTGATGAGCTCACCAGGGGCCGAAGAAGTGACAGGACCAGCCTCTCCAGGGACTTCATCAGGTACGACGTCAGCTCCACCGGTCTGTAGTCTTCGGAGGTTCTGGGACGCACCTTCTTTGGTACTGGTACCAGGCAGGATGTCTTCCACAGCACAGGGACCTTCTCAAGACTCAGGCTGAGGTTGAAGATGTACTGCAGGACTCCACACAGCTGGGTCACACATGCTTTGAGGACCCTGTGTGACACAGGGACAGAAGGATTTCCACCTCCTTGTTCAGCGCCCCCTGCCGACCTTGGGAGTGGTGACCTGCAGTTGATCTAGCTGTCCGCCGGACAGCATCTCGTTCAACAACAGGGAGAGAAGAAGCACCTGTGAAAACCGGAGCAGGAACCACCAATGAAGATGGCACAGAGGAGACTGAATCAAGAGATGGAACCAGAAATTGAGGAGGGGTCTGGATCACAGCTTCGGCCCGGACAGAAGTAGGCAACGGGTCTCAAGACCTCAAGATCAGCCAATCACCATCCTCTGACAGCTCATCCTCTGGCTGAGACTGCTCAGGAGGAGGTGGTGGGGAAGAAGCAGCAGCGGGACCTGGAGGATTGACCCCTACCACAGCCTTCAGCAACGAGCGATCCACCTGTCTGGCTCTGGTCGGATCATCCCTACGGGCAATGGTGTAGACCGATCCCCCTTCGCTTGGTGCCCTCAAGACATAATACATCACAGAGGCCCACTGATCCTGGATCTTGTGGCGTCCCCGAAGACCAAGGTCTCGCAACCATACCAACTGGCCCTCCTTTAGAGGCACATCACGGACATGTTGGTCATGATTTCGCTTACGCCGCTCTGCAGCAGCCTTCAACCGGTCACGAGCTCCCTCGAAAGACATCTGTAAGCGGGTTTGGTGTTCCAGGACCCACTCATGGACACTGCCACCAACAGGATCCTGAACTTGGCCCAGGAGGAAATCAACTGGAAGTCTTGGCTCCTGGCCAAACATCAAAAGAAAAGGAGACTCGCCGGTTGCCTGATGCGGGGTGGTGTTATAGGCATACAGGACCTGGGGGAGACAAGAACTCCAGTCACGCTTTCGGGACACAGGCAATGTACGTAACAGATCGTGAAGTGTTCTATTGAAACGCTCACATTGCCCATTCCCTGACGGATGGTATGGTGTAGTGCGAGACTTCTCTATCCCATACAAAATGCACAACTGCTGAATGAGAGAGCCCTCAAAGCTCCGCCCCTGGTCTGAATGAATCCGGGCTGGGACACCAAATCTCGAAAACCACTCAGCCACCAAAACCTGAGCTACAGTGGTAGCCTCCTGATCACGGGTAGGGACTGCCCACGTATATTTACTGAAGACATCAGTCATTACAAGGATGTCTTAAACCCCATTACGGCTGGGCTCCAGAACAGTAAACTCAATAGCGAAGATCTCGTTAGGCCGAGAAGCCAACAGATGTCCCATGAAGCTGCGGGCAGCTGGTTGACTCACCTTCGCCACCTGGCACCTTTCACACGCCTGGCACCACTGTGCCACCTCAGCAGACATACCTGGCCAATAACACCGCTGGCGTAGGAGCTCCAAGGTCCTTTTGACCCCCTGATGACCATGCCCCTGGTGAACCTCAGTCAACACATCCGTTTTCAATGCAGCAGGCAACAACAACTGAAACACAAGCTCAGCTCCATCTGGCCGGAAAACCTGCCGATACAACACACCATTCCTTTCAACCAACCGGTCCCACTGCTGGAGCAACACCAAGGCCGACTTGGACATCCGTTTCCGCTCCTCTTGGTTGGGACGCTGGTTATGTGTCCAGAAGACCACGATTTCCTGGATGACTGAGTCGGTGTGCTGGAGCATGGCGATGTCAGATGGAGGGTGATGGGGCAAGGCTGCAACAGTGGCTTTTGTCGCCTCTACCTGGTCGACCTGCAGGACCTGCTGCAAGGGTTTAGGAAGCAATGTACCGCGAACCATGGCCTGCATGTCTGGTGCCTCAGGAGGGTGTTGACGAGACAGGGCATCAGCGTTTCCATTGCTTCGACCTGAACGATACTTTAAGTCAAAATCAAAGGACCCAAGCTGGGTAGCCCAACGATGCTCGGTGGCCCCAAGCTTGGCCGATGACAGGTGACTCAATGGGTTGTTGTCGGTGGAAACAACACATTTGTGACCTAACAGGTACTCCCTAAACTTTTCGGTCATCGCCCACTTGAGCGCCAAAAACTCCAACTTCATGGAGCTGTAATTACGCATGTTGCGCTCAGGGGGCCTCAAACCATGGCTCGCGTAAACTATGGGACAAACCTCCCCCTCCTGTTCCTGCGACAGCACCGCTCCAAGACCTCCATAGCTAGCGTCCACCTCCAGAATGAATGGAAGAGTGAAGTCAGCGTACGCCAGCACAGGTGAAGGGACAAGACTAGCTTTCAATGATTCAAAGCTACAGCGACACTCATCGGTCCAGCGACCACTGACTGACTGATCTACCCGCTTAGACTTCAGACCTGCCAGCTCTGCCACCAGCCTGTGCAGGGGTGCAGCCAGCTTCGCAAACCCCTCCACAAAGCGGCGGTAGTAGCTGGCGAAACCGAGGAAGGAGCGCTGCTCTGCGAGAGTGGCAGGAGAAGGCCAGCTGGAAACTGCCTCGACCTTGCTGGGGTCGGTGGAGACACCTTGATCGGAAATGACATGCCCCAAGTAGCCCACTTCCTGTTGGAAAAGGGCACACTTACTTAGTTTCACCTTTAGCCCTTCGTGCTGCAAACGCCCCAGCACCACCCCCAACCTCTCCAGATGTTGCTCGGTAGAAGAGAAAACCACGATGTCGTCCAGGTAGAGCAGCAGGGATTGGCACTGCTGGTCACCAAAAATCCGCTGCATCAACCGCTGGAAGGTGCTGGGAGCGTTGCAAAGCCCGAAGGGCATGCGATTCCACTCAAACAGACCAAAGGGGGTACAAAAGGCTGTCTTGGAACGATCAGACTCTGTCACAGGGACCTGGTTGTACCCGCTAGCCAGGTCCATGGTCGAAAACCAACGAGCGCCGGTTAGGGCATCTAACGACTCGTCAATGCGAGGCAATGGAAAAGCATCCTTCCTGGTTTAACTATTCAGGAGCCGATAGTCAACACACATACGAATACTGCCGTCCTTCTTTTTGACCAGGACAATTGGAGAGGCATATGGACTGCTGCTCTCTCTAATGACCTGAGCACCAAGCAACTGATGAATGTGGTCTTTAACGACCTCATACTCACAACCCTCAAAACCTCAAAAAGAAATAATGACTAACCAAATCAATGGGTTGCAAAAGAAAAGAAAATTATAATAATGAACATACAGCAAACAACTATTAAACAAACACACAAGATAACAGAAACCACCATAAACATTCCCACACTGTTCTCTCATGCACACACACACACACACACACATTAAGACATGGCAGAGTAAATGAAGCGACAGCGGTGCTGAACCACAGGTACACCCAGGCAGCGACGGGCAGCACCGAAGACACCCAGCCAGCCAAACAGTCAAAGCCTAACAGAGCAGGCGGGGGCCGAGGCGGCAATGGGAGCTCAAGCACAGCAGCAAAAGGTGGTACAGCAAGCGATCGATCTGCAGCGATAAGCGGTGTCTAAGGGCCTGATCACACTATCCTTTTGGCCGCGGCCAAAACCGGTTTTTCAGCTAAAGTCTAGTACCTTTAAGTAGTGTGAGCGCACCCGCTCCGCGCTCAACTGGGGCCAGCTGGGCCGCCACGGCCCGCTTGAAATAGGTGGGCTTTAGCGGAGCCGTTTGCACATGTACGAGCACGAGCGTGCGCACGTGTACGCGCACGAGCACGAGCCCAACGGCAGTAGCGTTATGTCCGCCTGTTCGGACATGTAAATAGAAGGACGGACCATGCACGGACATTTAACAACAACAACAATGGTGGTGAAAGGTTCACGTTGTGTTTAAACAGTTTAAAACAGTCGACAAGACGCACAAAAACTCCGAGGTCTATGGAAAGATTTGTAAACAAAGCCACACACACGAGATCAATGCGTGTGACGTGTTACGGCTTGAAGGCGTATGGACAGCAAGAAGTATTGGCCGAGGCCCAGGCAATGTGAGTACAAACGGGGCTGGGGCGCGGGGGGGAGAGGGAGGGGGGACAAGTACCCTAAAGTCCGGGTCTCGGTCCGGGAGGACAGTGTGATCACGTCCTAAACGCCAAGGAGGTCCGGCCAGACACGGTAACTCCAGCAAGGTAAAGCAGCTCCAGTGAGGCAAGCAGCTCCAGCCAGGCAAAACAGCTCCGGTCAGGCAAAGCAGCAGTGGTTTAGTGGTCAGATTAGCCGGCGCTAAGCCGCTACATAGACATCTTTAGCCTACAATAATAAACAAACATGAGAAACTTACAAGTGGCTGAAGGAGGAAGCTACTGTCACTCTACTACATACCGGTCAGGCAGTCGCGGCCAACGCAGCGTGGGGAGAGTTCGGCGCTACACGAAAGCAACCTGTTAACAAACACACAGGTTGCCACACGTGCAATGCCACAGGGGAAGACACGGGAGGCAGAAAGCTCACCTACCAGCAGCGAGCAGCGTACGGAGCGGTGAGCAGCATGCAGCCAGCAGCAACACCCAAGCGAGCCTCTGCTAACAGAGGGGCGGAAGTGACGGACACCAGGAAATGACGTGGCCCGGCCCCAGGCAAGCAAGAGGAAGACAGGTACTCTCCACCCCCTTTTATGCGGCCTTGACCCACCGCAATTGGCTGGGGCCTCCTCCTGTGTGATGTCACAGGCCAAATGACTGCGTCCTGCCACAATCGCCTGGGCGGAGTCTGCACAGCTCCTTCTCACCTGCTCTGCAGTGAAGGTCTGTCTGCTGTGTGCGTTGGTGGGGGTGGAGAGAGGTGATGGCGGGGGGGAGGGGACAGGTAGGGCAAAGTCAGGAAGGAATTGAGGGGGAGGGGGGGGTGTCAACAGGGCTGGAGGTTTGGAGGTGGATGGTTGTGGAGGAGCCGTCTGGTGGTGGTCCAGAGCTCCTTCATCAAATCTTTTGAAGAACAGATTCAGCTCATTGGCACGCTCCGTACGACCACCTACTGTCTGGCTACCAGATGGTTTATAGCGAGTGATGCTCCTCATGCCGCTCCACACGTCCTTTAAATTGTTCTGCTGGAGTTTGTGCTCCAGCTTCCTCCTGTAGGTGTCTTTGCCCTGTTGAATCCTCTCCTTAAGCTCCCTCTGGACCTGCCTCATCCGCTCTCTGTCCCCATCTCTGAAGGCCCTCTTCTTCAAATTCAGCAGGACCTTGATGTCTCTGGTGACCCACGGCTTGTTGTTGGGGAAACAGCGTACAGTCACTGTAGGAACAACGCTGTCACACAGAAATTAATGTACCCTGTTATGCAGTCTGTGAGATCATCATGGTCCTCTCCATGTGAATCACAGAGTAAATCCTGTCTGTAAGTTTGAAGCAGCTCTGTAAAGCTTCATCAGTCTCCTGTGACCATCTCCTCACAGTCCTGGTGGTCACAGGAAGCCGCTGGACTTGGGGCTTATACAGGGGCTGCAGGTGGATGAGGGTGTGGTCCAATCTTCCAAGAGGAGGAAGGGCAGTGGAGCTGTAAGCCTCCTTAACATTAGCATACAGCAGGTCCAGTGTCTTGTTTTCCCTGGTGGGACAGTCCACAAACTGCTTGAAAGTGGGCAGTGTTGCAGCCAGAGTGATGTGGTTGAAGTCCCCAGATATTGCAATGAATGCGTCTGGGTGCCGTGTCTGAAGGCCCGCAACGACGGTGTGGATGACGTCACTCGCGCGCGCCGCGTTTGCAGTCGGAGGAATGTAAACAACCAGGACGATCACGTGTGAAAACTCCCTCGGCAGATAGTATGGCCAGAGACTCACGGCAAGCAGCTCAATGTCCGAGCTGCACACACGCTCTTTTACAGTAACGTGTCCAGGATGACACCACTTGTTGTTAATAAGAATAGCAAGTCCCCCACCTTTCCTCTTGCCACTCTCACGGTGACTCCTGTCCGCCGGAACAGTCTGAAAGCCGTCCACAGTTACATTAGAGTCCGGGATGTCCTCGTGGAGCCACGTCTCCGTGTAACACAGCACACTGCTCACACGATACATCCACTGAGTCTTCACCAGGCCCGCCAGCTCGTCCATCTTATTAGCCAGCGACCTCACGTTCCCCAGGGTGATGGTAGGGAGAGATGGTTTATATCTCCTCTTCCTTTCACGGTGTTTACGTCCAGCCTTACATCCCCTGTACTTTCTCCACAGTTCTGTGGGGATTTCAGGCCTCTCCCACATTAGCGCCGTTGGTATTAGCGACAACAGCTGTTCACGGGTGTATACAATGGAGCCGCCGCATTGATGCGTTCAGACGGAGATGCAGTCTGCAAAAATAGTCCCAAGAATGAGACAAACGGACAAAAAACATGTAAGAAAGTTAACAAACATAGTTGGCTAGGGTTAGCACGACGACCTACAGGAAAAAAGCACTAATAAAAAGACAGTAAATAACATAAAATAGCTAAAAAGTGCGGAAAGGAGAGAGAGCAACTGTTGCTGGCTGCCCCTCGACAAAGCGCCGGAACCGGAATACACTGCCATGGGGCCATTGGGCCAAGACCATGGGTGCAGAGGTGTCAGACTAGGTGTTTTCTGGAAGCGTTGACAGGACACACAAGTTTTGCATTTCTCTTCGATCTGAGCATCAATACCCAGCCACCTCACGTAACTCTGCGCCATGGCCTTCATCTTGAAAACTCTGAGGTGCCCTGTGTGCAGTTCTTCGAGCAACTGTTGAAGCAATTTGGGTGGGACGATCACCCTATTTCCCCACATTACACAGCCTTGGAGCAAAGTCAATTCATTCCTCCGTACAAGATATGCTGAGAGACTACTGTCCGACTCTTTGATGGAGGGAAAACGGCCTGTGGATACCATCTCCATGACCTGAGACAGTGTAATGTCCGATCTGGTTTCTTGTCTCACGTCAGCACAACGCATGGGCAGACATTCTAGGTGGTTAATAAGGAACATGTTAATTGTCCCCTGTTTGTCCTTATGCTGCACAGGAAGTGGCAGCCGGGACAATCCGTCAGCGTTGCCATGGTCCGCAGCATGCCGATACTTGATGGCCTAATTGTGTGCTGCTAGTAAGAGTGCCCACCACTGTAGTCTTGCTGCGGCCATTGAAGGAGTCGCCTTACTGAGGCTCAGTGTGGTTGTAAGTGGGCAATGATCAGTTATCAAAGTAAAGTGGCGACCGTAAAGATAGGAGTGAAAACGCCTAACTCCAAAAATGACTCAGAGCGCTTCTCCCTCAATTTGAGCATAGTTTTGCTCTACTTTGCTCAATGTTCTTGAAGCAAAGGCTATGGGTTTCTCCTTGCCACTAGGCACTTTATGGGAATAACACCTCCCACCCCGTAGGGCGAAGCATCGCAGGCAAGTATGAATGGAAGTGCTGGATCATAATGTGTCAGAACACTTTTGCCTGCGAGCTGTTCTTTTGCTTTACATAATGCATCGCTAAAATCTTCTGACCACTCCCACTTCACCTCTTTATGCAGCAAAGCATTCAATGTGTGTAGTAAAGTCGATAGGTTTGAGACAAAACGTGCATAATAGTTGATGAGTCCTAAGAAAGAGCGCAACTGACTTGTGTTGGTTTGGTTAGGAGCATCCAGTATGGCACGGATTTTGTCAGGTGACTTGTGGAGTTCTTGTGAATCAAACAGTTAAGTACAGCCATCAAGTTTTCCAGATGATGAGCATCATCTTTGCCTGTTACAAGGACATCATCCAGAAAGCTGTGGACGTTGGAGAGCCCTTGCAACAATTAGTCCATGATCTTCTGGAAAATTGAGGGCCCTGAAACCTTAGAGAAAACAGATATAACCATTATAGCCTCTGGTATCTGTGTTGTATTTTTTTTAGGAAAAGAGTCTTATCTTTCGCCAGTTGGCTTATGATTAGAGGTATGAATGTTTAGTTATAACATAAAAATTTTAAGAGTGCACCTAAGGATTTTTCGAGGTCGCACCTGTGCGTCTAAAAATATAAATGTACTTTGCAAGCACATCATCTCTGTGTGTTCTCCTGTGACTGAACTGACAATCATGGTAGATAATTATCTTGGTCTAAACCAATAAGAGACAGAGTTTGGGCGGAACTTTGCCTCAGATTGGCTGTGATCACTGCTCTCCGTTGCGTGTATTTAAAATTTGCGAGCGGCAAAATATAAAAAAAAACCTGAGCGCCACAGCAGCGGAAGGTAAAGGAAAACAGACAAAACGAGGCAAAAATGAAGAGGGGCAGAGGTATTGAAACGTTTTTCACTAAACAGTCTAAGCCGACAACCACCTCTACTGCCACTCCTTCGGTTCCTGCTGAGATGCCAAGCCCCGGTCCTTCGGCGGCATCAGACGCAGAACCAGAGGAGACAACCGAATCAGAGCCCGGCCCTGAGACTCAGAGCAAGAAGGTCAAAACCTACTCTTTCAGGCAGGACTGGTTAAATCAGTTTCCCTGGTTAAGGTATGATAAAGGCCGTAATACAATGCACTGTGTTTACTGCCATGAGTGCGGTCAGAGTATGGCCGGTAATAGCGCATTTGTAAGCGGGTCAACAACGTTTCGTATCGAAACTTTAAAAAAACACAGCGTGTCCAAAAAACACACTACATGCCGGGACCGGTGTGTGGAGAAAGTTGCCCCTCTCCCAGCTGCATTTCAGCGGCAGGCAACAGCAATCAGGTCCTCTGAGGAATCAGAAATGATTATAAAATTTAATGTTGCATACAACATCGCCAAAGAGGAGCTGCCTTTCACTAAATTTAAATCCGAAATTATTCTGATGAAGAAGAACGGATTAAACGTCAACCCGACGTACAGCAATGATACTGCATGTGCCCAATTCATTGGGGTAATAGCTGACACCATCAAACAAAAGACAGCTGTGGATGTCGGAAACGCCACATACATGGCCTTCATGATTGACGGGGACACAGACGTATCTACAAAGGAGTGTGTGATCGTCTACAGCCGCATTTTGCGCAAAGGGAGACCAGTCAACATGTTAATTGGACATATCGAGGTGGAGCATGCACATGCACAAGGTATGTTTGAAGCCCAAACACATAACAGCATGAGAGATTATACATAACATAAATAAGTAAATAAATAAAATCTTAAGAAAATTGTATAGTCCTGGCTGTTAGCCTATTGAAAAAGGAGAAGTAAACTGATAAATAAAATATCACAGTTTCCCCTTTACAATCTATAGGCTGGTAACCTGCATTTTTTTTTCTTTAGGAATTTATGCTGCCACAAAGAAAGCTTTTGCTGCACTTGGGCATCAGTGTGGAGATTGGCTGGGGAAAACGGTTGCTCTGGGTGCTGATGGTGCTGCAGTTAACCTCGGCAGCAAAGGGGGGGTCATAACCCTTCTACAAAGAGATGCAGGAGATTTTGTTGTGCCCTTTCACTGTATGCCTCACAGGTAGGCCTAATTACAGTATATAGGCCTTTGTGCATTTTCTCAATACAAGGTAGCTTATCTAAACAATTGAAATGTATCCTTACAGATTGGAATTGGCCATGTTGTCAGTCCAGAGGGACAACGTTATGGTGGGTCAAGTATATGATCTGCTACATTTGGTGTGGAAGACCTACCATTTTAGCCCCAAATCAATGAGGGAGCTGAAAGCCATTGGAGCAGACCTGGGAGTGGATGTCCTAGTCCCCGGTGGGGTTAAAGGAACACGATGGCTTCCACATGTCTCCAGGGCCCTGGAGACATTCCTCAGACCTGGACAGAATGGCCATGGCCAGTTCACTGCAGTGTACTTTCATATGGACCATTTGGTAGAGTCTTCTTCCAATGCAGATATTGCAGGCCGAGCCAGAAAGGTAAGTGGATTTCCACAGGGAATTTATTAATTAGTGCCATTTTCCCTGGGCAGATTTTTAATTCATGTTAAAGGCTATATGAATAGTTACTGTGGTTGTATGATACAGGTCAAGAAATCAATGGAAGATGGCACTTTTGTGGCTTTTTGTCACTTTCTGGCTGATGTTTTTGCTGGAATAAAATAAATAAAATTAGACCATCCTACCTCAGGTAAGGGAGAGGACATGGAATTTAATTTTCAGTTATGATTGTTATTAGCTTCAGCTGTATTTATAAAAGTGCTTGATATGTCTTAACAGGCAGTTTGTGCTCTTGAAAATCTGCTGGTGACAACAGAGGTGATGGCTGCCAGACCTAAGCCTGGGGGCAGACTGTCAAAGTTCATGGCTGACCTCAGGCTGCAGAAGAGGCAGCAGGATGAGCAGAGTGAAATGCCACTCTACAAATTCCAAGTACATTTGTGGTTTTGTTTCTGACATAGGAAAACATATTATATGAATATATACAGTATTTATAATATCTAACTAGAATATGTGTTTATGCTTTATGTCCCACACAGACAGTTACACTCAAAGGAGAAGTCTCTAACCTGGTAGAGGATGGTGGTGCTATCAATAGACTACAGAGAGCAATGGAGGCAACAATTAACTCCACTGTCAAACACTTGAAAGCAAGATTCTGTAGCCTCCTAGGCAAGTGTACTCATCTGTCTTATGAACACAGACCAGAAATGTCTATTAATGTTTATTAATTTGTCTTTATCCTTCCAATAGGAGATAATGCCACCGAATCTGCCACTGCCACAGGCAAGGCTGTCAAATGCTTTAACATCTTTAATCATGATAGCTGGCCAGAAAACCAAGAGGACTTAGTGGACCATGGTGCTGATGACCTAGCAGTCCTCCTGGATCACTTCTCCCCTGTCCTCACAAGGTAGCATAATGGACCACTACATAATAGTAGGGCTGGTGGCAATCATGTTAATTTAAACACTGATTGGATGTTTATTACATGTCAGAAATGGTGTTAACACAGAGTTGGCAAAAGAAGAGTTTGTGGGCCTGAAGCTGTTAATTGCCAGGATGTTCAAGGACAAGACCTACCTCAACTGTTCAGAGTACAAGGTTTTACTTGTTTTTTTTATTACATTTTGATATCAAAATCAACGTCAACTTTGACATAAAAACAACTAAGACAGCTTGTACATCCCAATGAGAATGTGGTTTGTATATTTTTCAGAACATACTGCATCTTGTCCACATTCTGCTGGTCCTCCCCGTGTCATCTGCTGTTTGTGAGAGAGGATTCTCCACACAGAAGAGGATTAAGTCAGATGCTAGAGCATCACTTCACACAGACACAGTGGAAGACCTGATCAGGATCAGTGTGGAGGGGCCCAGTTTGGAGGATTTCGATGCAAGGGAGAGTGTGGCAAGCTGGTTTAGCCAAGGCCAACGGGCGAGAAGGCCAAATTACAAGTGCTGGCCATCTGAGTGGCAAGTGACAGCAAGGGGAGACCAGCTGTAAGACTTGACTTGATAATGGGAAAAGGGGGCAGAATATGTCTCCTTTAACGATTAGCACTTTTTATTTGAAAATGTTTTATTTTACTTGAAATGTTTGCACTTTAAGCACAAGCACTGTTTTATTTTGTAATGTTTTATTGTGCTTAATGTTTTGTCTTAATGTCAAGCACCTTATTTTTCTTATGTCAATGTCCCTCAAATAAAGACAAGGATTTCTCAATATCTTTATCTTGTTTGGAAATCATTCACGTTATATTAAAGTTATGGAGCCAGAAAGGTCTCCTTATGGCGTTAAAATTCGAGTGCACCTAAATTTTGTGCCAGTGCACCTATAAAAAAAAAGTAAGGCGCACCAGTGCAACCACTTCAAAAAGTTAGTCTGGAGCCCTGAAAGGTGAGGCCGGACAGCCTTATAGATTCCCCTTTTCACTGTAAATCTTTTACATGTTCCAGTTGGTAGTATTACAGCACTATTTATGTCTTCATAGAACGTCTTAATAACTTATTGGAAGCATTCACCAAAACCAAAATATTTAAATGTATCCATCCTAAAGCCATGTTCAACTGTGTGTCATGATTGGATCAGGACAGTCCTGCTCTCCTTTTTCGGTGTTTTTGTCTCCCTCTGTCGGTGTTTTTCTGTATGTGCTCCCCTTTGTTTCCCTGGTTCAGTTGGTTTTCCTGGCAGGTGATTCTCGTTGGCATTGATCACCTGCCACTCTGTATATTAAGCCGGTCCCGAGCCTCATTTGGGGCCGGATCATTATTCCACACATTCTATCCACCCAGATGTCTCCCTGCATACCTGGCCTCTTGTGTTCATGCCTCGTCAAGTTTGTATCAGTTTTCTTCGTGTTTGCCTTTGTTCTCTGTGCACCTTTTTTGTTAAAGTAAGTTTATTAAAACTGACTCTTGAGTTCCGTGTCTGCATTCGGGTCCAATCCTCGGTGAATTCCCCGTCAACCCACGTGATTTCCAAAAACAGAATTAAACCATTATCTTATCTACATAGTCTAATAAGTCCAGTGTTCGAAACCAGAGTGGGATTCACTAATAACATGAGGCAAGCATTATTCTTACATATTGGCAAAGATATGAGCGAATAGTTTATAATCAACATCAAGTAATTTAATTGGTCTGCTATAAGTTTTTTGTCCTTTCCAGGTTTAGGGATGAGTCTTATTAATCCTTGTTTCATTGTAGGCATCATAATCGTCTTTATAAAACATTCCTGAATGGCATAAAATAACAGTTTATCTTGCCAGAAAATTTTGTAAAAATTAGTTGTAACTGTGCATTCACACCAAAAGCAATGGAGACGATTAAATCGCCCGGAACGCGAGTTACGCATCGCTTGCTCATATTTGTCACATTTTTGATCATCGCTTCATCACGTCTATCGCAGGTAGCAGCCTAGGCGGCTAGCTTACTGAAGCTAACCCCCGGCTCAGCCTACTCTGCTGTTGTGCTAAATGGAAGTGATAGGGGTCTGAATGCTTTTAAAAGAACAGGAATGAGCTCTCAGAGGAAGTTTGTGGCTCTTAAAAGAGCCGTTGTGTTGTAGTGAGATCAGGCCGTCAATGTTAACGCGCCACCATCTCATTTGCATTTAGATGGCGGAGCGTTCAGACGCAGCGGCTGAGTGCTCTCCCTTTCAGTGTTTTGTGTATTTACTAGTGTGTCCATTTACAGCGTGCTCACACTATCCTTTTGGCCGCGGCCAAAACCGGTTTTTCAGCTAAAGTCTAGTACCTTTAAGTAGTGTGAGCGCACCCGCTCCGCGCTCAACTGGGGCCAGCTGGGCCGCCACGGCCCGCTTGAAAGAGGTGGGCTTTAGCGGAGCCGTTTGCACATGTACGAGCACGAGCGTGCGCACGTGTACGAGCATGAGCACGAGCCCTACGGCAGTAGCGTTATGTCCGCCTGTTCGGACATGTAAATAGAAGGACGGACCATGCGCGGACATTTAACAACAACAACAATGGTGGTGAAAGGTTCACGTTGTGTTTACTGCAGATTTGGTCGGATGAAAATATTCAAAAACAGTCGACAAGACGCACAAAAACTCCGAGGTCTATGGAAAGATTTGTAAACAAAGCCACACACACGCGATCAATGCGTGTGACGTGTTACGGCTTGAAGGCGTATGGACAGCAAGAGGCATTGGCCGAGGCCCTGGTAGTGTGAGTACAAACGGGGCTGGGGCGCGGGGGGGAGAGGGAGGGGGGACAAGTACCCTAAAGTCCGGGTCTCGGTCCGGGAGGATAGTGTGAGCGCGCCCTTATACTATTCGCGTTAAAATCCTGTTCGGCAGGATATAGCCGGCAGGATCGGTTACAACTGACTTTATTCGCTCGCACAAAATACCCGTGGATATAGCTAGGCGCCCCAGCTCAACCTGGATTACCATCCCAGCAGGGAGGTGCCGGAGGCGGCGCCGGGATTGAAACAAAAGCGGGGATGCAGAGCTGGCCTGTTGCTAAGGCTAAGGAAGCGGCCACACAAACTGCCGCTTCCGAGTATCTTCCTCACAAACGCAAGATCACTGGCAAACAAAATGGACGAACTAAGGTTGCAAACAATAACAACTTTTTAAAGGATTGCTGCATGCTGCAGATACCTTTACCTATGATGTACATGATGCTCAGGGTCTCTGCAATCTACTGTTTTTTGTTTTTGTCTCCTTAAGCTGCTACGGAGTGTGTGTGTGTGTGTGTTGGTGTGTAAGCTTGTCGTTTTAAATGTGTCTTTTAAAGGTCTAGCCTATTCTTTTTGATGCTTTGAATGATAAATTATTTCTGCACTTTAAGGGATTGTACTGTAAATTTCGTGGTACTTGTAGCACTTTATGTATAGGACCAGAGTCTAGGTTCAGGTGAGTGGTTGGTCCTAGTGTAAGAATAACAGACCACAGACCAGTGAGAGAATTTTAACTGCCGGCTTTTATATGTAGAGAACGTCAGAACAATTGGTACCAAACACTTTCACATACATACAAGACATGAATTACTAAATCTCCCCTCAACCATTCAAAATGAAACCCAAAGTTCAGAAAAATAAGGGTATTTATCCCTATTTGCTATTTGGATTAAATCCAGCCTATTTGAGCTGAGATAAGTTTGTACTTAGGTTCCTATGTTGGTTGTTTAGTTCCTGGTATCTATTTCGAGTTTACTCAGTTCAAGTTCTCATTTTATCTTAGTTAGGCCTATTTATGAGTTTAGTTCTATGTTTCTGTTTTCTCTTTGGTTTGCTTAACCAGCTCTGTTTAAGCTTCAACTCAATTTATACAACCCATCCCTGTAATACCAATTCAGCACACAGTAAGGAAAAATTAATAAACAAAATAAAACATAGTTAAAGGAAACTTATCAAAATACAAGTCAATCCGATTTCACAGATTAGTATAACCAGTAACTCAGATCTCCTCTGCTTGATATATGACCGGTCTTCCGGTTAAGTTCTTTATCAGTTCAAATTAAATCCACCTTGTATTGCTGCAAAACCTGTAAGTCTTGTCCTACCGTGATCCCAGTGTTGACGTTAGTGTCTTTGTCCGTGTGTGCAGGTGAGTTTTGCAGAATAGGTGATCATCCACTCCAACTCGCTCTCTCCTATGGGTGGCTCGCCATCTTCTTTCCACAGCTCCAGGGGTATTCACACATCAGTGATCCCGCCTAAAAAAAACCTGGCCTGCCATTCAACAAGGCAATGCACATGCGGAATTTTAGCTTCACATAAATCATGAAATTAAATGAAAATAAAGTACTAGTACTGAAATACAGAGTAATTATCGACTCAAATCCAAACCGCACCCTAAAATGGCGGCACTGCGCTCGCTTCCACTCTGCCGCGAGGCAGACTTGACCGCGTTTGCAGTTTTCTTTTTAGCTCTTAACTACACAGTGCACAAAATAAAATCACAAAATACACAGCATGACAGTTATTTAGACTTAGCTTAGCTGCGAGTAATATCTCCTTCACACTGAGCTCATACGACAAACGGATACCTGCTAACACACGCACTAGAAAAAATATATACTTTTCCACTCACCAAATCCTTGTTCAAAAATTAAAGAAACAGAACCCAGCAACGTGAACAGCAGCCGAGTACGATATCCTCCCAAAAATGAAGAAACAAAGTGTAAAACATCAAAATACACTCGTTTTACTCCTATTTAGTTCCTCTTTTCCTCGCATTCTAGTCTTTTCCATCTGCCGTCTGTAGCGTTCTGCTCTTGCTCTAATTATCCTCCCTCTCTCCAGCAAGCGGCGCTGCAGTCGCCTGATTGGCTGTTACCGCTGCACTTGCTAAAGGAGCAGTACACACAACATAAATGATAAACTGAGCAGTAACTGCTTTTATTACATTCTTTTACGATAAACAGTCATTTAGTTTACGTTAAGGTTTGATCTTAGGTTCTATCAGTTTATTACCTTATTCACCTGGGTTACACCCTGGTACAATGACAATAAAGACAATTCAATTCAACCTCCGTAGCCGTACAGGTTCTGCCTGATCTCCTGTTATTAGACGGGGATACGCTTCTCTCTTCATTGACGGCTTTCTTCTTCTTCTGGATTTCCGGCAGACTGCAACAATGGCGGCTTTGGTGAGCCCAGTGAGCCCCTGGATGTTTTACGGAGAACTTAGATGACGCTTACTGCAATCTCAACACTGATTGGCGTCGCAGCACGCGATGTCGCTTGAAGTTTAAAAATTTTCATCGCATCACTCTTATCGCTCGGAACGCGTCGCCCGGGGCGACATCGCATCATTAACATTGATTTTGAATGGCAGCTTGACGCTTTCATCGCCTCCATCGCTTTTGGTGTGAATGCATGGTTAGTCCATCCTGTCCTGGAGCTTTTCCCACCGAAATGTTTTTAACTACTTTTTCCAGTTCCCACATTTCAATTTCAGAATCACACATCTCAACAAAGTCAGTATCAAGAGGAGGAACGTGTGTTTTTATATTCTCAAAAAGAGCAATGGAACTTTCTCTTAAATATTAAGATGTAAACAGAACTGAATAGAATTTGTGTACTTCTTCAAATATCAGTTTATGATCTGTACACTCTGAGTTATTAACAATAGGAACATTAATAGCATTCCTCTCTTGTCTTCTTTTTACTTAATGCAGTTTTTTAAAATGTTTTTTTTTATTCATTAGAAAGGCAGAATTACATACAATGAAAAAATCCGGATTTTTTTTCCCGAAAGCATAAACCACTTATTCACAAGTACAGCATGGGGTCCTTAAGCCACAGGAAAGCTTTAGGGGCAACTGGCAACCTCCATTGCAACAAAATTCTTCTCCGTGCTAGTAAAGATGCAAAGGCGATACCTTTTCCCTAATTGTTTGATGGTCTGATAAAACTCCAAAAATAGCCAATTCTGCACAAGGCATCAACTTCATATTTAGTACTTCTGCAAGATGTTTAAAAACAACCGTCCAGTAAACTTGCAGATTGGGACAAGACCAAAACATGTGGGTCATGTTTGCTGGTGACATGTGACACCTATTGCATGTGACACCTATTGCAAATAGTAGAGTCTTAAGTCAGGGAGTGAAAAACCACTTACTTTATGCCTTTGTAAAAACTCTCTCCTTATCCTGGTGGTCTTGCCTTTCCATATAAAAGATGAAACTAGCTTATTTATAACACAGAAAAAGGAATTAGGTAAGAAGATCGACACTCATTGAAAAATATACAGAAAACGTAGAAGCACGTTCATTTTTATGCAATTTACCCTGCCTGCTATAGCTATATGCAAATTACACCATCTTTCTAGATCTGATTTAAGCTTGTCGATTAGGGGTGGAAAATTGTACTTGTAGAGATCTAACATCTTACGACAGATATGCACACCTAAATATTTAAAGCTGTTTTTAGACACTTTAAATCCGCTATCCAAGGGCTAAGTTATTCACAGAAAAGCATTCGCTCTTTGAAAAGTTCAGTTTATAACCGGAAAAAGCTCCAAAGCTCTTTAGCAATTCAATTAACTTAGGGATGGTGGTTACTGGATCTGAAACAAACAGTAATAAATCATCCGCATATAAGGAAAGTGTATGTTCCAAATCACATCTGTCGATTACTTTACTAAAACTAGCCGATTTAAATGCAATACATAAAGGCTCAATTGCCACCGCAATCAACAGTGGGCTTAGAGCAGGGGTGCCCAACCTTTTTTGCCCCAAGATCTACTTTTCAAGTAGCCAACCTCCCGAGATCTACCAGTGTCAACATCGCAAACCCACACACATCGTTTCCAGCCTGCAGTAACTAACCTCACAACACCTTTTCTTGTTGTCACACAACCACTAGACATCACATCACAAACCCTCCCTCTCTCAGACACACACACACACGAATTCCTCTCACACAGTTGCCAGTTTGTATAGTGCGCTGTAGCACAAACCTGCTCTCTCTGCTCCTCTCTCTCTCTCTCTCTCTCACACACACACAAACACACACAGGCCAATCTACATGATGAGCAATAGCAATAACTGACCTTAATATGAATCAAACAGAAAAATAAACCAGACAAAAACAGGTAGATCTCTGAGTTCGAAAAAAGGAAATCCCTTCCTACCTTAGTGGGACACCTGGCACTGGGAGGAGGAGGCTAGCTTCTCGTAGTTAGGAGTGTAGGAGCTAGTTGCAAGGTGTAGGCAGGCTGCAAGGTGGTCATCAGTCATTGTTGATCTGTACTTGGACTTGATGATTTTCATGTGCGAGAAAGCAGACTCACACAAATAAGTTGATCCAAAAAGAGCTGTCAGGTTCAAGGCACATCTTCTGAGATTGGGGTACTTCTCCTCCATCAGTAGTTTCCAGAACACTACATGCTCTCCAGGTTGAGCGGATGTTGATCTGGCTTTGATCTCGATGTCATTTTGCAATGTCAGAATCTCATCCTCAAGAGTGGAGCTTTCCAAGTCGAAAAGTGATTTCACTTTGGTGGCAATGTCACCAACATCAATACTTGCACCAAATGGATAACACATATAGCTGGCTACAGGCTCGATGGATGCAAAGTCAGTAAAACGCCTCTCAAACTCTGACCAGATGCTCTGAACATGCTCCTCATAGCGTGCACTGTCAAGCTGTGTCACACCTTTACATTGACGTTGTAGTTCTGCTTGCATGTGAGGGAAGTTGCGCTAGTCACCACGCTGCATCCTGCTGGACATCAGCTGTAGCTTGCTTTTAAACGTGTTCACTGAACTCATCATGTTGACTACATCTTTAGCCTTACCCTGTAGCTCTAAATTCAAATCATTGAGCTCGCCAGTGAGATCAGTGAGGAATGATAAATCTAAAAGCCACTGGTTGTCCTCTAGCTTTGCATGGTAATCGACATGTTTCGAAAGCTTCAGGAAGTCCTTGATTTCAGGTAACAGCTCCGTAAATCTGGCCAAAAATTTACTTCTGCTTAACCACCTAACATCTGTGTGAAGCAGCAGGTCTGTGTGCTCAGCATCATTCTCCTCCAAGTGAGCACGGAAAAGCCTGCAGACTCCTGGCACGAACTGAACACACAATCTTCATCGCAATATCCATAACTTCTTTCATATTTAAAATGTTTCCACACAACGCTTGCTGATGAATTATACAATGATAATTCAGGATATCCGGGAAAGATTCACTTTCTTTGCACAGTGCAACAAACCCACTGGTGCGGCCCACCATAGCAGGTGCCCCATCAGTTGTGATGGAGATCAGCTTGAAGAGCGGCAGTTTTGTCTCGCCAACAAATCCCTTGAAAGCATTAAAAATATCCTCACCTCTGGTGTGTCCTTTTAATGAAACAGACACAGAAATATTGTACAACTATATAATGATGATTGGTTTTATGGTTGCAGTTTGTTAAATTATGTAAATCAGCCTAACCGGACCCGTCTGTTTATGCAAATGGACATTTGTGCATAATTTCTGTTCATAATAGCCACCACTGAGTACAAAAATGAGAAATGTTTGTAGAATGAGCTATCAAGCATGGGTCATAGTGAGTGAACTTCAAGATTAAATAGATTTTAACCAGAGTCTGAAATTGAATTGACTTTCTGCTCTAAAATAGCCAGAGAGTATACATACCTAATGTTATTGTTGGGGAATATGACTTGGAAAAAAATGAGCTGATTTATTTATTTTCTTTAGTGAGAAGATTTTTGTTAATTTTAATCCTTGACTGCCGTGTCCTTGAACTTGATGTTTAAAGGGATACTGCCCATTTTCACTTGTGCAGACTGAATGGTAAGAGTCAGAAGCATTATAGTTAGATATGTGGTAACAATGCATTTGGTCTTTTAGTTTTCCTTAGCACTCAATCATGCATCTGTTACTTTTCCTCAGGACACTGACCACAAAATAGGGCTCAGAGGTGTATCCGTAGCCATCCTCACTGATGAGTCATTCATTCATCTTCAACCGCTTGTCCCTGTCGGGGTCGCGGGGGGTGCGGGGTGCTGGAGCCGATCCCAGCTGACATTGGGCATGACGCGGGGTACACCCTGGACAGGACGCCAGTCTATCGCAGGGCACATAGAGACGAACAGAGACAGACAACCATTCACACCTACGGGCAATTTTAGAGTCACCAATTAACCTAACACATGCATGTCTTTTGGATTGTGGGAGGAAACCGGAGAACCGGGAGAAAACCCACGCACACATAGGGGGAACATGAAAACTCCACACAGAAGGGCCACAGCCGGTATTCGAAACAGGAACCCTCTTGTTGTGAGGTGAAAGTGCTGACCACCACACCACGTGTCGCCCACTGATGATTCAATTCAATTTATGTATAGTGTTAAATCATAACAGGTTATCTCAGGACACTTTACAGAGTAGGTATAGACCACACTATGACTTATTTAGGATTTACATAGACCCAACAATTCCTCCGTAGAGTACGGTGGCAACGAAAACTTTCCCTATAACAGGCAGGAACGTTGGACAAACCCAGCTCTATGGAGGACGGACATCTGTCTTGACCAGTTGGGTAGGAAAAAAAGGAGAGAGAAAGAGAGAAAAGACGAACAGATGGACAGTGTCAGGCCTAGGCAGGAATGAGGACTCAGATGCGGAGGTTCGCAGATCAAAACTGAATTTTATTCTGAACACTGAACGTGGCACGGAGCCAAAAGGGCTACAAACAAAAAAATCACTCCGCACAGGAGGAGCAAAGAATAATCAATGTTTAAAGAACAAAGTACAAAACAAAGTTGCTACGTCCAGGAGGAAAAAACTAAACGCCAATTTAACAAATTAAACGCTAAACTAAGTCGCTCCGTCCAGGAGGAATTACAATAAACAAAAGAAGAGCATTCAAAAAGTCAAACTTACTATGAGCAACAGGGAATACAAACACCTGAGCGAGGAAACAAAGTTCTCTATGACATGAACAAGGCTGAAATAGTCTGGCAACAGGACAGGGGAAAAGACACAGACTTTATAAACAGGAAGAGAGGGGAACCAAAGGGGGAAACAACCAAGGATCAGGGAATGACGTCAGACCGGTGACACAAAAGGAAAGGCAAGTGACCTGGAACGAGAGGAGAGTTATCTTTCAAAATAAAACAGGAAATTCACAAGACAAAAACCCAAAGACAGGACAGACCTCACCGCGGTGTGACAGTACCCCTCCCTTTAGGGCCGACTCCTGACGGCCCAGGGAGTTCAGGATGAGCCTAAAAGAATTCCTCGATCAGGCTGGGGTCCATGATGTGGCGAGAAGGATCCCCCTGTCTCTCTTCGGGCCCCCCGACAATCACCTCTGGGGGTGGAGGGGGTGCTGCTGCCGGTACCACGGAACTCTCCTTTGCTGGTTTCACCTGGCTGACGTGAAAGGTGGGGTGACTGGGAAGGGCCCGACGAATCGTGGAGCCAGTTTCTTTGATGGGATTCTCAGCCGTAGGTCCTTGGCTGACCTTCTGTCCTGGCTGATATTCTGGAGCAGGGCGTCTCTTGCGGTCTGCCGCTCTTTTCACTCGATCCCCCTGCCGAATCAGCACTTGACGGGCGGCTGCCCAGATGCGGCGGTAAAGTTTAATCATGGCATGGGCTGAGGAAACCGACACCTCCAGCTCATTCTCTGGGAAGAGAGGTGGCTGATGACCAAAAACACAGTGAAAAGGAGAAAAACCAGTAGCAGATGTAGGTAAAGCATTGTGTGCATACTCAACCCAGACCAGGTGCCTGCTCCATGTGGAGGGATTCTGTGAGACCAGGCACCGGAGGCCGGTTTCCAGTTGTTGGTTGAGGCGTTCGGTCTGGCCATTGGCTTCCGGGTGGTAACCTGAAGTCAGGCTGGCCTTGGTGTCGATGAGTCTGCAAAATTCCCTCCAGAACTGAGACACAAACTGGGGCCCCTGGTCTGAAACAATATCTTTGGGGAACCCATGGACCTTGAAAGCATTAGTCATCATGACCTCCGCTGTTTCCTTGGCGGAAGGTAGCTTAAGCAAGGCAATGAATCTGACCATTTTAGAGAATCGATCAACTACAGTAACAATGGTGGTGTTTCCTTGGGAGACCGGGAGCCCTGTGACAAAGTCAATGGAGATCGGAGTGGTTGTAGCAGGCCCATGCGGCACCCGGAAGATGTCCTGGTCTATGCGCAGACCGAACATGCCTCCACGTACTCCCAGACCTCAGGCTCCATGGAAGGCCACCAGAACCGCCGGGAGATAACGGACATAGTCCTTCTGACTCCCGGATGACATGAAAGCAGCAAGGTGTGAGCCCAATGAATCACCTGTGGATGCAACTCGGTGGGGACAAACAGGCGATTATCAGGACATCCACTAGGCGATGGGACTCCACCACTAGCTTGCTTTACCTCATTTTCTATAGGCCAAGTCACCGTACCAACCACACGGTTCAGTAGAAGGATGGTTTCTGGTTCCTTGGCTTCAGGCACGGGGTCGAACACTCGTGACAGGGCGTCAGGCTTGACGTTGCGGGACCCCGGCCTGTAAGAGAGGGAGAAAGAAAAGAGCCCACCTGGCCTGGCGCAAGTTTAACCTTTTGGCTTTCTTGATGTATTCTAAGTTTTTGTGATCAGTCCAAACTATGAATGGGTGGTCGGCCCCCTCCAGCCAATGCCTCCATTCCTCCAAGGCGATTTTCACCGCCAGCAACTCTCGGTTGCCGACATCGTAATTCCGCTCCGCCTTGGACAGCCGCTTTGACAGTAAGGCGCAAGGGTGCATCTTGCCGTCCTGCTGTGAACGCTGCGAGAGGACCGCTCCCACCCCTTCTTTGGAGGCGTCAAGCTCTACCACGAATTGGCGGCGCGGGTCAGGCATGGTGAGGATGGGGGTTGAGGTGAAGCATTTCTTGAGGGTCTGCCAGGCCTTCTCTGCTTCCGGTGACTAGCCGAACTGTACCTAGGTGGAAGTGAGAGCATGGCGAGGAGCTGCTATTGCGCTGAAGCCTCTGACAAATCGCCTGTAGAAGTTAGCAAATCCCAAAAATTGCTGAACATTCTTGCGACTGTCAGGCGTAGGCCAATCGGCCACAGCGCTAACTTTAGCCGGGTCCATCTGTACCTTTCCAGGAGCTACAATGAAGCCCAGAAAAGATACGGTGTCGGCATGAAAAACACTTTTCTCGGCTTTGACATAAAAGGTGATTGTCCTGAAGTCTTTCAAGAACCTGTGTAACATGGCCCTGGTGGGTGTCTAGGTCGGGGGAGTAAATTAAAATGTTGTCTAGATACACATAGACAAAGTGTTCAGGGAAGTCTCTAAGAACGTCATTAATCATGGCCTGAAAAACTGCCGGCGCATTGGTGAGACTAATAGGCATTACCCGATACTCGTAATATCCACTTGGGGTGTTGAATCCAGTCTTCCACTCATCCCCCTCTCTTATCCGAACCAGATGATATGCGTGACGGAGATCCAGTTTGGTGAACGCCTGGGCTTGTTGAAGCTGATTGAATACAGAGGACATGAGGGGAAGAGGATAACGGTTTTTTATCGCAATGTCATTGAGGGAACTATAGTCTATGCAGGGTCTGAGGGATCCGTCCTTTTTCTTAACAAAGAAAAATCCCGCTCCAGCGGGTGATGAGGGTCGGATGAGTCCTTTTTCCAGAGAGGCCGAGATGTACTCCTTCATGGCCTCCTTCTCTGGTCCAGAAACGGAATAAAGGCGACCCTTAGGGATGGGGGAGCCAGGAATGAGGTCGATGGGACAGTCGTATGGACGATGCGGAGGGAGAGAAAGAGCCTTGGTCTTGCTGAAGACTCTCTGCAGGTGGTGGTAGTAAGGCGGGACCAAGATCAGGTCCGGGTACTCAATGTCTGTTCCAGGGTTAGCAGAAAACAGGCACAGCACAGTCTTTGGCGCAATCCTTTTCCCACCTAATGATGTTTCCAGTCTTCCGCTCTATGTGTGGGTTGTGACGTGAGAGCCATGGATGTCTTAAAATCAGTGAGTGCAGGGGAGACGTGAATAAATAAAAAACGGATGTGTTCCTCATGGTTGTCAATCCGCATTCTAACAGGCTCACTGACGTGGGTTATAGCAAAAATCTCCTTGTCGTTGAGTGACCTGGCCCGGATGAGTTTGGCTAGTAGCTCCGAGCGGATGCCTAGCTCTTTAGCTAAAGCCCAACTCTTCCAACTCTCATCAGCTCCAGAGTCGATGAGGGCCTTCTGATTGAACAAGGTGTGATGCAAAATTTGGACGTTGGTCAGAATGCAGGGAGTGTGGGGGGACGGTTTAACTCACCGCCCGGGAAGTCTTGGCTGGACATAAGACGACAAGGTGGCCGATCTCCCCACAGTAGAAACACCTCCCCACCAGCAGCCAAGCTCCTCCCAGCTGCATGGGCTCCTCGTCTTGATCAGAGCGAAGAAGAGGTGGTGGCTCTGGCAGTGAATGGAGGCAAGTTTGTCTGCTCTGTAGCGAAGAACGAGAGTGTCGCTCTGTCGCCGCAGATCCTACGCCCCGCTGCCGTCTGAGCTGTGCGAGCCCGTTATCCGTTCGGATTGCGAGCGCGATGAGAGCATCCACATCAGTGGGAAGGTCCAGAGGAACGAGGAGGTCCTGAATTGGAGCTGCGAGTCCTTTCAAAAACACATCATATAGAGCTGTGGCGTTCCATCCGCTCTCCACAGCTAAGATGCGGAAACGGATGGCATAGTAACATACAGACCCGCTGCCTTGCTTCAGAACGCTTGCTTCAGTTCATGCGCCCTTTCTCTGTGGGTGGTAACGGGGTCAAAAGTCTTGATTAGCGCGGCCTGGAATTCAGGGAGAGAGTGACAGAGAACGGAGCCCTGGCTCCATTCAGCTGCCTCCCAGGCTTTGGCTCTGCCAGACAGGTGTGAAATAATAAAGGCAATCTTGGTGGGGAATGTATGAGGCAAAAGTTCTAAATGAAGCGAGCGGACTATTAAAAAAATCTTGCAGGTTCCGGGCTCTCCCAAAAACTGAGCGGGAGAAGCCAACCTACAACTTGCGCCTCTGGCTGGCGAGGTGGGCGTTGGGGTAGTGTTCACGGCCGGAGGCGGAGCTGTGGCCGCTGGTAGAGTAAGATGCCCCAGCAGGCCCTGTAACTGTGAGGAGAACTGTCCCATTTGGGCGGCCGTGGCCGTCTGGAACTCCTCTTGCTGGACGAGGCAGGCCGCCTGGGTGCGCAGCGCCTCCGATAAGAGACCTGCCTCCGCTGAGTCCATACTGGCCAGATTATACTGTCAGGCCCAGGCAGGAATGAGGACTCAGATGCAGAGATTTGCGGATCAAAACTGAATTTTATTCTTGAAGTCAAGAATGTGGCACAGGGCCAAAAAGGGCCACGAAAAAAAAAATCACTCCGCACAGGAGGAAAAAACTAAACGCAAAGTTAACAAATTAAACGCTAAACTAAGTCGCTCCGTCCAGGAGGAATAACAATAAACAAAGTGAACAAAATAAGAAAATGAAACAATGACGCTCCGACCAGGAGAAAAAAAACAATGGAAAGAAGAGCATTCTAAGCCTTGCTTACTATGAGCAACAGGGAATACAAACACCTGAGCGAGGAAACAAAGATCTCTATGACATGAACAAGGCTGTGAAAAAGTGCTGGAGACATTCGACATGAAGTACAAAATAATCTGGCAACGGGACAGGGGAAAAGACACAGACTTTATACACATGAAGGGAGAGGAACCACAGGTGGAAACAATCAAGGATCAGGGAATGACGTCAGACGGGTGACACAAGAGGAAGGGCAAGTGACCTGGAACGAGAGGAGAGGTATATTTTAAAATAAAACCCTTCATGATAATAACTTAAATCTACAATAGTGTAGCGTTATGTTGTATGCAGGGCTTCAAGTCACTATTTTCTGCTGACAATAACTCACAAACTTAATACTCTTTGGAGGAGAGCAACACACTCGTTTAATTTTCTTCTTACACCTGCAAACTCTGAAAAAACAACAATGGCGCCTTTCTCTGATGTCACACCCATGCCCCACTCTCCCAATAGCATTCTTTTCTGGAGCCTATCCTCCATTTTGAGAGTCAAACATGAAAAATACTTTTAGTCCAGGCCAGGTGGAGCAGGTAAAACCTTGTAGCAACCAGTGGGGGAAGGCATAACACCATGACTGTCTAGAGTCAAAGTGTGCAGAGGAGGTAACACCAAGACTGTCTGAAGACCACAGACAGATTCAGATACCACAAAGATACATTTTATTGACGCAATTTGCTGAAAAACTCGCAACTGGGTGCATATGTGTAGGCTATTGAGTTAAACATAGTTTTTATTCTTTTGTTTAAATGTTTGAGATGCACTGTAGGAATATTCACATTTTCCCTCCATTGTCTGCCAGAAACATACAAGCAAACACATGTGCACGGATTAAGTTTCCTCATCAACCCAACTTCAAGAACATAGACTTGTGCAGTCTATTTTCAAGAACCAGCTCAGGGTCAGTGCCTCTTTTTCAACACCAGAGGTCACATGTGTACAGAAAACCCCTCTAGTCTAACACACTGGTTGCTATGGCGCCGTACTAGGTTGCAGCCTGTAACAGCAGCTCCCGAGGGTTTTTAAGTTTTTTAAAAGTTTTTGTTGTGTTTGTTGTCTGGTTTTCGCTTGACTTTTGGCGGCTCTTCTCCGGAAACTGGGAAAGGACGAACACCTTAATTTTTTTTTTTTTTTTTAACTTTTAGGCACTTTTTGTGATGTTTTTGTGATGTTTTCGCTAACCCTAGCAAAGGAGGGTCAGGAGCGCATCACTGAGTGCATTGTGTACACACGCGACCACCTGATTGCGCTGTGTGAACTTTTACTGCAGCCCGGAGCCAGACCTATGGTCCTGAAGGAGCTGCGGAGGAGACGCCTTGGCTGCAGAGCTGGAGTGAAACGGAGGGTGAAGAGGAGGAGACACAGAACGGCTGTACCGGTGGTCGTCATGGGAAACGTGAGGTCTCTGGGGAACAAGACGGACGAGCTCGCCGTGCTGATAAAGGCTCAGAGGGAATATCGTGAGTGCAGTGTGTTGTGTTTCACGGAGACATGGCTTCACTCACACATCCCGGACCACAGCGTGGCGATTCCCGGCTTCAGCACTGTTCGGGTGACAAGCAGCGGAAAGAAAAAGGAGGAGGGATTGCACTGTACGTGAGTGAGAGGTGGTGTAATCCCGGACATGTTCACGTGAAGAAACGTCTTTGTACCCCGGACATTGAACTGTTGACTGTGGGGATGAGGCCTTATTATTTGCCCTGGGAATTAACGCCCGCCATCATTAGCGGTGTGTACGTTCCTCCTTCAGCTGATGCAGCGCTGGCCTGTGACGTCATCCACTCCGCTGTTGCCCAGATACAGACGCAGCATCCTAACGCATTTATTGTCATCTCTGGGGATTTTAATCACGTCTCACTGGATAAAATCCTCCCAACATTTCACCAGTATGTTGACTGCCCCACCAGAGACTGTAACACACTGGATCTGTTGTATGCAAATGCTAAGGATGCATACAGTCCCACAGCCCTCCCCCCTCTTGGAACATCTGACCACAACCTGGTTCTGCTGACCCCTAAGTAAATTCCCCTTGTTCAGCGGCAGCCTGTCCACACTAGGAGCGTGCGACAGACTGGGATGCACTTGTTGAGCCACATTGAGAGGACCTGGACAGCATGACCAACTGCATCACAGAATACATCAGGTTCTGCCAACCCGGACTGTACGCTGCTTCCCTAATAATAAGCCGTGGATCACCAATGACCTGAAAATGGCCCTTCTTAACAAGAAGAAGAGGGCGTTCAGGTCTGGAGACAGGGAAGAACTGAGGAGAGTGCAGCAGGAACTCAGGGAGAGGAACGCGGCTTTCCCACCTCTGTGCATTCTGGGAAAGGATGTGGAGATGGTGGAGGATTACAAGTACCTGGGTGTTACCATCAAGCACAGACTGGAATGGAGATCTATGTATGTTATGTACAAAGTGTTTTATTTGCTGACCAACTACTGCTGTAACAAAATAATTTTCCAGTCTGGGATCATTAAAGTAATTCTATTCTATTCTACTCTATTCTATTACACCAACTAATCTATTAAGTCTAGAGTTCAGGTCACTTTTGTTGATTTAAAACACAACCTTGTTCCAAGGTTAGTCATCAACACTTGATTAAGCAGTTTGAGATGGCATGTCCTTGTAAATTCAGTCTTTGAAAAATATCAGTGATGGTGATAATCATACACTCATATAGTATAGATATAGTATATATGCAATGGGTGTAATGAAAAGCCAAAACAGATCAAGTTTATTTATACATTTAAATATCAACAGAGAAATAGATACAAAAGGGACACACTCATTATACAATAAGGACACATAGAGGATAAAGTAAATTAATTGAAGTGGCTTTAAGGATGTTCATCAAATACATTATTGTAACAGTCTGTAAACCTGTTGCTTTAAAAAAATATATATTATTTATCAGGGAAAGGGATTTGAGAAGTGACTTAGATTCCACTAAATAAGGAAGGCATAAGGGTTGAGAACCTAAAAATCTTTGGTTATGATAAACATACAAAGACATATTTTATACGCAATGAGTGTAATGAAAAGCCAAAACATATGAAGTATATATAACAATAACAATATAATAACAATATAACAATATATATATATATATTGTTATGCTTAATTATGCTGCTATAGGCCTAGTCTGCTGGGGGATAATACTGTTGTACTGGTATTCTGAGCTTCTCTCCTCTCTGTCTGTATCATTCATGTCTCATCAATGCATGTTACTAATTCAACTTCTTCCCTGGAGTTGTTTGCGCTTTGTCGTCTCGCAGGTCTCTGCTGATCGTGGTGGTTCCTGCTGCCTGTAGTATTTTGAGTGCAAGAATGACACACAGAGACAGAGTACAAGTCTATTGTTTCTTTACTTGAGAACATCCTTGTTACAGGCGCAGAGCACACCAGTGGTCACAACAGCATCCCGCTGCTGTTGTTACTATTACTCATATATACTATAATTAGTTTTATTAATTATAAAATGTGTAGCCATAAATGCATCATCAGTAATATATCTCATTGTATCACAGTTGCTATTACCACTACTCATCATTGATCACATTTACCACCATAATTATCATCATTGTCATATTCTAGAACTTACAACAGTGGGCAAAAACATCTGCTCGTACATCACATGAAGATCAATGTCACTGTGTGACTGTTATGGAGGGTGTACAGTCTGTTCATGTTGTTCAAGACCTGCAGTGTGATCATAAAGAATGTGACACAAGGGTGTTTTTATATACACAACATGCTGCACAGGAGCATAAAGCTGTCATTATCAAGAGCTCTGACACTGATGTGGCAGTCATCGCTGTAAGTCTGCAGACGGGTTTGCCATGCAGCTTATATGTTTTCACAGGGACTGGCAACAGGACACGTATCATTGACATTACCATGGTGTCATCCGCTCTGGAACCAGCGTGTTCAGCCTTGATTGAAGTTCACACATTCTCTGGGTGTGACTCCACAAGTGTCTTTTATGGCAAAGGAAGAAGAAAGACATTTTCTGTTGCATGTGAGAAAGATGAGTACCTTAAGGCTTTCAAAAATTTTAGGAACGAACTGTAACTTGGAGCCGTCAACATTTGCACTTCTTTGCCAGTATGTATGCCACCTACATGATCAGCCAGCTGCCGGAAATGTAAATGAGGCCAGGAACAAGGCTTTCTGTATGGAATCATCGGCCTTGCCAGAGTTATGCATTCCCCTTCTACTGATGACCTCCACCAGCACTGCAAAGGGGCAAACTACCAGGCAGCAATAATGAGGTCCTGTCTCAAAAAGATACAAGTGCTCTATCACCTCCTGGATATGGTTGGCAAACAGAGGATGGGGACATACATGTCACCTGGATGACAAGAAATTCTGCCCCTGACAGGGTTTTGCATGTGATACACTGCAGCAGTAAAGAAAGAGCCTGTGAGGCAGGAAGATGTACCTGTTTCTCTGCAGGACTGTGTTGCACAGACTAATGTCGCTGTACAAATTGTGTCAAAAATAAAGAAAAAGAGTAAAGGGAAGATGACAATTGTCCTGACACTGACAGTGAGGACAAGAAGTGTCCTTATTTCAACGCTGACATCAAAAGGATTCTGGTGAAACTTCCGAGGTCACGGGGCGAGATGGCATAGTAGAGCAGAGCTCCTGAGTCGATTAATAAAAACTACCCCCTAAACTATGAAAGGATAGAGAATCAAATTTTAACACTAACACGAAATGAGTGGGGGACGAAAACAGAGAAGCATACGGAAAAAAATGACATCCAAAGACCAAGAAGACGATTTTGAAGATGAGTTAGCCGACGACGAAAATGGCGACCATAAACAACAACTCAGCTCTGTGCTAGACGGCCAAGTTTAACGAAGGAAATATGAGACCTCAAGAGGGAAATGAGAGAGGACCTCTCAAAATACAAAGAAGAATTTAAAGAAGAGTGAGGAGAGAGTTCGCCGGCTTCACAGAGGAAACGAACCGCAAAATGGCAGAAAACATCGCGGAAATACAACAGCAACAAAAAGATATCATTGAGACACAGGAGCGGATTTCAGAGCTGGAAGAGTGGAACACGGACGCTAAAGAGTCCATTGTTACTCTATTAAAACAGCAAATGAAATTACAACAAAAGTTGACCGAGGTTAAAGGACACGGTGGACGATGCAACCTGAGAATTTATAATGTAGCTGAACAGGATAATGAATCTGTGCCACAGTTAGTGGACGGGCTCCTTCGCCGGTAGCTCGGGATACCGGAGGGAACTGAACTGCACATACAGCGGGCACACAGAAGCCTGGGGAAGAAACCACCACCGGGAGCAACCCCGAGGTCCATAGTGGTCAACTTCTTGAAATACGAGACCAAAGAAAATATTCTGTCCAAAGCCTGGAAGGAGAAAATCCAAATCGACGGGAGACAGATGTTTTTTGACCACGATTATCCCACAGAGGTGATGAAAAAACGTAAATCCTACTCGGAGATTAAAAAGATCCGCTTCCAAACTCCAGTGAGTAGGATTAGGATCCACTGGTCGGAGGGTCCCAAGATCTACAACAACGGAGGGAAGAACCCACAGGAAACCCAGAAGAATAAAATACCTCCTATTTTTGAGTTAAGGCCTCTACAGCGGTTGGTGAGTAAATAGACCCACTATAACGGAACAGATAGCCAGTTTACTTTGATATTACACCAAGGGCTATAGCGGGGCTACTTGATTAATAGTTAATTTTTGTTTTGTGATTCTGACTGGGGCTTCTATTTTTATTTTTCATTTTACTATACTCAATTCAATAAGAAGGGTTCCACTGAAACAGACTCTAAATGGGGAGTTTCAATACCTCCTCCCTCTTCCAGAAATGCAAGACTTCTCTAATGTAACAAAATAATTGACAAGGAGACCCATTGAATTAGTGACTGTTGGACTCATCTAGTAGGATGGGAAGAACCTTTCCAGGTATACTCCAATTCCCTAGGGGGGGCCCTTTGTACACCAAAGGTTATCCCTCACTCCCACCAACAGGGAGCCTATGGGGAATATGGCACTTTTTTGCTTGGGAGTTCAGTTTCAGGTTCTGTGTTTGTTCTTATTTTGTTTGTAAGAAAATGAGGGTTGATAATATTACAGTGGAAGGGTCAAGAATCACTGCAAGAGACATTAACAATGCAATATAATGATATCAAGGTGGTGTCACTGAATGTCAATGGCCTGAACAATAAAAAAAAAGAGTAAAGACTAAAGACTAAATTTAGAAAAGAGAAGATGAAGATTATTTTTTACAGGAGACACACCTATTGTGAGAGGAGCACAAAAAATTAAAAAAATTAGGATACAGGAATTAATTTGCCAGTTCTTTTGGTCAAAACCATAAGAGGGGTGTGGCAATATTGATTGTTAACACGATAAAGTTTGAATTGATCAAGGAAGTTGCAGATAAGGAGGGAAGATATATCATGATTAAAGGGAAATTAGAAAATCAACTGGTAACACTATTCAATGTGTTTGCCCCTCCTGAAAGCGGGAAAGCTTTCTTTCAGAAAATATTTGATCTCATAAATTTGGAAAGGGAAGGGACATTGATATGCGGCGGGGACTTCAATTAGTTAGTTAGTTAATAGATTTATGAAGACTGTGTTGTCAGAAATGGATATGTTAGATGTATGAGAGAACTCCACCCAGTTGATCGGGATTATACTCACTACTCGGCCCCTCATGCTATGTACTCTAGAATTGATTATTTTCTAATGAACAAGGGAGATATATATAAAGTGAAAGAATGCAGGATTGGGGTAACTGATATATCAGACCACAGTGCAGTTTACCTATAAATTAATCTGAACAGCAAGAGGAGAAATACAGTATGGGGACTTAACGAAGGTATACTGAACAACAAGGGATTAGATGAAGAATTAAAAGGGGAAATAATTAAATATAGGGAGGAAAACAATAATGGGGAAGTAGACCCATAAATTTTGTGGGATGCCCTTAAAGCTGTAATAAGGGGGAGGCTGATCTCATACACAGCTTATGCCAAAAAAGCCAGATTAGAAACGTATCAGAAACAAATTGAAGAATTGAGTGAATTGGAACACCATCATAAACAAACAAAAGACTCGACAATAATTAATCCGATAAAATAAGTCAGGAAAAAAGGAGACAATATCCTGTTGGAAGAGGTGGAAAGGAAAGCTAGGTATATAAAACAAACTTACTATGAGGGAGGTTCTAAAGCCACAAAAAATACTGCAAGACGGATAAGGAAACAACAAATATTAAATAATATACATAAAATAAGAGATCCTACAACCAATAAAAGCCTATATGAACCATAAGAATTAGAGAAAATGTTTTTTGGAATATTACAGTACATTATACACACAGCCAACCTCAGTGGGTGAAGAGGACTTAGGGAAGTTTTTAGACCAGTTAGATCTGCCAACAATAGGTACAAAGCAGAATGCGATGTTGACCTCCAAAATAACAGTAGAAGAGATTGAAAAGGCAATTAGTCGGGCAAAATCAGGGAAATCACCAGGAGCTGATGGACTGGGCGCCTCCTTTTACAAAACATTTAAAGAGGAGTTAACCCCACTATTATGCAACTCATTTAACTATAGCCTCAAGAATGGCAAGATCCCTCCCTCATGGAAAGAAGCTTTTATCACTGTTATTCCAAAGGAAGGTAAAGATAAAGAGTATTGCTGTAATTACAGACCAATATCAATACTAAATATAGATTATGAACTCACCACCTCCATTATAGCCAAGAGATTAGAGACCTTTATGCAGGATTTGATTGATGAAGATCAGACTGGCTTCATTAAAAAGAGGCAAACACAAGATAACATAAGAAGGACTGTACATGTCATTGAGAAGGTACAAAAGGAGGGAGATAGTGTAATTTTGGTAAGCATATGTAGCAGGATGCAGTCATTTGGCCTGTGACATCACGCAGGAGGCGGCCCCAGCCAATTGCGGTGGGTGAAGGCTGCATAAAAGGGGGTGGAGAGTACCTGGCTTCCTCTTGCTTGCCTGGGGCCAGGCCACGTCATTTCCTGGTGTCCGTCACTTCCGCCCCTCTGTTAGCAGAGGCTCGCTTGGGTGTTGCTGCTGGCTGCATGCTGCTCACCGCTTCGTACCGCTCCGTACACTGCTCGCTGCTGGTAGGTGAGCTTTCTGCCTCCCGTGTCTTCCCCTGTAGCATTACACGTGTGGCAACCTGTGTGTTTGTTTACAGGTTGTTTTCGTGTAGCGCCGAACTCTCCCCACGCTGCATTGTCCGCGACTGCCTGACCGGTATGTAGTAGAGTGACAGTAGCTTCCTCCTTCAGCCACTTGTAAGTTTCTCATGTTTGTTTATTATTGTAGGCTAAAGATGTCTATGTAGCGGCTTAGCGCCGGCTAATCTGACCACTAAACCACTGCTGCTTTGCCTGGTTTGAGCTGTGTGTCTGGCTGGAGCTGCTTGCCTCGCTGGAGCTGCTTTGCCTGGTTTGAGCTGTGTGTCTGGCTGGAGCTGCTTGCCTCGCTGGAGCTGCTTTGCCTGGTTTGAGCGGTGTGCCTGGCTGGAGCTGCTTGCATCGCTGGAGCTGCTTTGCCTTGCTGGCGTTTAGACACCGCTTATTGCTGCAGATCGATCGCTTGCTGTACCACCTTTTGCTGCTGTGCTTGAGCTCCCATTGCCGCCTCGGCCGTCTCGGCCCCCGCCTGCTCTGTTAGGCTTTGACTGTTGGGCTGGCTGGGTGTCTTCGGTGTTGCCCGTCGCTGCCTGGGCGTACCTGTGGTTCAGCAACGCTGTCGCTTCATTTATTCTGCCACGTCTTAATGTATGTGTGTGTGTGTGCGTGTGCGTGCATGAGAGAGCAGTGTGGGAATGTTTATGGTGGTGTCTGTTATCTTGTGTTTGTTTAGTAGTTGTTTGCTGTATGTTCATTATTATAATTTTCTTTTCTTTTGCAACCCATTGATTTGGTTAGTCATTATTTCTTTTTGAGGGTTGTGATTTTGTATATTTTGGGTAAGCAATTTGATTTGCTATTGTGCCTAATTATTGTGTGTGTATATATTGTAAATCCAAGTTTATTCATTTCTTTTCTTAATAGCTATTATATTGTTTTCTTTGTCCCTAAACTGTTTCTCTGGTGCTACTACTGTCTCTGCCTCATTTTGTTACGGACCTGAATGCCTTCCCATTTCAAGTTAGTTCACTTAAAGTCCCTGGGTGAAACTCCCAGGGTGGCGTTGTCTGGCAACAATTATTTGACATTCTAAACACCTTACTGTAAACTAAAAATCATCTCCTCGCGCCGCCACAATCTGGCGTCGTCGGCAGGATTACAATTTGAGAGCAGAGACGTGTGTTCTGTTTTGGTTTGTTTTCTCTTTTTCTGAAAAATATACATGTCGTGGCTGTGTTATTTCTGTTGTGTCTGACCTGTGTTTCTTTTCTTTCTTCCGAGGCAAAGCAGCAGCTGGTTTTGTGGACCTGTAGCAAACCCACTTCCCCTTTTCCTGGTCTCATCCTCACGGTAGGCACAGTCATAGCTGTTGAGGCTTAGCGATGGAGGCAGAAATGCAAGAACTCAGGGATTTAGTTGCTCAGCTAAGACCGGATAACGATATGCTGAGACAGGAACAGGTTGCGGCCGTGCCTGGCCCTAGTACAGCCCCCTTAGTATCACTTCCTCCCGCTGCGTCCTCCACTGTCAGTACTCCTTCAACGGAGAGGCTGATTTTTGTGCCCCGAGACAGAAAGTGTCCCACATTTAGGGGGAAGTCAGGTATAGGGTTAGCTGAGTGGCTGGAGGAGGTGCAAGCTTGTATAAGAGCACGCCACTTGTCTACATCCGATCAGGCATTCTTTTTATTTGACCACCTAGAGGGGGAGGCACGTGAGGAAATTAAGTACCGCCCCGGTGAGGAACGTTTAGACCAAGAAAAGATCATTGAGGTACTACAGGAGCTATATGGGTGTGCAGAGTCATATGTAGCTTTACAAGAGGCCTTTTTCTCCCGGCGGCAGCATGAGGGAGAGACTCTGCTAGAGTTTTCACTGGCGTTGATGGGCCTCATGACATCTGTGAAGCAGCGTGCACCCAGTGGCATACCCAATGCAGAGGTTTTGCTACGCGACCAGTTTGTGGAGCACGTGCTGGTTGGGTCACTTCGTCGTGAGCTGAAGCAGTTTGTGCGCAGGCAGCCCACTGCTACCTTACTGGAGGCTAGGAGTGAAGCGATCAGGTGGGAACGAGAGGGCTTACCTGGAGGTAGTAGGGGTCGTAGTCATTCTGTCCCTTCTGTCTTCGGTGCTCAGTGTGTGGTCCAGGGCAGTCGTCAGGTAAATGTTGGTCCCCCGCAATCCTCTGAGCTGCGGGAGATGAGGGAAATGTTGAGGTTGCAGCAGGAACAGTTGAACCAACTGACCCAGAGCATTTCTCGTCTGCAGGGCCCTCAGCAACCTAGCCGAACAGCTTTTCGTGGTCCCATTATCTGTATGAGATGTCAGCAACCAGGTCACATCGCCAGGGAGTGTGATGGAGTCCGCGTCCCTGGCCGCACTCAGGCTTCTTTGCCAGCCTCGCAGTCAAGTAGGCCGGCCCACTCCACCCAGTTGCCGGGAAACTAGCACCCGCCGGACTGCAGAGCCACAGTTCGGAGGGGGCAGTTCCTGGCTCGGGTTCAGGTCCAGGTGACGTGGAAGTGTCCAAGCTCATGTCATCTTGTCCTCATTTAGGTGTGACCATGGGAGGGGTCGTGGTCTCTTGCCTGGTAGATACCGGGTCTATGGTGTCGACCATCACCGAGTCTCTTTTCCGCCAGCAGTTTGAGCCCTGGGGCCAAGAGCGGCTCAAATCTTGTCACTGGTTGCAGCTCAGAGCAGCTAATGGTCTTGCCATTCCTTATATTGGCTACCTGGAGTTGGATGTGGAGCTCTGTGGAAAGTTGTTGCCAGCCTGTGGGGTTTTGGTGGTCAAGGACCCCCCCTGGTGGTGTATCGTCACAGGTCCCTGGTGTTCTGGGGATGAATATTATCCGCAGGTGCTATGGGGAACTCTTCGGGCAGCATGGCTTGGCCTTGTTTGACCTGCCAGTGGTATCTGAGGCCCCCAAGCTTGTCACGCAGGCCCTCCAGAAGTGCCATGAAGCCAGTGTTTCAGTTAATCAGGGAGCTGGGAAAGTCAAATTACGTGGTAAAAAGGCTTGTCATATCCCAGGTGGTGTGATGAAGATCATTGCAGCCACATGCTCAGAGCAGTACGCTGGCACAACTGCACTGTTTGAGCCGCCAGAGTCTGGGCTGCCTGCCGGTCTGCTTGCCTCGCCTGCCTTGGTGTCGGTGGTACGGGGCACCGCCTATATTCCCATCGTAAATGTAGGTTCTTCAAATGTGTTGCTTTATCCCCATGCCATTGTTGGGACTTTGGACGAGGTACGTGTTGTTAGTTTGCCTGCTGGTGTCACAGAGGTGCCACCTGTGGTGGCTACTGTGTCTTCTCAGTCTGTTTCAGTGCCAGTGCAGGATTCGATAGCAGCTTTGGAGTTGGGTCATTTGCCTGCAGAAGTCCAGGGTAAGGTGAGAGCTCTTTTGGGTCAGTTCAGGTAAATCTTCTCAGCCCATGAGGGGGATTTAGGTTGTACTGACCTGATCTCCCACGAGATCCCGCTCTTGGATGATGTCCCTGTGAGGCAGCGCTACCGCCGAATTCCTCCATCTGAGTATGAGGTCGTTAAAGACCACATTCATCAGTTGCTTGGTGCTCAGGTCATTAGAGAGAGCAGCAGTCCATATGCCTCTCCAATTGTCCTGGTCAAAAAGAAGGACGGCAGTATTCGGATGTGTGTTGACTATCGGCTCCTGAATAGTAAAACCAGGAAGGATGCTTTTCCATTGCCTCACATTGACGAGTCCTTAGATGCCCTAACCGGCGCTCGTTGGTTTTCGACCATGGACCTGGCTAGCGGGTACAACCAGGTCCCTGTGACAGAGTCTGATCGTTCCAAGACAGCCTTTTGTACTCCCTTTGGTCTGTTTGAGTGGAACCGCATGCCCTTCGGGCTTTGCAACGCTCCCAGCACCTTCCAGCGGTTGATGCAGCGGATTTTTGGTGACCAGCAGTGCCAATCCCTGCTGCTCTACCTGGACGACATTGTGGTTTTCTCTTCTACCATTGAGCAACATCTGGAGAGGCTGGGGGTGGTGCTGGGGCGTTTGCAGCACGAAGGGCTAAAGGTGAAACTAAGTAAGTGTGCCTTTTTCCAACAGGAAGTGCGCTACTTGGGGCATGTCATTTCCGATCAAGGTGTCTCCACCGACCCCAGCAAGGTCGAGGCAGTTTCCAGCTGGCCTTCTCCTGCCACTCTCGCAGAGCTGCGCTCCTTCCTCGGTTTCGCCAGCTACTACCGCCGCTTTGTGGAGGGGTTTGCGAAGCTGGCTGCACCCCTGCACAGGCTGGTGGCAGAGCTGGCAGGTCTGAAGTCTAAGCGGGTAGATCAGTCAATCAGTGGTCGCTGGACCGATGAGTGTCGCTGTAGCTTCGAATCATTGAAAGCTAGTCTTGTCTCTGCACCTGTGCTGGCGTACGCTGACTTCACTCTTCCTTTCATTCTGGAGGTGGACGCTAGCTATGGAGGTCTTGGAGCGGTGCTGTCGCAGGAACAGGAGGGAAAGGTTCGTCCCATAGCTTACGCGAGCCGTGGTTTGAGCCCCCCTGAGCGCAAAATGCGTAATTACAGCTCCATGAAGTTGGAGTTTTTGGCGCTCAAGTGGGCGATAACTGAAAAGTTTAGGGAGTACCTGTTGGGTCACAAATGTGTTGTTTACACCGACAACAACCCATTGAGTCACCTGTCATCGGCCAAGCTTGGGGCCACCGAACAGCGTTGGGCTGCCCAGCTTGCGTCCTTTGATTTTGACTTAAAGTATCGTTCAGGTCGAAGCAATGGAAATGCTGATGCCCTGTCTCGTCAACACCCTCCTGAGGCACCAGACATGCAGGCCATGGTTCACGGCACATTGCTTCCTGAACCCTTGCAGCAGGTTCTGCAGGTCGACCAGGTAAGGGCGACACAAGCCACTGTTGCAGCCTTGCCCCATCACCCTCCATCTGACATCGCCATGCTCCAGCACACCGACCCAGTCATCCAGGAAATCATGGTCTTCTGGACACATAACCAGCGTCCCAACCAAGAGGAGCGGAAACGGATGTCCAAATCGGCCTTGGTGTTGCTCCAGCAGTGGGACCGGTTAGTTGAAAGGAATGGTGTGTTGTATCGCCAGGTTTTCCGGCCAGATGGAGCTGAGCTTGTGTTTCAGTTGTTGTTGCCTGCTGCATTGAAAACGGATGTGTTGACTGAGGTTCACCAGGGGCATGGTCATCAGGGGGTCGAGAGGACCTTGGAGCTCCTACGCCAGCGGTGTTATTGGCCAGGTATGTCTGCTGAGGTGGCACAGTGGTGCCAGGCGTGTGAAAGGTGCCAGGTGGCGAAGGTGAGTCAACCAGCTGCCCGCAGCTTCATGGGACATCTTTTGGCTTCCCGGCCTAACGAGATCCTCGCTATTGATTTTACTGTTCCCGAGCCCAGCCGTAATGGGGTTGAAGACGTCCTTGTAATGACTGATGTCTTCAGTAAATATACGTGGGCAGTCCCTACCCGTGATCAGCGAGCTACCACTGTAGCTCAGGTTTTGGTGGCTGAGTGGTTTTCGAGATTTGGTGTCCCAGCCCGGATTCACTCAGACCAGGGGCGGAGCTTTGAGAGCTCTCTCATTCAGCAGTTGTGCATTTTGTATGGGATAGAGAAGTCTCGCACTACACCATACCATCCGTCAGGGAACGGGCAATGTGAGCGTTTCAATAGAACACTTCACGATCTGTTGCGTACATTGCCTGTGTCCCGAAAGCGTGACTGGAGTTCTTGTCTCCCCCAGGTCCTGTATGCCTATAACACCACCCCGCATCAGGCAACCGGCGAATCTCCTTTTCTTTTGATGTTTGGCCAGGAGCCAAGACTTCCAGTTGATTTCCTCCTGGGCCAAGTCCAGGATCCTGTTGGTGGCAGTGTCCATGAGTGGGTCCTTGAACACCAAACCCGCTTACAGATGGCTTTCGAGGGAGCTCGTGACCGGTTGAAGGCTGCTGCAGAGCGGCGTAAGCGAAATCATGACCAACATGTCCGTGATGTTCCTCTAAAGGAGGGCCAGTTGGTATGGTTGCGAGACCTTGGTCTTCGGGGACGCCACAAGATCCAGGATCAGTGGGCCTCTGTGATGTATTATGTCTTGAGGGCACCAAGCGAAGGGGGATCGGTCTACACCATTGCCCGTAAGGATGATCCGACCAGAGCCAGACAGGTGCATCGCTCGTTGCTGAAGGCTGTGGTAGGGGTCCATCCTCCAGGTCCCGCTGCTGCTTCTTCCCCACCAACTCCTCCGGAGCAGTCTCAGCCAGAGGATGAGCTGTCAGAGGATGGTGATTGGATGATCTTGAGGTCTGGAGACCCGTTGCCTACTTCTGTCCGGGCCGAAGCTGTGATCCAGACCCCTCCTCAATTTCTGGTTCCATCTCTTGATTCAGTCCCCTCTGTGCCATCTTCATTGGTGGTTCCTGCTCCGGTTGTCACAGGTGCTTCTCTCCCTGTTGTTGAACGAGATGCTGTCCGGCGGACAGCTAGACCAACTGCAGGTCACCACTCCAATGTCCACCGCCTCCCACGGTCGGCTGGGGGCGCTGAACAAGGAGGTGGAAATCCTCCTGTCCCTGTGTCTAATGCTGTTGCAGCACTATTTAGGCCATGGAGTTAAGTTTGTTTACTTTTGGTTATTCCATCGTCGGGACGACGATTCAATTGCAGGGGGTGGATTGTAGCAGGATGCAGTCATTTGGCCTGTGACATCACGCAGGAGGCGGCCCCAGCCAATTGCGGTGGGTGAAGGCTGCATAAAAGGGGGTGGAGAGTACCTGTCTTCCTCTTGCTTGCCTGGGGCCAGGCCACGTCATTTCCTGGTGTCCGTCACTTCCGCCCCTCTGTTAGCAGAGGCTCGCTTGGGTGTTGCTGCTGGCTGCATGCTGCTCACCGCTTCGTACCGCTCCGTACACTGCTCGCTGCTGGTAGGTGAGCTTTCTGCCTCCCGTGTCTTCCCCTGTAGCATTACACGTGTGGCAACCTGTGTGTTTGTTTACAGGTTGTTTTCGTGTAGCGCCGAACTCTCCCCACGCTGCATTGTCCGCGACTGCCTGACCGGTATGTAGTAGAGTGACAGTAGCTTCCTCCTTCAGCCACTTGTAAGTTTCTCATGTTTGTTTATTATTGTAGGCTAAAGATGTCTATGTAGCGGCTTAGCGCCGGCTAATCTGACCACTAAACCACTGCTGCTTTGCCTGGTTTGAGCTGTGTGTCTGGCTGGAGCTGCTTGCCTCGCTGGAGCTGCTTTGCCTGGTTTGAGCTGTGTGTCTGGCTGGAGCTGCTTGCCTCGCTGGAGCTGCTTTGCCTGGTTTGAGCGGTGTGCCTGGCTGGAGCTGCTTGCATCGCTGGAGCTGCTTTGCCTTGCTGGCGTTTAGACACCGCTTATTGCTGCAGATCGATCGCTTGCTGTACCACCTTTTGCTGCTGTGCTTGAGCCCCCATTGCCGCCTCGGCCGTCTCGGCCCCCGCCTGCTCTGTTAGGCTTTGACTGTTGGGCTGGCTGGGTGTCTTCGGTGCTGCCCGTCGCTGCCTGGGCGTACCTGTGGTTCAGCAACGCTGTCGCTTCATTTATTCTGCCACGTCTTAATGGATGTGTGTGTGTGTGCGTGTGCGTGCATGAGAGAGCAGTGTGGGAATGTTTATGGTGGTGTCTGTTATCTTGTGTTTGTTTAGTAGTTGTTTGCTGTATGTTCATTATTATAATTTTCTTTTCTTTTGCAACCCATTGATCTGGTTAGTCATTATTTCTTTTTGAGGGTTGTGATTTTGTATATTTTGGGTAAGCAATTTGATTTGCTATTGTGCCTAATTATTGTGTGTGTATATATTGTAAATCCAAGTTTATTCATTTCTTTTCTTAATAGCTATTATATTGTTTTCTTTGTCCCTAAACTGTTTCTCTGGTGCTACTACTGTCTCTGCCTCATTTTGTTACGGACCTGAATGCCTTCCCATTTCAAGTTAGTTCACTTAAAGTCCCTGGGTGAAACTCCCAGGGTGGCGTTGTCTGGCAACAATTATTTGACATTCTAAACACCTTACTGTAAACCAAAAATCATCTCCTCGCGCCGCCACACATAGATGCGGAAAAGGCGTTTGACAGTGTGAATTGGGCATTTCTGTATAAGGTCTTGGAAAAATTTGGACTTAATGAGTATTCTGTAAACTATTGGGAGTATTAAGTATTAAGTATAAAGTATTAAGTCAATATCACTTCCTGTTCCGGCGCTGTGTAAAGCGGCAGCCAGCAACAGTTGCTCTCTCTCCTTTCCGCACTTTTTTGCTATTTTATCTTATTTTACTGTCTTTTTATTAGTGCTTTTTCCTGTAAGTCGTCGTGCTTACCTTAGCCAACTATGTTCGTTAACTTTCTTACATGTTTTTTGTCCGTTTGTCTCATTCTTGGGACTATTTTTGCCGACTGCGTCTTCGTCTGGACGCAACAATGCGGCGGCTCCATTGTTTACACCCGTGAACAGCTGTTGTCGCTAGCACCAACGTTGCTAATGCGGGAGAGGCCTGAAATCCCCACAGAACTGAGGAGAAAGTACAGGGGATGTAAGGCTGGACGTAAACACCAGGAAAGAAGAGGAGATATAAACCATCTCTCCCTTCTATCTCAATGGGGAATGTGAGGTCGCTGGCTAATAAGATGGATGAGCTGGCGGGCCTGGTGAAGACTCAGTGGATGTATGTGTGAGCGTGTGAGCAGTGTGCTGTGTTTCACGGAGACATGGCTCCACGAGGGCATCCTGGACTCTAACGTAACTGTGGACGGCTTTCAGACTGTTCAGGCGGACAGGACTCACCGTGAGAGTGGCAAGAGGAAAGGTGGGGGACTTGCTATTCTTATTAACAACAAGTGGTGTCATCCTGGACACGTTACTGTAAAAGAGCGTGTGTGCAGCCCGGACATTGAGCTGCTTGCCGTGAGTCTTCGGCCTTACTACCTGCCGAGGGAGTTTTCACACGTGATCGTCCTGGTTGTTTACATTCCTCCGACTGCAAACGCGGCGCGCGCGAGTGACGTCATCCACACTGTCGTCGCGGGCCTTCAGACACGGCACCCAGACGCATTCATTGCAATATCTGGGGACTTCAACCACATCACTCTGGCTGCAACACTGCCCACTTTCAAGCAGTTTGTGGACTGTCCCACCAGGGAAAACAAGACACTGTACCTGCTGTATGCTAATGTTAAGGAGGCTTACAGCTCCACTGCCCTTCCTCCTCTTGGAAGATCAGACCACAACCTCATCCACCTGCAGCCCCTGTATAAGCCCCAAGTCCAGCGGCTTCCTGTGACGACCAGGACTGTGAGGAGATGGTTACAGGAGACTGATGAAGCTTTACAGGGCTGCTTTGAACTCACAGACTGGGATTTGCTCTGTAATTCACATGGAGAGGACCTTGATGATCTCACGGACTGCATAACAGGATACATCAATTTCTGTGTGGACAGCGTTGTTCCTACAGTGACTGTACGCTGTTTCCCAAATAACAAGCCGTGGCTCACCAGAGACATCAAGGTCCTGCTGAATGAGAAGAAGAGGGCCTTCAGAGAGGGGGACAGAGAGCAGATGAAGCAGGTCCAGAGGGAGCTTAAGGAGAGGATTCAACAGGGCAAAGACACCTACAGGAGGAAGCTGGAGCACAAACTCCAGCAGAACAATTTAAAGGACGTGTGGAGCGGCACGAGGAGCATCACTGGCTACAAACCATCTGGTAGCCAGACAGTAGGAGGTGGTACTAAACGTGCCAATGAGCCGAATCTGTTCTTCAACAGATTTGATGAAAGGGCTTTGAACCCCCCCCCCCCCCCCCACCCCCCATGGCTCCTCCACAACCATCCACCTCCAGCTCTGCTGACATCCCCCCTCCCCCTCAATTCCTTCCTGATTTTGCCCTACCTGTCCCCTCCCCCCCGCCATCACCTCTCTCCACCTCCACCAACACACACAGCAGACAGACCTTCACTGCAGAGCAGGTGAGGAAGGAGCTGTGCAGAGTCCGCCCAGGCAGGTGCGACGTCAGCACCACCGGTTTGTAGTCTTCGGAGGTGCTGGGACGCACCTTCTTTGGTACTGGAACCAGGCAGGATGTCTTCCACAGCACAGGGACCTTCTCCAGACTCAGGCTGAGGTTGTAGATGTACTGCAGGACTCCACACAGCTGGGTCGCACATGTTTTGAGGACCCTCGGGAGTGTCTGACACTGTGGTCAGCAGCACTGGAGCTCCACAGGGAACTGTTCTTTCCCCATTTCTGTTCACCCTGTACACCTCTGACTTTCAGCTCCTCTCTGAGTCCTGCCACCTGCAGAAGTTTGCTGACGATTCTGCAATTGTTGGCTTTGTCATTGAGGGTAAGGAGGAGGAATACAGGGGCGTTTTGGACTCCTTCGTCGACTGGTGTGCAGCTAATCACCTGATTCTAAACGCCACCAAGGCTAAGGAGCTAGTGGTGGATTTCCGCAGGAGTAAATCTGCCCCCACACCCATCTCCATCAACGGCGTGACAGTGGATGTTGTCCAGGACTACAAATACCTTGGAGTATACCTGGATAACAAACTGGACTGGTCCAAGAACACTGAGGCTGTCTACAAGAAGGGCCAGAGTCGTCTCTATTTCCTGAGGAGGCTCCGGTCATTCAATGTATGTAACACCATGCTGAGGATGTTCTATCAGTTGGTGGTAGCCAGTGCCATCTTCTTTGCTGTTGTGTGCTGGGGCAGCAGACTGAGGGCAGCAGACGCCAAGAGAATCAGTAAGATCATCAGGAAGGCTGGCTCCGTCCTGGGGGTCAAACTGGACTCTTTGGTGGCGGTGTCTGAGAGGAGGATGCTGTCTAAACTGCACAGCATCCTGGACAACAACTCTCACCCTCTCCACCATCTGCTGACCTCCAGCAGAAGCACCTTCAGCCACAGACTCATTCTCCCCCGGTGTAATACTGAACGCCGGAGGAAGTTTTTTCTTCCGGTGGCCATCAAACTTTATAATTCATCTCCCCCTGGTCAGGTAAGGAACAGTGGAGACACTGTATCCTGAAAATGTCACTTTGTCACTTTATAACATCACTGCACCACTTTATTCAGTTGTACTGTCACTTACTTCAGTAAGAAATGTTGCTACCCTTTACACTGTCACTTCATACCACAACTACATCACTTTATTAAGTGGTACTGTAACTCCTGCTGCTACACTTTACACTGTCACTTTACATCACCACTACATCACTTTATTTTGTGGTACTGTAACTTACTGCTGCTACACTTACTGTGCTTTACTGTAACCTAGTTCTGTAGGAAATGCTGCTACATTTCACTGTGGTTTACTGTAACGTATCTCAGTAAAATGCTGCTACACTGTACTTTACTGTAACTTACTTCAGTTTGAAATGCTGCTACACTTCACTGTGCCATACTGTCACTTAGTTCTGTAGGAAATGCTGCTACATTTTTAACACTGTTATCACTTATCACTCCTTCTCACTTTTTTAGTTTGTACTTATTTTATTTCAATCTGCTGCTAAACTGCACGCTGCGTATTGTTGTATATTGTTTAACCACAATGTCTGTTGCACTCTGTCACACTTTGTCACAAATAAATAGCTTGATTTATTTTACGTTAGCTTTATTTTGATTTGATTATGTTAGCTTATTGATACTCTGATCCTTTCCCACCTTTGTATTGAAACTGTTGCACATTAATTTCCCTTGGGATAAATAAAGCTTCTTGAATCTTGAATCTTGAATCTTGAATATCAGGAACCAATGGCTAGGTAAGTTAGGTAACCAATTGAATCAGAATCAGAATCAGAATCAGGTTTATTGCTAAGTATGTTGGACAGAATTTGACTCCGGCTTATGCTTTGCTCACAGTTTCCAAACATTTAACAGGACAAACCTAAACATAACAATAACAATAACATTTACATAACAATAACAGAACAATAACAGAACAACACAGAACAATAATTTAAGATAAAAAATTGAGGTAATATTAAAAATAGGTTAACAAGTAAATATGAGAAATTTAAAATAGAAAGATAAAATAAGTGTGTAAAGTAAAGTGACCAGGCTGTTATAAATATCTTTGTTATATTATTTTACAGTGATATACATAAGGTGCATAAGGTGCATTTGTCTTTGGCATGTGTGTGTGATGTGTCGGGTGGGGTCAATTGTTCAGCAGTGTGACGGCCTGGGGGTAGAAACTGTTTTTATGTCTGGCTGTTTTTGTGTACAGAGTTCTGTAACGCCTGCCAGAGGGGAGAAGTTCAAAGAGGTGATGTGCAGGGTGTGAAGGGTCTGCAGAGATGTGAACTGCCCTTTTCCTGACTCTGGATGAGTGCAGGTCCTGGATAGTGGGCAATTGGATACAATAACCAAGACTACAGTTCAAATATGGAACAAGGTTGTTGAAAGATATAAATGGGAGAAAGAGGTAAAGATTCTGAGTTGGTTTGCATCTGACTCAAGGTTTGCACCTGGTATGATTGATAAAGGGTTCAAACAATGGACAAAAAAGGCATTACAGCATTTTGCACCATGGTTGAGCGGGGGAAGCTGCAGAATTTTGAAAAGCTAAGAGAAAAATTTGGTTTAGATGAGCATGAACGATTTCAATACTGACAGATAAGGGATTATTATGAGAAGGAGATAAAAACTGACACTGACAATGAAGTTATTAATGTGTTTTTGAAAGCCTATGAAGGGAAAAAATGTAAAGTAATCTCAACCCTATACAAAGGTTTGTTGTCTTACAGAAAGACCTCCTCTCTTTATTTTAAAGAAAAATGGGAAAAAGAGTTGAAGGAACAAATTACTGAGGAGGAATGGCTTGTTATTTGTAAAACACAGTGCACGTCCACTAGCTCCAGGAGTTGGAGAGATTTAAATTGGAAAAATACGGTCAGGTTTTTTATAACCCCAAACATTAGGAAGGAAACTACAGGTAACCATCAACCATGCTGGAGACTATGTGGAGACATGAATGTTGCCCATATGCATATTTTTTGGTCTTGCCAAGGGATAATAGGATATTGGGATAAAATATGGCGGGGTTTAAGAAAAATAATAGGATACGAGATACCCAAGTCATGTAAGATACTCTATTTGGAAAAACCTAACACAAGACATAATACAAAAAGAAGATGAGTATCTTGTTAAAGTTCTGCTATCTGCTAGTAAAAAAGCCATTACAAGGTTATGGTATAAAACAGAACCAGCGACCAAGGAGCAGGGGGTGAGCACTGTGGAAGAAATATATGTAATGGAAAAAATTACACATAAACTACGACTTTAAGAGACACAATTTCAGGAAAAATGGGAAAAATGGACAGATTATAGAACACAGCAGGAGGACATCACCAATACTACTGGACAGTAACGACACCGATATGTGATTTATTGCTTTATGGAGTGTGTAAAACTGGTCACTGTAATTGTTGAAAGGAAACTTAAATAAATAATAAGTTTAAAAACAAACAAAAAAAGAGCACATGAAGAGGACACCACCATCACCACTGGACAAGAAGGTCACTGCTATGAGTATGATTGCATTGAGAAGTATGTTAACCCTGACACTGTAATTGTTGTATGAAAATTCCAATTAAAAAAAGGATTCAAGTATACACAGATATCTGTGCCTAGTTCTGTTATCCCTAATTCTATTTTGTGCAGTTTTACATTTAAAATTTTTAATAGCGATCGTTTTTATAATTGATCTGTGATGATTTCATTTGTGGATAAATGAATGAATTAACGATTAGTCAGCTGTATGAATACAATTACTGTCTTTTATTGATCTATAAGGCCTTAACATAAAAAGTTCCCCTAATCGTATATTTGCCTTATTGTTCTTCTTGGACGCGGTTATGTATTCAGCACGGTTTAGAATCCATTTGGCCACTTAAGAGGATTTTCGAGTGTTTTCCTCTTTGACTCTAACCACGGGAGCCGCCATCTTGTCATTCTGTTGACAAAAAGCAGCTCTCTCATGGATGTAGAAAAAAGTACGGACAGCGCATACAAAATGGCGGCCCATTCATTCCTATGGAAAGCTGCTCAGTGGCGCAGAATCCCCTAAGGACGGCGCCATTTTTACTTCTCGTGAACGCGGGAGGACTTACCGGATGCAGAATTATTATTTTTTTATTTTCATTTCAAAGTGCAAAATACAATACAAATAGGCACATTCAAAGGCAATTACAAAAGTTGTTGCTTTCAGAAGTGAGCGTGGCATTTCTCACATTCAGAAAGAACAGGACATAAAATGAACAGTAAGAGAAAGTAAAGCAATAGAAAAGAAATAAACAAAAAAAAAATCAATCGAAAGTAAAAGTTGATAAAGTGTCATACAGCAATAAGGCATTCCTTGATTTCATAAGTTTTAATGAATAAAAGTTAAGGTGCAGCAAAAATAAATAAATAAATAAATAAATATATATGTATATATATATATATATATATATATATATATATATATATATATATATATATATAATAAGGGATAACAGATCAGCCCAGAGCTAAATATAGGGTAGCCAGGCGTCCGGATTTAGGCCGGACAGTCCGGGTTTTCAATGCCCTGTCCAGCGTCCAAGCCGGACGCGTATTTGTCCTTTTTGAGGCACGAGACCTGAACAGCTGAGTTCTAGAATCTTTCCTGGAACGCAGCATCGTCCAATGCTTTAACATTTCCGGTCTAACAAATGATTGGCTGAGAGCGGCTTCAGATAAATATCTGCTATATCATTGGTTAAAAACGTAAACAAGGCTCCATGTGCTGCAACGTCACATCTATGAAGGACTCGTTGACAGAAAGTTAGTTGTTAGTAAACAAAAGAAAAGAAAATCAGCTGTCAGCATGCCATCATGCCAAAACGTCAAACTTCATTCAATCCAGAACGGACGAAAGAACAGGATTTAATATCGAAACGCAGTCGAGACTCCTTTCATGGCTTCTGCACACTCTGTCGTTGTGATGTTGATGTTGCAGTCAGGGAAAAGCTGCCATTGAACAACATGCGGACACGGAGAAGCACAAAAGCAGCAGCCGTGCAGCAGGTAACTACCTCTTCATTGATAACATTTTTCGCCCCTGGATAATAAAATAACCTGCTGAGCTGTGCAAGGTTTACAAGAAGTTAATTAGAAACAAACAACTCTTGGATGCAGGCCAGGAAAGAACAGAAGTATTGAAGATAGACAGTCACTATTTTGGTGAGTACACTAGTCTTCTGTGTTATTTCACATATCTGAAATACAAATGATAATGTTGTGTCCCTGGCATCCACTTGATATGGTGTTTGTTTGCAGGGTGTTTAATTGAGCATAGGCTACTAATTTCCTATAGGAAGCTCTTGATTTCACTGGTGGGTCACATGAAATATTTTTTATTTATTGGGTTGAAAACAATACAGATTTTTGAAGGCCGATAACTGTTTTGTTGGTATGTTTCTGATAATGATTAAGGTGAGCCATTCAATAGTTGCATTAATACAGACAGTATCACTGTGTTGTTAGATGATTAACTCAGAGTCCTTCTTGTGTCTGTCCACTAGAGGGCAACGCCATAAACAAACATGGTGAAGCTCCACAATAAAGTATTTAAGTGAATCTAATGTTGTATGATGTAAAATAGCTAAACAGTACACAATATTTGGGATGATGGCGTCAAATCATAATAAATAAAAGTCAGATAGCTAACTTGACAGTGTAACATTAAATTGTTTAATTTGATTATCCTGTTCAACCACTAGATGACAACACCAGACATGAATTATACATGCTGTTCAGTATTTTTGTAAAACTATATCAATTTAAATGTCTCAAATAAAATACTTTTGGCTCCACAAAAACACTTCCAACCATCAACAGATACATTGTCATTTACTAGTTAATCCCTGCTAACACGGTTTACAGTTCCTGGCCATGATGGATGCCATAGCGATAATCAAATGAAAACATATTATACTATCATCAAAACTGTAATTAATCAAATCTCTCAGAACATATTCAGTATATATTTGGCTGGTAATATGAAATCAATACAGCTATTTACAATTCAACATTTGGAGAGTCAACATAACACAACTCACCATTTAATAACACACTCATTCATCACTTGTATTGACATTTTACTCGCCTCTCTTTCAGGCAAAGTGATCAATCACCCTCTCACTGAAGTCAGGCATGTTCCTGACAAGTTCTCTCTCCATGGAAAGCTTGAACAATGCATTCAGACGTTCCTGTGCCATTGTATTTGTCAGGAACATATTCAATCCATTCAATTTTATTTATAGTGCCAAATCATAACAATGGTTATCTCAGGACACTATACAGAGTAGGTATAGACCACACTCTATGACTTATTTATGATTTATATGGACCCAACATTTCTTCATTGAGTATGGTAACGAAAACCTTCCCTATAACAGGCAGGAATGTCGGACAGACCCAGCTCTATGGGGGACGGACATCTATCTTGACCGATCAGGGAGGAAGAAAAGGAGAGAGAAAGAGAGAAAAGACGGACCGATGACTTACATGTTATGGCAGTTAATACAGCAGAACACCAAGAAACAGGCACATCTAGAGTGACAGAACCTGGCAATGATAATAACAATTGTGGTGGTAAATTTGAATTAGTAACATGCATTGATGAGACATGAATGATACAGACAGAGAGGATAAAAGCTCAGAGTATCAGGAACAGTATTATCCTTTGGCAGACTGGGCCTATAGCAGCATCATTAAGCATAATAAAATCTGCTTAGATCCCCATACATGCATGCTCTAAGAGAATTGAATGCCAATAACAACATAGCTAAGGGCTCGTAAGCCCTAGTTGTAATCTTTATCAAAGAGGAAAGTTTTAAGTTCACTCTTAAATATAGGGACAGTGTCTGCCTCCCAAATAACACTTGGGAGTTTGTTCCATAGGATAGGAGCTTGGTAGCTGAAGGCTCTGCCTCCCATTCTACTTTTGGAGACTCTAGGAACGACAAGTAGTCCTGCATTCTCAGAGCGCAGCGATCTAGTCGGGTAATACGCCACTATGAGCTCTTTAAGATACGACGAAGCCTGACCAATAAGAGCTTTGTAAGTAAGGAGAAGGATTTTAAAGTCTATTCTAGATTTTACAGGGAGCCAGTGCAAAGAAGCGAATACAGGAGAAAAAGGTTCTCTTCGATTTGTTTTAGTTAGAACACGAGCTGCAGCATTTTGGACCAACTGGAGACTCTTAACAGACTTATTGGAGCAGCCTGATAATAAGGAGTTGCAATAGTCCAGCCTAGAAGTAACAAATGCATGACCTAGTTTTTCCTGCATCTTTCTGAGACACAATGTTCCTAATTTTTGCAATATTACGCAGGTGAAAATATGCAGTCTTTGTCGTTAGTTTTATGTGAGAATCGAAGGACATATCCTGATCAAAAATAACACCCAGATTCCTTACTGTGATGCTGGAAGACAACGCAACATTATCCAGATTAACAATATCTGTAGACATTGAGTTTCAGAGACCTTCAGGGCCAAGTACAATGACTTCAGTTTAATCTGAGTTTAACATCATTAAATTTTAGGTCATCCAGCTTTTTATTTCCTTAATGCACATTTTAAGTTTATCTACAGTGTGAGTGCGCCCTAACTGATCGGTTTCTTCTGGTATGATCAACAGATATAATTGTGTATCATCAGCTTAACAATGAAAATGTATTCAGTTCTTCCTTATAATATTTCCTAAGGGAAGCATATACAAGGTGAATAGAATCGTTCCAAGGACAGAACCCTGTGGGACTCCGTGACTAACTTTAGTGTGAATGGAGGATTTCTCATTAACATGTACAAACTGAGATCTATCTGATAAATATGAGTTAAACCATCTTAATACAGTTCCTTTAATGCCAATTAGATGCTCCAGTCTCTGTAGCAGGATGCGATGGTCAATAGTGTCGAAGGCAGCACGATCTAGTAAAACAAGCAATATCTAGTAAAACAAGTACAGAGACAAGTCCTTTGTCTGAAGCTATTAGAAGGTCGTTACTAATTTTCACCAGTGCTGTCTCAGTGCTATGATTCGCTCTAAATCCTGACTGGAAGTACTCAAATAACTCATTACTATGTGATCTCATATAGGAGAGAAAAGGAAGGTTAGATATAGGTCTATAGTTGGCTGGGCGTTTTAAGAAGAGGTTTAATTACAGCTACGTTAAAATACGGTTGTACATAACCTGCTCATAAAGACATATTAATCAAATCTTGTACAGGGGCTCCTAGTTGGAATAGAGTCTAGGGGACAAGTAGAAGGCTTTGATGCTGAAATAGTAGAGGTTAATTTGTTAGGATCAACTGTAGAAAAGCAGTCCAAGAATATATCAGGTCGTACAGTTGTTTCTAAGGTTCCTGGGTTCGATGAAAGATTGGTGCAGAGCGAGTTGATTTTGTCTCTAATAGTTATAATTTTGTCATTAAAGAAGGTCATGAAGTGGTTACTACTGAGGGTTATAGGAATACATGGCTCAATAGAGCTGTAGCTCTCTGTCAGCCTGGCTACAGTGCTGAAAAGAAATCTAGGATTGTTCTTATTCTCCTCTATTAAAGATGAGTAATAGGCTGCTCTGGCATTACAGAGGGCCTTCCTATAGGTTTTAAGACTTTCTTGCAAAACTAAGCGAGATTCATCCAATTTAGTGGAACGCCACTTACTTTTCAATTTTTTTGCGATACTTGTTTTAATTCACTGGTTTGTGAGTTATACCACGGAGCTAACTTCCTCTGTTTCATTATCTTCTTTTTTAAAGGAGCAACAGAGTCGAGTGTTGTTCGTAGTGAGCCTGCAACACTCTCAACAAGGTGATCAATTTCAGAGAGACAAACGTTAGTGCAGGAATCTTGAATATTAGGATAAGGCATTAAAGTAAATGCAGATGGAATCGCTTCCTTAAATTTAATTACAGCACTATCAGATAAACATCTAGTGTAGACACTTTTGCCCAGAGGTGAGTAGTCCTGTAATATGAATTAAAAAGTTATTAAATAATGGTCTGATAAAATAGTATTCTGTGGAAAGACTATTAAGTCATTGATTTCCACACCATAAGCCAAAACAAGGTTGAGGGTGTGATTAAAACAGTGAGTAGGTTTATGTACACTCAAGAAAACAAACAAATCAATCAAATCAAAAAACAAATCTAATAGAGAGATAAACGCAGTACTAAGGCTATTATTAACAACATCCACATGAATATTAAAATCCCCTAAGATGATTACTTTATCAGATTTAAGGACTAAATTTGACAAACTCTGAGAATTCAGATAGAAATTCAGAGTACGGACCAGGAGCATGGTACACTATAACAAGTATAATTGGCTGCACGGTTTTCCAGGTTGAATGTGAAAGATAAAGAAAAAGACTTTAAAATGATTTATAATTTAGTTTAGGTTTAAGGTTTATTAATAGGCCCGAGTAATGAATAGCTGTAACGCCTCCTCCTCGACCACTGCCTCGAGGAATATGAGTATTAATATGACTGGGAGGAGTGGATTCATTTAGGCTAACATATTCTTCATGACACAACCAGGTTTCAGTCAGACAGAGTAAATCAATATGGTTATCTGATCGTTTACTAAAAAAGCTTTAGATGAAAGAGATCTGATGTTTAAAAGTCCACATTTTATTTTCTGATTTTGTTGCATTACCGCAGATTTGGTGTTGATTTGTACCAAGTTTTTCTGTATAGCTCCTCTTGTTCATCTCTGATTTAATTAAATTAGATGACCATTAGACACACAGCGTTTGTATAGGATATTGAGCTGGAAAGTGCTCCACAGGGAGCGCAGAGAGACTCTGCATCCTGATCCCAACACTCGGTTGTTATTGGTCCACACCAACTAATCTCCACAAAAGGGGCACACTCATGATACAATAAGAATGAATAGAGGATAAAGTAAATTGAAAATGAATTGAAGTTGCTTTAAGGATGTTCATCAAATACATTACTGTAACAGTCTGTAAACCTGTTGCTTTTAAAATATATATATTATTTATCAGGGAAAGGGATTTGAGAAGTGACTTAGATTCCACTAAATATAGAAGGGTTGAGAACCTAAAAACCTTTGGTCATGATAAACATATATTGATATATTTTATATGCAATGGGTGTAATAAAAAGCCTAAACATATTAAGTTTTATATATATATATACAAGTCTTTTGTTTCTTTACTTGGGAACTTCCTTGTTACAGGCGCAGAGCACACCAGTGGTCACAACAGGTACCGTATTTACTCGTACAGCGTGCACACATTACCGTAGTAAATGTAATGACTTCAGCTACTACACTCCTTCCCCCTAGATGATAATCTAAATAACCAGACACACCCCACATTGCAATGACCATTCTCTGAACGTTAAATGAAGGGCTCAACTTATAGTAAAATACCCCTAACTTACAATCATTAACAGTAGGCAGTCTGAACACAATTACTAAATTTGTAACACACTGTCTCTACTTGAACATTTAGAGATTCAGTCTTTTTTGGTGCTGTTCGCTGCCTTTCAGGATAACGCCGCTCAGGTTGAGCTTCCTGAGGTGGATGAGCAGCTGAATCTTCTTGCTCTGTGATTTCTGCTTGTTCCTCAGAATTTGCTGAGTAATCCAGGAAATCACTGTCATCCGTTCTTCTTGGAGGTGTTGAAGCTTTAGATGCACGAAGGTGATCTACATGCACCTTGACTTGACGTTGACCTATTTGCACATCATAGGTCAGAGATCCTCTTTGTTTAAAATGTTTTCCTTCAATCCACAGTTTCTTAGGATGTCTGAAATCTTGAACCAACACCCTCTCTCCCAGATTAAACATCCAGAGAGGCTTTGCCCGCTTATCATGAGCCTTCTTCTGCTGCAACTGATGTTTGACCACAACTTCAGACATGACCGGCTTCAGCAATGACAGGCAAGTGCGTGGTTGTCTTTTCAGGAACAGTTCAGCTGGGGTGCGTTCAGTGACTGTGTGAGGGGTGTTTCTATATGTGAACAGGAACCGAGCAAGCTGTTGATGTGGTGACACAGACTGAGCTTTCTTGAATGTCTGCACATCTCTTTCTGCTGCTCCATTTGACGCAGGATGGTAAGGTGGTCCGAGAACATGACAATCTCCATTCCTCTTAAGAAACTGTTCAAACTCTGTTGATGGAAAAGGAGGGTCATTGTCAGACACAAGCACCTTTGGCAGGCCATATGATGCAAACAGGTTCCTGAGAAGGTGTGTAGTCTTCTCTACTGTTGTGAGCTGTGTAGGCAGAACTTCTAGCCATTTTGAATAAACATCAACTACCATCAGGTAATGCTGCTTGTTAATTTCAGCAAAGTCCAAATGAATCCATTCCCAGGGTGCTGTGGCCCATGACCAAGGATGGAGAGGCGCTGCCGCAGGTCTGTTCAGAGTGGTCTCACAAACTGCACACTGACTCACATTGTTTTCTATCTCTTCATCTAGCCCTGGCCACCACAGGAAACTTCTGGCCAAAGCCTTCATCCGTGTTATTCCTGGATGTCCATCATGCATATCTGACAACAGATGACGCCTGAATTACGGTGGTATGATGACCCTTGACCAGTGGCGGGGCAAGGGTCCTTTGGGGCTCCAAGCAAGAAATTTGTGGGGGCCCCACCCCATCCCTCCACAGTGAAAAAAATCGTTTTTTGCACACAATTTCTGGGACATTTGATATGTATACTGAAAATAATACTTTAGAAGAGATTAGGGGTTCTCAAAGTGAATTTCAGGGAGGAACAGAAATTCTTAAAACCCTACGCCTATCAATAATTGTTGTAAATTAACTGACACCAACACAATATAAAATATGAACTTTTTTTATTACAAAAAATAGAAATCTGAATGTTGTTAACAATAAAATAAATACAAAAATAAAATTGCAACAATGTAGACACCAGATAAATAAAATAAATAAATGAATAACAGAACAAACAAAACAGGGTACCCACAGGTCCGCTGTTCTAAAAATGTTGCTTGCGAGCCTTAGCTTGTGCAAATGCTGTGACAAAGTCGTCTAGATCCAAAGACCTTCGCACATTGTGCTCAATGGAAATAAGAGCAAGTCCAGAAAGTCTCTCCTGGGACATGGTTGACCTGAGGTAGTTTTTTATAAGTTTTAGAGCAGAGAAGCTTCTCTCACCAGACGCAACAGTGATTGGCAGAGTTAGAAGCAGACGAAGAGCAATGCTGAGGTTTCCATAGAGATCCAGAAGCTGCTCCTTGTAGATGTAATCCAGCATCATTCTTGGACAGGAGGCTACAGCATCAGGGAAGGTATGTATTGCAGCTCTAATCTCCAGGACCAAATCCTCAGACTCTACATCCTGTAGAGTTTTCTCGAAGTTCTTGCAGTTGTCCGTGAGTTTGCCGAGCTGATCACTCTCTCTCATGTTTTCTTTTGAGAACAGGAAACCATAAAGGCCAAAAACATCTTTCATTTTTAAAAATCGGTCAGTCAAACTGGTGAGGGCTGTGTCCACTAAGGGGAGGAAAAACTCCCTCTTAAACTGCTCATCTGGGGTGGACTGGCTTTCTTCTCTGCCCTCATACAGAAACTGCTTTGTAGTTTTTCGCTGTCTTTTTGCCGGAAATGTCTTGTCAATTTCAAGGCTCTCTGCTATCTTTGTAGCATCACTTTGAGCAGCAGCAAGTCCACTTTCCCTTGCATTTTCTAGATAGGTTCTCACTGCGCTTGTTTCTGCTTTAAGTGTTTCAAGAGAAACACTGGGGCCCTGTAGAATCTTGCTTACCCGGTTGATCTGGTACAAAATATTATACTAGATAACAGTGCACAGTACAAATCTCCATGTCATGAGTTCAGCCTTTATGCTCCTTGCTGTGGACAATGTCTCAGAGTCCTTCTTCTGCACTGAAAGGGTTTGGAGGCCAGACAGTGCTTGTATGAGTTCTGGAAGGTGGTAACGGACAACTTTCACGCTGTCAATCCTGGCTTCCCATCTGGTCACTGACAAGGATTTTACTGTTGCGTGCTTGACATGTTCCTGCAGAACTGCCCAGCGTTGCACAGAGGAGCTGAAAAGATTGTACAATCTCTGAAGAACACCGAAGAAGGAGATGGAGCCTACAGAAGATTTGGCAGCATCTGCTACAACCAGATTAAGAGTGTGACTGCTGCATGGGACACACAATGCCTTCTCATTCAGTTGCAGCAGTCTTGCTTGAACCCCTTGTTTGTGTCCCATCATGTTGCTCCCATTGTCGTAAGATTGTCCACGGCAGTCTCTGATGTTCAAGTTGAGCTCATCCAACTTTTCCAAAAGGGTCTCAGACAGACCTCTTCCAGTTGTGTCTTGAACATTAACAAATCCAATGAAATGTTCAGCGATCGATGCACCAACTGATGGCTCACATTTCACCACTCTCAAGACGATAGACAGTTGTTCGGTGTGGCTTGTGTCGGGAGTACAATCCATTATGACAGAGAAGTACTTTGCTGCTTTCACCTGTCTGGCTATCTCCTCACTGATTTTGCCTCCCACCAATGAAATGATTTCGTTTTGAATGTCCTTACTGAGGTAGTGCACTTTTGTTTGTTTGGTTTGGATCCTTCTTATATGTTCATTCATGATGGGATCAAACTGGGCCATCAATTCCACCTGGGCTAGGAAATTGCCATTATGTGGATCATATAGAGCCTCTGTATGCCCCCTCAAAGCTTGATTTCTTTCAGCTAAATGGCATATGATGGCAATAACTCTGTGTATTACACCTCTCCAGTGCTCTACCTCAAGATGCATCAAATCCTGGTTTATCTGATCAATGGCTGTTTCAGTTTTGAGCCTTGTGTTGAGTTCCTGCCAACTCATCATATTGGTATGATGTGCCTTTGAATGCTCATGTTCCTTTAAATGATTAGATATTTTTTTCCAATTCCTAAATCCTCCTTTGGTAAGTGAATTGTCCAATTTTCCAAAAATTTGGCAAGCAAAGCAGAAGATGGAATCTGTACTGACTGAATACATGAGCCATCTTCGCTGTATTTTATCGCCGTTTTTCATGGTCATGTCATAATATTCCCTTTTGAATCTCCGTGGAATTTTGTCCGTGTTCTGGGGGAAAACCATATCTTTAACCTGTTTGGGTCCTTGTGTTACCAGTTGGCACAGTTGGGTATGGTTGAGGATGGTTGGCCATTGTGCAGGGTCCTCTGAGATCAACTGTTCACATTTGGGTCTTGATGGAGCTGATGACAAAAAAGTAAAAAAAACAACAACAGGGTATATTTGTTATAAATAATCTTTAATAGCATGGGCTAATTACAGCAATTCTTGTTGCAGTTATTATTATTGTCATTGTTATATGTTCTCTATGGAAGTAAAAAATTTTTTATTTAACTCACAGTCATCTGTGTCAGCAGTTGGACTTGATCTCTGATCATCGGTTGGATGTTCCTGCGCAGGAGGTTGGGAAACCACTGTGCTGCTGGAGGTGTATGTTGATGGAACTAAACTCAAAAAACAACAACAGGGCATATGAGAATCTCTAAGGGCAGGCATATGATTATGTATGTGCACAGCATTTTCTACTACTACAGCTTAATACTACTGCCATGAAGAATATTAAGGCATAACATTATCAATTGTGGAATAATGAACTTACAGTTGTCGTCATCAGGGATGGGAGGGGGAACATCATCCTTCCCTGGATGTGTTGGTTTTAAAAAAGACAGTAATGATCCTGAGGAGAGATGAGAGGGAAACATATTGTTAAGTTCAACATGTATTATGCACTTGATGTACTCTTGTGGTGGGTGCACATATCATATGTACTGCCAAACACATATTTCTCCCTTTCTGGCACTATTAAGTTCATCTCATCATTATGCAAAGCTTATCATAGAAGGTGTACTTTAGTATTACATACTACAGTGGAAACCGCTTATAGTGATCACGTTGGTCCAGAGCCAATTTGATCACTATAAGCGGTTGGTTGCTATAACCGAATTCTTATTACAGTATTTCACATTTTTTATGCAGAATATTATCTAAACGCCATTTGTATCGTTTTTCTGCGATTCAAGATGGCGGCGCGTGCACACGCAGCGGCTCCTCTCTCTCCCGTCGATTCGGCAATTTTGTGTTTTTGTGTTATGCACACGCGTGCATATGCTCGTCCCAGTTGTCCTCGTCCTCGTCCTCGCTACACCCGAGACGCATCTACTCCCGTGAGGTTCTGCTCAACATCAGCAGAACCATCTCTACAAAACTCAAACCAGCTGACGCGGAAGAGCTACGCGACTGCGGCCTGCTCCAGGAGCCGGCTCATCCACCGACCCCCACTCCTGTATCCAGCCCACAGCGGAGGCGCCACAGGCGGTGCATGAGGAGGCAGATGAGGGGGAAGCGCGGAGGTATCCGAGCTAGGCTAGCGGCTAGCCCTCATCGGCCGACCATCCCTACCATCACGCTGGCCAACGTACGCTCGCTGGACAATAAACTGGATTACATCAGACTTCTCCGCACAACTTCCAAGAGCGTGAGTGACTGTTGCGTTCTTGTGTTTGTGGAAACATGGCTGAATGACGACGTACCTGACTGTGCTATCCAGCTAGCCCGGCTAACATGCTACCAGGCAGACAGGGCGCTCGTTGAGGGGGGGAAGACTCGCGGCAGGGGACTCTGTGTTTACATCAGTGATGCCTGGTGCCGTGACGCTGCTGTGGTCTGTAAACACTGCTCATCACTGGTGGAGCTTATGGCCATCAAATGCCGGCCATTCTACCTGCCGAGGGAATTCAGTGCCATATTGCTGGTAGCAATTTATATCCCACCTGGCTCCACCAACAACAGGAGTGAGGCACTGAATGAACTCCACCAGCACATCAGTGAGCAGCAGACAGCCCACCCAGATGCCTTCCTCATCCTGGCTGGGGATTTCAACCACGCCAACCCCAAAAGCGTGTTTCCACAACTCCATGGACACATCACTTTTCCGACACGGGGAAACAATATCCTGGACAATGTTTATACTACACACAGAGGGGCCTACAAAGCCTACAAAGCCTACAAATGTTTTGAAGCTCTGCCACCCCGGAGCTTCAAAACACTCCACTGTCATGCTAATGCCAGCTCACAGGCCCCTGGTGAAGGTCATCAAACCAGTCAAGAAGCAGGTTCAGGTGTGGCCTGAGGGGTCGTCAGAGGCACTCCAGGACTGCTTTTCCACCACTGACTGGAGCATGTTCAGACAAGCAGCCACCTACGACAACACCACAGACCTCCAGGAGTACACAGACACCGTCATGTCCTACATGAGGAAGTGCATGGAAGACGTCACGGTGACTAAAACCATCTCCATCCGGGCCAACCAGAAGCCATGGTTGACAGAGGAGGTCCACAGGCTCCTGAAGGCTCGTAACGTTGCCTTTAAAGCCAGCGACGAGATGGGCCTGAGGACAGCCCGGGCCAACCTGTCACGTGGCATCAGGATAGCCAAGAGACAATACTCTAGGAGGATCGCCGACCACTTCAGAGACAGCAGAGACACCAGGAACCTGTGGCGGGGGATACAGACCATCACAGACTACAAGCCCTCTCCACAGACCTGTGACAACTCCCCAACTCTGCCAGACCAGCTGAACGACTTCTTCGCTCGCTTCGAGGCTGACAACAGCACCCCGGCACAGAAGACCTCACCACCTCTCGGCGACCAGGTGCTGACGCTATCCCCGGACAGCGTGAGGAAATCCCTCAGAGGGACCAACGCACGCAAAGCCCCGGGTCCCAACAACATTCCTGGTCGTGTCCTGAGAGACTGTGAGGAGCTCACAGATGTCTTCACGGACATCTTCAACACCTCACTGAGCCAGGCTGTTGTCCCCACGTGCCTCAAAGCCACCACCATCATCCCGGTCCCGAAGAAGTCGTCCCCCACCTGCCACAATGACTACCGCCCGGTTGCACTCACTCCCATCATCATGAAGTGCTTCGAGCGGCTAGTCATGCAACACATCAAGTCTGCCCTCCCCCCCACCCTGGACCCTTTCCAGTTTGCATATCGGTCCAACCGCTCGACCGACGATGCCATCTCCACCGCCCTCCACTCAGCCCTCACCCACCTAGAGACCAGAGACTCCTACGTCAGAATGCTGTTCATCGACTTCAGCTCAGCATTCAACACAATCATCCCTCAGCAGCTCACCCACAAGCTCAGTCAGCTGGGGCTCAACACCTCCCTGTGCAACTGGCTGCTGGACTTCCTGACGGGGAGACCACAGGCAGTTCGAGTTGGAAGCAACACCTCCAGCACCATCACGCTCAACACAGGGGCCCCCCAGGGGTGTGTGCTGAGCCCCCTCCTCTTCACTCTGCTGACCCACGACTGCACACCATCATCCGGCTCCAACCTCTTCATCAAGTTTGCAGACGACACAACTGTGGTCGGTCTCATCAGCAACGATGAGGAGACCGCCTACAGGGACGAGGTGAGCCACCTGGCCACGTGGTGCAAGGACAACAATCTCCGCCTGAATGTGGAGAAGACGAAGGAGATTGTTGTGGACTTCAGACGACGGCACTCCCAGCATGTTCCACTCACCATCGACGGTGCTGCAGTGGAGCAGGTGAGCAGCACCAAGTTGCTGGGAGTGCACATCTCTGAAGACATGTCCTTGAGCAAGAACTCAGCATCACTGGCCAAGAGAGCAAACCAGCGCCTGTACTTCCTCCGCAAGCTCAGGAGAGCAAGAGCCCCGACCCCCATCATGCACACCTTCTACAGAGGCACCATCGAGAGCATCCTCTCCAGCTGCATCACCGTGTGGTACGGCGCCTGCACCGTGTCCTGCCGCAAGACTCTGCAGCGCATCGTGAGGGCAGCTGAGAGGATTATTGGTGTCTCTCTCCCCCCCCTGTCGGACATTTACAACACCCGTCTCACCCGCAGAGCCATCAGGATCGCAGGTGACCCCACCCACCCCTCCAACAGCCTCTTCAGCCTGCTGCCGTCGGGGAGGAGACTGCGGAGTCTCCGAGCCAAAACCAGCAGGCTAAAAGACAGTTTCTGCCACCAGGCAGTCAGGAGACTCAACTCCCTCCCTACTCTGCCCCCCCTCCCCCCTCTGACTCTGCCCCCTACCACAGCCACCCTTACACCTCCCCTCCCCTCCGTCATCTGACATCATGCCCCCCCTACCCTTACCCCCCCCCCCCCCCACACACACACACACACACATTACATCTGAACTCGGACTCGAGCTGCTATTTGCACTTCACTGCACTACCTCACCTTAATGAACAATACCGCTCTACCTCAATTCAACAAATGTCATTGCACTGTTACTGTCTATTTATTATTATTATCTTATTCACTTTACAATCCACTGCCACTTTACATTTTTTACTCTTTGTATATTTTTCTTATTTTTATTATGTTGTATATATATATGCCGATTGCACTGGGTCTGAGAGGACTGTAATTTCATTTTTTGCACTTTGTATGTCATGCATATTGCAATTTTTGACAATAAAACTGACTTGACTTGACTTGACTTTTCAATGATAACAATTGCACGAAACGAACCGTTTCAGCATTTACTGAATTTTATTATGGTTTCAAACACATTCGTTTCAAATGCTCCTTTTGAGAGGAACCATGCAAGTTATATTACTGCGCAGTGCGCAGACATAACTCATAAATACATAAATACAAATACAGTAACTTCTTCTGTGCGTCGGCTCTGCCGTGAAGCCGGTGCATTTTTTTTAAACAAGTCTTAAAATAAACTTTGAAACACTGTTTCATAGAACAACAACATAGAAGATAACAACGGCATCAAGAAGAGTTAAGCTACGTCTGTTTTGTGTTGCGGCTCCGCTGCGCCGCGTTAAGAAGTCACTTCACATGTTTCCATGGATCAGTGTTGTCTAACACCAAGTTCACTGCTTTTTCAAAACGATAAAAAAAAATCTGTCATAAGCCTTGAGGAGACGTTTCTCATCAGGTGGCAATGACTTCCCTTTTCCAGCCATGATTCGCGCGCTTGCTGCCGGTGTCAACTCCTTACATTAGCTAGCTGTTAGCTCACTCGTTAGCTAGCTGTTAGCTCACTCGGCAGAAGCAGACGCTCAAGTTCTTTTTCCACTGCTTCCCTCAATGCATAAGGTACTGGTCGTGGCTTGTGGAAGATTGACTTGGCATCACTCTGCACTCTAATATTTTCTCTTAAGTCTTTAATCTTTCCATATCCATTCGTAAACAAATATTTGTGCTTTTCCAGCATGTCCTTGAGTGTTAGTGGATTATTTCTCTGCAAACTGAAGATCTTCCCCCAATTCAGTTTTATCTTCTGCAGCCAATTCCTTTCCAGTCGTGGCGGTTTACTGCCTTTAACCACCACAAGTGGCAGCTCCCAATCTTGTTCCCCATACTTCACAGGCACCAGGATCTTTCCCAGCACAGGTATGGTGTCTCCTGTGTATGATGACAGTTGAATGGCAGCTGGCTCCAGCGGGAAGTTCTTCAGTAGCTCCTGATAGAGGGACTCTGGAAACAAAGATACTGAGGAACCCGTATCCACTTGCATGTGCACTTGTTTCCCAGATCACTCCATGTTGACGAAAATGCCTTTTTTTCCCTTGTATAGTAGTATACACTGTAAACAGGTCCATTCCATCATCGTTGCCATACTCTGAGTCATCCGTGTCTCTGGTTGCTGTCACCATTTGTGCCTTTTCACTCTGTTTTATTTTCTTGCACACTCTCTTCAAATGTCCAACTTTTCCACATCCATGGCTTGTCTCAGTGGGATAGGAGCATTTAGTTGGCTGATGGTTATCTTTGCCACATCTAAAGCACTTCTGTCTTTTTTTCTTAAGATGTGTGTTTACCTTTAGAATCATCCTGCCAGTTGTAACGTGAACCTTGACCTTTCTTGTAATGGCGTCTGTCACTTAAAGAGTTGAACACTTTTTTAACTGCACCTTTTGGCTTCTCAGTTTGTTCTCTCAATTCTTTTGTGTCTCTGTAGGCCAATTCTAAAGCAAGTGCAATGTCACAGGCCTTTGTGAACGTCATGTCTTTCTCCAATAGTAGTCTCTTGTGATACTGTTCCCCCGAGAGGAAACACAAACAAACTGATCTCTGAGGGAATCATTCAGAAATTGTCCAAATTCACAAGTGCTTGCCAATTTTTTTTAGTGCAAGGATATATTAAGATACTGTTTCATCTTGTTGTTGCTGTCTTTTGTAAAACCTGAAGCGTTCTACAATCAGAATTGGCTTTGGCTTGAGATCGGCATAATCCACATCCGACAAATTTTTCATAAGTCCATACTCTGCTGGACCCATCACACTTGTGAATACATCTGCTGTCTTATCTCGATCAATTTAATTTGCTGCCAGACATCTTTCAAACCGTTCCGAATATGAATCAAAATCTTCTTTTGTTCTGTCAGATTCTGGAACTTTTCCAATATACACCATTTTTACAGTTGTTTCCTTATTAACTGCCTTTAGAAGTTATAATTTCACATCCTTTAACCATTTCTTCTGTTGGCTTCCTTTTCCAGTTAATCTCCGTTTGTTTGTTTGTTTGTTTTTTTAGGCTACTTTCTTTGCACCGATTTTCTTCTGCCATTACAGTCACTCACCACAAGAAGGCGTTCTTGCTCTTTCAAAAACACAGTGCCTTGCTTTGCCTTGAGAGCCGTTTCAGCCGCCGGGACTTTCGGTTTCTTTCAAACCAAAAACACAGTGAAACCTCACTTTTAGGAAAAGTTTTACTCATCTGACATCTCCCATATGAATCACGATGCGGATTCACACACACCTCGTCGACACTAGTATTTTGAGTGCAAAAATGACACACGGAGACGGAGTAAAAGTCCATTGATTTGTGGGAACTAACTTGTTACAGGCGCAGAGCACACCAGTGGTCACTACAGGTACCGTATTTACTCGTATAGCGCGCACACATTACCGTAGTAAATGTAATGACTTCAACTACTACACTGCCGTGGTCCTGCGTGACGCTTCCTGCTGCTGTTGTTACTATTACTCATTTATATTGTCATTAGGTTTATTAATTATAAAATGTGAAGCCATAAAAATATCATCAGTAATATATATCATTGTATCACAGCTGTTATTACCACTACTCATCATTCACATTTACCACCATAATTATTATCATTGTCATATTCTAGAACTTACAACAATGGGCCAAAACCTCTGCTTGTACATCACATAAAGATCAATGTCACTATGTGACTGTTATGGAGGGTGTACAGTCTGTTCATGTTGTTCAAGACCTGCAGTGTGATCATAAAGAATGGGACACACAGGTGTTTTTATATGCACAACATGCTGCACAGGAGCATAACACTGTCATTATCAAGAGCTCTGACACTGATGTGGCAGTCATTGCTGTAAGTCTGCAGACAGATTTGCCATGCAGCTTATATGTTTTCACAGGGACTGGCAACAGGACATGTATCATTGACATCACCAAGGTGTCATCAGCTCTTGAACCAGCGTGTGTTCAGCCTTGATTGGAGTTCACACATTCTCTGGGTGTGACTCCACAAGTGTCTTTTATGGCAAAGGAAGAAGAAAGACATTTTCTGTTGCATGTGAGAAAGATGAGTACCTTAAGGCTTTCAAAAGTTTAGGAAACAACTGTAACTTGGAGCAGTCAACATTTGCACTTCTTTGCCAGTATGTATGCCACCTATATGATCAGCCAGCTGCCTGAAATGTAAATAAGGCATGGTACAAGGCTTTCTGTATGGCATCAACGGCCTTGTCAGAGTTATGCATTCCCCTACTACTGATGCCTTCCACCAGCACTGCAAAAGGGCAAACTACCAGGCAGCAATAATGAGGTCCTGTCGCGAAAAAATATAAGTGCTCCACACTGCAGGTCTTGAACAACATGAACACCCTCCATAACAGTCACACAGTGACAGTGATCTTTATGTGTGATATACAGGCAGAGCCTTTTTGATGACCGCTGTGGTGAAACTCACGGACATAATACTGTTTGGAGCTGAGCAACACAGTCTGTTTAATTTTCTTCTTACACCTGCGAACTCTGAAACAATAACAATGTTGCCTCTCTCTGACGTCACAACCCGCCCCGCTCTCACAATAGCACCCTTTTCTGGAGCCAATCCTCTGTTTTGAGCGTCAAACATGAAAAATGCTTTCAGTCCAGGCCAGGTGGAGCAGGTAAAACTTTGTAGAAACCACTGCCAAAGCCTACAGAGATCTGTAGGGGGCAGCATAACACCATGACTGTCTAGAGTCAAAGAGAGCAGACAAGGTAACACCAAGACTGTCTGAAGACCACAGACAGATTCAGATACCTCAAAGATACATTTTATAGATGAAATTTGCTGATAAACTTGCAACTGGGTGCATATGTGTAGGTTATTGAGTTAAACATAGTTTGTATCCTTTTGTTTAAATGTTTGAGATGCACTGTAGGAATATTCACATTTTCCCTCCATTCTCTGTCAGAAACATACGAGCAAACACATGTGCACGGATTAAGTTTCCTCATCAACCCAACTTCAAGAACAGTAGTTGTTCTGTCACTCTAGCTGTTCTGCTGTATTATCTGCCATAACTTGTAAGTCATATTCATATTGCTTTAGGGTCCGTGTACGTTTTGATGTTTTTTTCGTTTAAACCAATGAACGAGAAAGCGGAAATATCATGTTTTTTTTGTTTTGAACTATAAACGAAAAAGTGTTTTTTCGGTTTTTGTTGTCAGAATCAAAAACGAGAATGAGACAACCAAATTAAAATAAACAGCCTAATATATATATTTTTTTGATAATTTATTTACTTTTTTTTGTTTAAGGAACGAAATGAAGGAAAGGAAGTCAGGTGACCCAAAAGTAAAAGCAAATACTTCAAAATAAAAGCCAAGACCATATTAGAGAAAAATAATAATAGCTGATTAGATGGATAGATAGATAGAGATTCGCTCATAGGCATATAGTTATCCAGGTTGTTGATACAGATGTATTGAATGATGTTCATGTCATCTGGTATTTGATGGTTTATTTGCACCCTTTTTAGGCCTGTATGTATTTTATCTGTATGTGCCTTATCATTTCAGAACCATACCTCCATGAAGGGAAGATGATGTGTTGATGTGTAGCAATAAATAAGGACTATTGAAAAAATGAAGAGGAATTGGTGTCTCCTTAACAGACACCCTTCAATCGACCTGGCTTCACTTGACCCGTTGTCGCACAGTGCTCGATTTTGCCCTTCATCACTGTAACATATCATCATCATCATCACCATCATTCACCCTCAGCTCAGATTTAAACCTGCATGTCCTTCTGGCCTAACTCTGCTCTCATATTCTAAGCATCTTTGTCAGCTCACATCAGATAGGTATATCTAATGTAACGTAGACTATTTAGTCAAACAAATGACACTGTGCTATATACTGAGTGAACACTGTTTAGGAGTTAACTGTGTGACATTGTATCAGCCTGAAACATGGAGAGCACAGCTACTCACAAGGCAAAGGAAAAGACCACTTTCCAAAGCCTAAAATAATATAAAGCAGGATTAAAATGCTGAAAATATCTAGTGATACCAATCATGCCTTTGAGCTCACATTTAATATATTCTGTTGGATAGGATGCAATAGCATCCTTAATTCTGAGCACTGCAAACTAAAAACAATGAAAGTTACATGCAAACAGGTCCCTAAATATATATTGTGAGCTGAGAAAATAAAGTGAACAGCAAAACTGTATTTTGACTACGTTGTACCATATTTACATTTCAGGTTTTCATGGGGTGTTTAACATATTTTATTGACTCAAACCTTAAAAAACCACACATTTTAGTTTGTGTAGACATCAATTGAAAAATGATAAAATCTGACCAGCAGGTGTGGCACTGTATTTGAACCTTGATATCTACAGGTCAGAAATGGTCAGTAAATCAAAATAAATAACACATAAAATATGTGTGGTTACACGTCCTGCATTTACAATAACAGTTTAAAAAAGAGACAATGCATGTTGTGGCAGCAAAAGTACAAATTAACCCATAACAAAGAAAAAGAGGAAAGGGAAGATGACAACTGTCCTGCCACTGACAGTGAGGACAAGAAGTGTCCTAATTTCAACACTGACGTCAAAAGGATTCTGGTGTACACTGATATCTGTGCCTAATTGTTATCCAGTTTTACATTTAGTATTTTTAATAAAGATCGTTTTTATAATTAATCAGTGCCGTTTTCGTTTGTGGTTAAATTAATGATTGTACAAGTGAATAGTCAGCTGTATGAATACAATTACTGTCTTTTATTGATCTAGAGGAATTCACATAAAAAGTTCACCTAACATATATTTGCCTTATTGTTCTTCTTGGTCGCGCTTATGTATTCAGTACCGTTTAGAATCCATTTGGCCACTTAAGAGGATTTCCGGGTGTTTTTCTCTTTGTCGCTAACGTTGAATGTAACCACGGTAGCCGCCATCTTGCCATTCTGTTGACAAAAAGCAGCTCTCGCATGGACGTAGAAAAAAAGAAAGGACAGCGGACACAAAATGGCGCCCCATTCATTCCTATGGAAAGCTGCTCAGTGGCGCAGGTTCCCCTAAGGACGGCGCCATTTCTGCTTCTCGTGAACGCGGGAGGTGATTTTTTTCCCAGGACGTTAGGAGAAGGTCCCGCCTTTCTCTCCTCTGATTGGCTAGAGGGGCTCTCCTCTGATTGGTTATTTGGTTTGGCCGTGACACGTCACCACCTTTCACTACCAGAGAGCTGGTTTATGTTCCTGCAGTTTGAGGGGGAGAAAGACTGCCCAACACTTACACTAATTGCAAGTAAGTAGTACTTTTCAGCAGGCCAACTAATTGAACTGAACAGTGGGCCATATCTTCTAGTATTTTCCGTCTTTGTCCTGTTCCAATCACATGTCAGGACCTGATATTAACATGTGTTTCTGTGAAATAAGCACCCAAGCACAAACTGGAACAACCACTCCCCCAACACCACAAGGCGGCTCTGGAGCCGAAGAAGCGTTATCTTAAAGGGAGTCGGTAGCTGGGCCTCTCAAAGGTCGTCTCAGATCTATGTTTGATAAACTTGTGGACAAGCTTAAAAAAGGATGAGACCTTTTAAGCCCCAATAGAATCCCTTGTGTCATCCTGTGAGAAAATTCATACTGACAGCGGCCTCATCTCAGCAATGTCTACATTTGGGAAGATGAGGAGTGCTGCTGCGCGTAACATCGAAATGCAGCCAAGAAAGGGTCTGCTAATGAGCACGCAAATAGGTGTGCAGCCTACAGCTGTCGCTCGCCATAAAACTCTGCTGGGGGGCAGATGGGCGCCCATCACTGGTCGACATCCAAAAAGAGCCAGGACGGAACACAACTATGGGAAGGTAAAAGAGGGGAGTGGTGCACTGCAAAGAAGAACAGCACCACATTCCCTTGCCAATTGTGTCTCTGCTGCTGTGTCCCTAGGACGGAAATCCGACCTCTGGGGTCTTTCCAGGTGAAAGTTCGGACTGGGAACTCGGAAGTCCAGATTTCAATTCAAATGTTAAATTGGAAATAGCTGTATTGATTTCATATTACCAGCCAAATGTATACTGAATATGTTCTGAAAGATTTGATTAATTACAGTTTTGATGATAGTATAATATGTTTTAAATTGATTATCGCTATGGCATCCATGATGGACAGAAACTGTAAACTGTGTTAGCAGGGATTTAACTAGTAGATGACAATATATCTGTTGATGGTTGGAAGTGTTTTTGTGGAACCAAATGTATTTTATTTGAGACATTTAAGGTAAGGATGCCCCCTGGGCGCCTCCCTATAGGTGTTCCAGGCACGGCCAGCTGGGAGGAGGCCTCGGGGAAGACCCAGGACTAGGTGGAGAGATTATATCTCCACACTGGCCTGGGAACGCCTCGGGATCCCCCAGTTAGAGCTGGTTAATGTGGCCCAGGAAAGGGAAGTTTGGGGTCCCCTGCTAAAGCTGCAGCCCCCGCGACCCGACCCCGGATAAGCGGATGAAGATGAGATGAGATGAGATGAGATGAGATGACATTTAAATTGATATAGTTTTACAAAAATACTGAACAGTATGTATAATTCATGTCTGGTGTTGTCACCTTGTGGTTGAACAGGATAATCAAATTAAACAATTTAATGTTACACTGTCAAGTTAGCTATCTGACTTATATTTATTATGATTTGACGCATTGAACTGGTCATCTTAGCCATCATCCCAAAAGTTTCCCCCCTAAGAAACTTGTCAGGAGCAGCCACTGGCCAGATGGTAGCCTATGGTTGTTCACATTTACAAAGTCATACAATCTAACTGCACCTCATCATTTTGGCCTGGTCTTTAATGTGTTAAGCCAAGATGCACTGCCACTGACATTAGGTCAAACCTCAGGAGTTTAGTCACTTTGGGACATGAACATTTAGCTTTTATGAAGAAGCACTTTGTATCCTAAAAACCAGAAATGGTAGATATAAATATCCAATCCTCAGAACATAAGCATAAAAGAACCACATAAATGTGTTTATTGCGCCAGGGCTTTTTGATTTTGTCAGGAACCGCTATTTCAAAAAAATAAAACTTTTCTTTTCCACTAAATTATAAAACGCTGTGGTTGAAAATATGACCTTTGTGTTGTTAGGCCAAAAATAAGAATATAAAGCAATAAATAGAACCAAAACTGAACTCATAAGTGCACTGTCAGTCAGCTCCTCTCTCAATAATGTGACCTTTAGGGGATCCTCATTTTACAAAAACAAAACAAACAAAGACTGGTATGTCCAGACATGAAGTCAATTCAGTTTAGAGTTGGTGACTTGCAGAGTGCACATCTCTAATTTGCAGCATACAAAAATGAAAAAAAGATTTTCAGCGAGAGAAGTTCTGGATCATAAGTTTGGTGAAAATGAGGGAGAGGACAAAGAGCAGCATAGTGATACGGGTGAACAGCTTTCTGAGGAGGAAGACAATGTGGAGTATCATCTAGAAGACACAGACACGTCTGCTGAAAGATTCAAGTCAAAAAATGTTGAGGTCTGTTGGAATTCAGTACCTCATGATGTACATGGCAGGGCAGCTGCTGCAAATGTCATCAAAATGACACCTGGAATCTCAAGGTTTGCTGTGACGAGAGTCAGTGACATCAAGACAGGTTTTGAGCTATTCATGCCATTGTCACTATAAAGAGTCCTCATTGCTATGACCAACTTTGGAGGAAAAAAAGTCCATGGCGAATGGTGGAAAGACATGAATGAGGGATGCCTGTGTAGCGGGCCCGGCTTGGCCACTGACAGATAGATAATCCTGACTGGAAACACAAGACAGCAATGAGTGAAACAGGACCACAACTGCTTATTCTCCAAGTCCTTTGGATTATGTTTATTCTTACAAAAATCATATTAACCGTTTGACTGCAATCATAGAATATTCCTGTTATTTTGTTTGCATTAAAGCACTGGTATATTAACCACATTTGAATGTCATTCACTTAAATGTCTATGACTTACTTATTTTCCATGAAATAAACGTATCAAAATTTGTGTTAAACCAAAGATAAACATTTTTCCTTTAATCATATCGTCTATCATCAATCATGTAATCCCTTCTCCTTTAAACACATATTATTCTCTAGCCTCTCATCAAAAGAGTAATAACTGTACATTCAGTACATTAAGTACATTAAGTATTCACCTAATATAACAGAATGAGTCTATCTTGCAGGTTAACTATCTCACATTTACACTGCATTAACACAAACAGATATAATAAACAAGGGTGGCCTATAACTTGTTGCTTTAACCCGCAAACTCTTGAACTCTCCTATGCGCACGCCTTTAACCGGGACTGCAGCCGTAGATGGTCTTAACCTGCACATTAGCATTAGCTTCGACATTTCAAAAAAACACACTCTACACATTATAATAATTTCACACAAAGTAGCCCTCAAATGGCTATTTCAACTGATGTACCATAGACATTTATTTTTTACAAGTACAGCATTACCCCACAAATGCCGAAGGAGCCAAAAGAAAATACACAAAATGGCTGCGGCTTCGGCCGCCATTATGGCTACTACAATAGTCACGTACCGCAGCCCTTTAGTTGGTTTACACACTGAACAAGCTTTTAGCTTTGTGACCACAACTCACCAAGGATTCATATGAGCTTATGGACATCTGAAGTTAGAGAAGAAGCTAACGAACTTGGAAACACAGGACAGCAATGAGTGAATTGGGACCACAACTGCTCATTCTCCAAGGCCTTTGGATTATGAGCATGCATGGTCATAATATCACTTGTGACAATTTCTTTACCAGCTATGACCTTGGACAAGAACTTCTCAGGAGGAAACTTACCATGGTCGGCACAGTGAAGAAAAATTAACCTGAGCTGCCTGCTGAAGTCTTGCGGGTCAGGACAGGGCTCCACTTTCCTCAAAGTTTGCTTTAACATACATCAACACCGTTGTCTCATATTGTCCCCCCAAAAAAAGGTATGTGATACTTATGTCTACTCTTAACAAAGATGCAGCTGTGTCATCAGGAAGTGACAAACGCCCACAATTATCCCTGACAAAAACAAAGGAGTGGACAACCTGGAAAAACTGACTTCCACCTACACTTGCCAGCAAATGACCAGGAGATGGCCAATGGTTGTGTTTTACAACATCCTTGATGTGTCTGCATGAAATGCATTTGTGTCGTTGACCCAGATTCACAAAGTGTGGAACTCAACCAAAAAAAAATAAGCAGAGAATGTTTCTTCAGGAGCTGGAAATTCCCTCGTCAAGCCACACATTGAGCAAAGGGAACGGGTGCCCCGAGATCCAGACGCTGCAGCCTTGGTCATACAGCTGCAGAGCTCACCTAGCACTCTGCCCATGCCATCAGCAACAAAAAGAGCACCCACACCGTCATCCTCCTCAGCCAGCTCTGCCTCAACACTAACCAGAACAGCCACAGTCACAACCCCAATCAGGCCACCAGATTCTAAAAGAAAGCGGTGTCAGGTCTGCCCAAGCAGTTAGGACAGAAAGACAAACGTAGTGAGCTTCATCTGCAAGAAAAATCTTATCTGATTTCATTTCCCGAGAATTTTATTTCTAGGGGGTAGGACAAAGATGAGACCGTCCTGCCACAATAAAGATGCTCATAAGTGTACGTGGTACCAGAGCGCCTTAGGCCAACGGTCGATGATCAATTTTGTGATTGTATCATCTGATCTGAGGCCGTATGTTTTGGACACTCGAGTGAAGAGAGAGGCAGAGCTGTCAACTGATCACCATCTGAGTTGGTGATGAGTTGGGTCAGAGGATGGGGGAAGATTCTGGACCGACCAAATAAGCCCAAACGAGTAGTGCGGGTGAACTGGGATCGTCTGGAGGAGGCCCCTGTCCAAGAGATTTTAAACTCACACCTCTGGCGGAGCTTTTCTGGCATCCCTGTGGAGGTTGGGAGCATTGAACCGGAGTGGGCAATGTTCAAGGCTTCCGTTGCTGAAGCTGCAGCGGTGAGCTGTGGCCTCAAGGTATTAGATGCTTCAAGGGGCGGTAACCCTCGAACACCGTGGTGAACACCAGTGGTCAGGGAAGCTGTCCGACTGAAGAAGGAGTCCTTCCGGGATATGTTATGCCAGAAGACTCCGGAGGCAGTTGCAAAGTACCTATGGGCCAGAAGGGCTGCAGCCTCTTCTGTGTCAGAGGCAAAGCAGCAGTTGTGGGAGGAGTTCGGAGAAGTCATGGAGAAGGACTTTCGGGTGGCACCAAGGTGCTTCTGGAAAACCATTTGACACCTCAGGAGGGGGAAATGGGGAACGGTCCAAGCTGTTTACAGTAAGGACGGGACGCTGGTGACCTCAGCTGATGAGGTAATCAGGCGGTGGAAGGAGCACTTTGAGGAACTCCTTAATCCGACTAACATGCCCTCTTTTGTAGAGGCAGAGCTGGAGGCTGATGGGGAATCATTGTCAATATCTCTGGTGGAAGTCACTGAGGTAGTCAAACAACTCAACAGTGGCAAAGCCCCAGGGATTGATGAGATTCGTCCAGAAATTCTGAAAGCTTTGGGTTTGGAGGGGCTGTCTTTGTTGACACGTCCCTACAACATTGCGTGGAAGTCTGGGACAGTGCAAAGGAAGTGGCAGACCGGGGTGGTGGTTCCTCTATTTAAAAAGGGGGGCAAGAGGGTGTGTGCCAATTTGAGGGGGATCACACTACTCAGCCTCCCTTGTAAAGTCTACTCCAAGGTGCTGGAAAGGAGGGTTCGTCCTATAGTCGAACCTCAGATTGAAGAGGAACAATGCGCATATCGTCCTGGATGTGGAACAACGGACCAGCTCTTCACTCTCACAAGGATCCTGGAGGGGGCCTCGGAGTATGCCCATCCTGTCTACATATCTTTTGTGGATCTAGAGAAGGCATATGACCGGGTCCCTCGGGAGATACTGTGGGAGGTGCTGCAGGAGTATGGGGTGAGGGGGTGACTTCTGTGGGCCATCCAATCTCTGTACACCCAAAGCGAGAGCTGTGTCCGGATCCTCGGCAGTAAGTAGTACTCGTTCCCAGTGGGGGTTGGCCTCCGCCAGGGGTGCGCTTTGTCACCAATCCTGTTATCGAGGATATCGAGGCGTAGTCATGGTGGAGAGGGGTTGCAGTTCGGTGGGCTGAGGATCTCTTCTCCGCTTTTTGCAGATGATGTGGTCCTGATGGCATCGTCGGTCAGTGACCTTCAGCACTCACTGGATCGGTCCGATGGCTGGGATGAGGATCAGCACCTCTAAATCTGAGGCCATGGCTCTCAGCAGGAAACCAGTGGATTGCTTACTCCAGGTAGGGAATGAGTCCTTACCCCAAGGGAAGGAGTTCTAGTACGTCGGGATCGTGTTCACGAGTGAGGGGACGATGGAGCGTGAATTTGGCCGGAGAATCGGAGCAGCGGGGGCGGTGTTGCAGTCACTCTACCGCATCGTTGTGGCGAAAAAGAGCAGAGCCGGAAGGCAAAGCTCCCGATCTACTGGTCAGTCTTTCTTCCTACCCTCACCTATGGTCATTAAAGCTGGGTCATGACCGAAAGAACGAGGTCGCGGGTACAAGCGGTAATCACTGTTCACTACACATGGAACTGAAACCAAAATCAAGTCCTGAAAAAATTAATAACCGCATCCAAGAAGAACAATAAGGCAAATATACGATAAGGTGAAGTTTTTATGTAAACTCATCTAGATAAATAAAAGACAGTACTATATATTGTACTTTTACAGCTGATTGTTTGTCCATTCATTTATCCACAAACGAAAACAGCACTGATCAATTATAAAATTGATCTTCATTAAAAATACGAAATGTAAAACTGTAATAAAAAATATATAAGAAATTAAAATATCACAAATATGGATCAGGCCCTGATGGCTGTCGCTGTAGGGAGGCTTTATACAGAAGCTGAAGAGCAGGTGGCCCGACTGAGGAGACGTGTCCGTCAAAGAAGAGCCAGGATGCGGTGGAGAATGGAGAGGAGACATGCCATAATAGCAGATCTCTCGAGATTTGTATGTTTGTTTATTATGCCTTTTTGTTAACCTGTCTATCCATTTATGTTAATTTGACAGTTTACGTGGTTTACCTAGATAGAAACTTAATTGTTTTTAGAGAGGTGTTGATTTTTTATCTACGTTGTAGTTTGTGGTGCTCTTAAACTGTACTGGGTTATACTGAGAGGTGTTTCTAAGGGCGCACTCACGCTGTCCTTCCGTACCGGGCCAAAACAGGTTTTACGGGTAAAGCCTACTTGGTTTGAGCAGTATGAGTGCAACCGCTCCGCGCCTAGCTGTCTGTCCACGGCCCGTTTGAGAGAGGTGGGCTTTTGTAAAGCGTGTTTGCACATGTACGAGCACGGTCACGAGGCCTACGGCGGCTCTGACGTCATTTTATGTGCGCCTGTTCGGACATAGAAAACCATGCGCGGACACAATGGCGGTGAAAGGTTCACGTTGGTGTGATGCGGAGGTGGAGTGTTTACTGCAGATTTGGTCGGATGAAAATACTCCAAAACAGTCGAACAAGACGCACAAAAACTCTGAGGTCTATGGAAAGATTTGTAAACAAAGCGACGCATTGCGATGACGTCGACACCCAGCCCCCCTGCTCCACTCTGTCCCTCTCGTCTCTCCAGGTGATGAATGAGCTGAGGAAGATAAAGGTGAAGAAGTCTACGGGTCCAGATGGGATCAGCTCCAGGCTCCTCAAGTCCTGTGCAGACCAGCTGTGCAGGATTGTAGAGCACATCTTCAACATGAGCCTGAAGCTGGGAAAAGTGCCACTGCTGTGGAAAACCTCCTGCATGGTACCTGTACCAAAGATCCCTCTCCCAAAAGTCTTCAACAGCTACAGACCAGTTGCTCTCACTTCACACCTGATGAAGACCCTGGAGCGGCTGGTTCGCATCCATCTCTGCCCTCTGGTGGGCCCCTTTTTGGACCCTCTCCAGTTTGCATACCAACCCCGCATCGGAGTGGACGACGCCATCATCTTCCTCCTGGACATATCACTGTCTCACCTGGAGAAGTCTGGAAACACTGTGAGGATTATGTTCTTTGATGTCTCCAGTGCCTTTAACACCATCCAGGCTGCACTTCTGGGGGACAAGCTGGAGCTTGCAGGGGTGAACCAAAACCTCACATCCTGGATCCTGGATTACCTCACTAACCGGTCACAGTATGTGTGGACTCGGGACTACGTGTCGGACACAATAATCTGCAGTGCGGGGGCCCCACAGAGAACGGTCCTGGCTCCTTTCCTGTTCACCCTGTACACCGCAGACTTCTACCACCAATCTCCTCACTGCCATCTACAAAAGTTCTCTGACGACTCTGCTATCGTCTGCCTCATCAGGGACGGTGACGACGGAGTCTACAGAGAACTTATTCAGGACTTTGTGGACTGGTGCCGGCGGAACCAACTCTAGCTCAACGCCGGGAACACCACAGAGCTGGTGGTGGATTTCCGCGGGCACAAACAACCCTGCACACAGGTGAACATCCGATGGTGACATCTTACAAGTACCTGGGAGTTCACCTGAACAATAAACTGGACTGGTCTGACCACACTGCAGCAACATACAAGAAAGGTCAGAGCAGACTGTATCTTCTGAGGAAGCTCAGTTCCTTTGGAGTGCAAGGGGCACTCCTGACCTCCTTCTATGACTCTGTGGTGGCATCAGCCATTTTCTATTGAGTAGTCTGCTGGAGCAGCAGCATATCAGCTGCATACAGGAGGAGTCTTGATAGACTCATCAAGAAGGCCGGCTCCATCCTGGGATGCCCTGCGGACTCAGGATGATGGACAAGCTGTCATCGCTGCTGGTGCAGGAGTCCCACCCTCTGCAGGTCACTCTCACAGCACTGGGCAGCTCCTTCAGCAACAGACTGATATACCCTAAGTGTGCGAAGGAGAGGTATCGCAGGTCCTTCCTTCCTGCTGCTGTCAGACTACACAATCAGCACTGCTCCAAATAGACTATTGACCTCATCCTGTACCCTGCACTGTGCAATATGCCTGTACTAAGGTCACTTCTGTTTTTGCACTATTTGGTCATATTTACTCATATTTATTTATTCAATACTATATTATTACAAAACAAACAAAACAAGAACAACTGCACTATATCATGTGAATATGTATTTATGTCTATTTCTATTTCGTCCCTTTTTAAATGTAACTTTATTGCTTATTTTTGTTATTTTTTATCTTATTTTATCTTATTTTGTAATATGTTTCTGCTTGTAATATTCTGTTGCTGCTGTGAAAAATGAATTTCCCCGTCTGCGGGACATTAAAGGTTTCTGATTCTGATTCTGATCAATGCGTGTGACGTGTTACAGCGTGATGACGTATAGGCAGGCAAGAAGCATTTGCGTGAGGCCCAGGCAGTGTGAGTACAAACGGGCTGGCCAGCAAGGGGAGAGGGAGGGGGGGACAAGTACCCTAAAGCCCGGGGCACGGTAAGGGCAGACAGTGTGAGTCGCCCTAATAGTCTATGCTCAGGACTAACTAACTGCCTTTCCCTCGCCTCCTCTCTTGCCACGGCCTCCCTTTCCATCTCCTGCTCTCTCTCTGTCCCTGGACCTCTTCCTCTTTGGCTGGCTAGCCCTGGCTTCTTATGCAGGAGGGGCAGAGGCTGGTGTGCTGAGTGCACCACTTGTAGTGTCAGGGAGGTTTGCTGCAACAACCAGGGGCAGACTTATTGAGTGCTGCTCCTGGATATTGTTGAATATGTTTCAGAGGTCTCTACGGCAAGTGCACCACTAACAGATCACTGTTCACTACACCTGGAACTGAAACTAAAATCAAGTCCTGATAAAATAAATATTACTTGTAAATTGAATGCAGACTAACTAAAGTCTGAAAACTATTGTAAAAATAATAATAAAGGAAATTTTCAGTATTGTATCCCAGGGAAAATGTTAACCTTTCCATGTTGAGAATTTCTTCAACTATTCCTATCCAGTCTGAAATTGTTGGTGTTAGGTGCATTAAGCAAGGCAGTATCAATGTGTTGTTAGATGATTAAGTCAGAGTCCTTCTTGTGTCTGTCCACTAGAGGGCAACGTGAGTGAGAAACACAATTTCGATTCCTTGTATTTCTTGTTCATGAGAAGAATTCACAATAAAGCTGAATTTGACTTTTGACTTTGATATTATATGTCCCAGAAACGACTACTGGACTGTAATTAAAGCAATTCCACAGGCTCTCATCTGTATGATGAAGGGAACTTTAATGTACATGTTGATAACACTATTACCACTCACCCTGCTCATAAATAACCAACCTTTATTAGAGAAAAAGTGTGACAACACATTTCTGAGATCTGCTCTCACCAAAGAATTTTTTCCATTTTCTCTCAAAATAAAATAAAGGAATACTCCTCCTTGGATGCCAAAATAATTAGGTGTAAATTTCTCTGCTTTCCATCTCCCCTAAAGCGAAAGAGGTACACTTCAAAACAATAGATTATATTTATCCTTGCAGTGAATTCCTAAGACTTGAATTTAATTTGGATTGTAATGAATGTGCTTTCAGTAAAACAGAAGTGGAAACACTTGAACATTTAAATTTCTCTTCCAGTCTATCTAATTTGTTTTGAATGCACAAAAATTGGATAACCTATAATAATATAGATGTGCCACCCCTGACTTACAATGATGAGAGATTTGGTTTCATAATGGAGGACAGAAAACGGTTATACTCGCCAAATACTTTATACACAAAAGTAAATCTTTAAAGACTACCCCTTATTTCAACATTTTTAAAATAACTGCAGCTTTACTTTGATTCATTAAAACTTATAAAATCAAAGAATGCCCTATTGCTGTATGACACTTTATCAACTTTTACTTTTGACTGATCTCCTGTAAGAAAATGTTTTCTTATTTGTATATTTCTTTTCTATTGCTTTACTTTTTCTTACTGTTCTGTTTATTTCATGTACTTTCTTAATGTAAGAAATGCCACGCTCAGTTCTGAAAGCAACAACTTTTGTAATTGCATTTGAATGTGCCTATTTGTATTGTATTTCTCACTTTGTAACAAAACACACAAAAAAATGAAATAATAATCCTGCATCCGGTAAGTCCTCCCGCGTTAACGAAAAGCAAAATGGCGCCGTCCTTAGGGGAGCCTGCGCCACTGAGCAGCTTTCCATAGGAATGAATGGGCCGCCATTTTGTGTCCGCTGTCCGTTCGTTTTTCTGCGTCCATGACAGAGCTGCTTTTTGTCAACATAATGACAAGATGGCGGCTCCCGTGGTTAGAGTCAAAGAGAAAAACACACGAAAATCCTCTTAAGTGGCCAAATGGATTCTAAACCGTGCTGAATACATAACCGCGTCCAAGAAGAACAATAAGGCAAATATATGATAAGGTGAACTATTTATGTTAAGTCCTCTAGATCAATAAAAGACAGTTATTGTATTCATACAGCTGACTATTTGTTCATTCATTCATTAATTTATCCACAATATTGTGTATAAGGGAACGCAGCATCGTCCAATGCTTTAACATTTCCGGTCTAACAAATGATTGGCTGAGAGCGGCGTCAGATAAATATCTGCTATATCATTGGTTAAAAACGTAAACAAGGCTCCATGTGCTGCAACGTCACATCTATGCAGGGGCCTGTTTCACAAAGCAGGTTCAAAAAACTCTGAGTCTAACCCGCAACTCTGAGTTGATCTACTCTGAGATAGGAAACTCTGAGTTTTCGGTTCCAGAACAGCAGATTTGCGTTAGGTTGATCAACTCAGAGTAGTTTGACCTGGAGTTAAGCGCGTGCACCACAAGTAAAAAAAGACAGCATCAATGGAGCCCTGATTCGACGAGTCACCATGGCAACGGGGAAGCGAAGGGCTACGCTACAACTGGAAATGGAAACATTAATGCACTCATACGGAGAGTTTGAGCAGGTTTACACCGCTGCAGCAGCAAAAGAGAGGGAGACGGTGCGGGAGGACATTGCTGCTCGGGTCAGTGCATAAGTTTAAATGTAGTCCAGTTGCAATCACAGTAATATCACAGGGGGAACTGCATGAGTGGGAGCCTATTAATTTATTTCATTTAAGTGCAACCCCGCGGGGGAGAAGCGCAGCTTAAGATGAAAAATAAAAACATTTTTCAAACAGGTAAAACCTCAGCACAGTCTCATGGTGACGCCTCATTTTGTGCATGTTTTATATCGTAAAGTAAATATTACCGTAAGTGGCTGTTTTTTATACAACATATCAATGTTGTATAAAAAACTCCCATTTGCAAAAAAAAACGCAGCGCAACACACAATATCTGCTGTGATATGAGAGCATTACTGGTTGTTAATGTTGGAAATGTAAGGAGGGGTGAGATGGACTGTGACATAAAACGGTGTTGTGCCGTATTCAGCCCCCTCGCATTATAGGTGATATTCTGGATCAGAAGGCTGTATAGGAGTAGTTTATATACCGGTAACCCAACTAAAAGCACACACTTTTGAACCTATGAATTGCAAGAAAAGCTGGAATTATATTTAGAAACGCTGAGTCAAATACATTCAACTTGCTCAAAAGATCCATTTCATTCATTTTGTAATTATGGCTGCAGTGTATTAAGGACGTCTATGCGCGGTCTGATAATCATCTCCCGACGAATATTTAATTCTCTTTGCGAAATGCGTCACCTTCATTCACGGGATCGTTATCAAAATGACACGCCATGGTAGTGTAAATATTCACCACCTAATATAACTTTTAATATAGGCCTACTGAATGATTTTTATACGTTGTATACAAAAACTCCCGTTTGCAAAAAAACGCAGCGCAACACAGAATATCTGCTGTGACATGAAACGGTACCGCTCAAACAGAGAATTGCCTGGAAATGCAAGAACATCTATAATCAATAGTCTGATAATCATCTCCCGACGAATATATAATTCTCTGCGCAGTAATGCTGCAGCTTCATCCACGGGATTGTTATCAGAAGGACACGCCATGGTAGTGAAATAGTCGCCACCTAATATAACTTCTAATGACTGATGTTTGCAGTGATTTTCTGAAAAACAGACGGAACTATAGCAGAACTATACTTCGCCAAAACTCGCCCGCTGACTGAATGAATGAGGAAATGAAACACCGTGTGTGGCTGAAAGAGGGCGGAGACAGAGAGAAACTCAAGGTTTTCTGAGAAAAACCTGGTCCCGACCAGGTTAGTTTCAGAGAGCATGTTACCATGGTAACTGACCGAGAGTTTAAGTTACCTCCCTTTGTGAAACAGGCTAGAGTTACCCCTCTGTCTCTGGTTTGAGTTACCTCCCTTTGTGAAACGGAAAACTCAGAGTTTCCCTCATTTCAGGGTTAACATACTCAGAGTTTTCACTAAACCTGCTTTGTGAAACAGGCCCCAGGACTCGTTGACAGAAAGTTAGTTGTTAGTAAACAAAAGAAAAGAAAGTCAGCCGTTAGCATGCCATCATGCCAAAACGTCAAACTTCATTCAATCCAGAACGGACGAAAGAACAGGATTTAATATCGAAACGCAGTCGAGACTCCTTTCATGGCTTCTGCACACTCTGTCGTTGTGATGTTGATGTTGCAGTCAGGGAAAGGCTGCCATTGAACAACATGCGGACACGGAGAAGCACAAAAGCAGCAGCCGTGCGGCAGGTAGCTACCTCTTCATTGATAACTTTTTTCGTGAAGCTTCATCGCCCCTGGATAATAAAATAACCTGCTGAGCTGTGCAAGGTTTACAAGAAGTTAGTTAGAAACAAACAACTCTTGGATGCAGCCAGGAAAGAACAGAAGTATTGAAGATAGACAGTCACTATTTTGGTGAGTACACTAGTCTTCTGTGTTATTTCACATATCTGAAATACAAATGATAATGTTGTGTCCCTGGCATCCACTTGATATGGTGTTTGTTTGCAGGGTGTTTAATTGAGCATAGGCTACTAATTTCCTATAGGAAGCTCTTGATTTCACTGGTGGGCTACAATAATATTATTTATTTATTTTGTTGAAAACAATACAGATTTTCTTAAGGATGATAACAGTTTTGTTGGTATGTTTCTGATAATGATTAAGGTGAGCCATTCAATAGTTGCATTCATAAAGACAGTATCACTGTGTTCTTAGATGATTAACTCAGAGTCCTTCTTGTGTCTGTCCACTAGAGGGCAACGCCATAAACAAACATGGTGAAGCTCCACAATAAAGTATTTAAGTGAATCTAATGTTGTATGATGTAAAATAGCTAAACAGGACACAAGATATGTCCAGCAACCACATAAAGACAAGGGCAGCATATTAAGTCAAGTATTTATTAACTGACCAAGCATCAAGAGCTTTCACAATCTTTACAACAAGATAGTGCAGTGGAATTATCTTAAAGTGTAAAGGAGAGGGCAGACTTTAAACAATGAATAAATATAAAAACAGCATGGCCATAACAAGTTAAATTGCTGAGGATTGGATATTTATATCTACCATTTCTGGTATTTAGGATACAAAGTGCTTCTTCATAAAAGCTTAATGTTCATGTCCCAAAGTGACTTAACTCCTGAGGTTTGACCTAATGTCAGTGGCAGTGCATCTTGGCTTTATACAGCTGATTAATAGTTTGTCCATTCATTTATCCACAAACAAAAACAGCACTTATCAATTATAAAATTGATCTTCATTAAAAATACGAAATGTAAAACTGTAAAAAAAAAATATATAAGAAATTAAAATATCACAAATATGGATCAGGCCCTGATGGCTGTCGCTGTAGGGAGGCTTTATACAGAAGCTGAAGAGCAGGTGGCCCGACTGAGGAGACGTGTCCGTCAAAGAAGAGCCAGGATGCGGTGGAGAATGGAGAGGAGACATGCCATAATAGCACATCTCTCAAGATTTGTATGTTTGTCTATTATGCCTTTTTGTTAACCTGTCTATCCATTTATGTTAATTTGACAGTTGACGTGGTTTACCTAGATAGAAACTTAATTGTTTTTAGAGTGGTGTTGATTTTTTATCTACGTTGTAGTTTGTGGTGCTCTTAAACTGTACTGGGTTATACTGAGAGGTGTTTCTAAGGGCGCACTCATACTGTCCTTCCGTACCGGGCCAAAACAGGTTTTACGGGTAAAGCCTAGTTGGTTTGACCAGTGTGAGTGCAACCGCTCCACGGCCCGTTTGAGAGAGGTGGGCTTTTGTAAAGCGTGTTTGCACATCTACGAACACGAGCGTGCGCACGTGTACGAGCATGAGCACGAGGCCTACGGCAGCTCTGACGTCATTTTATGTGCGCCTGTTCGGACATAGAAAAAAAAAAAAGACGGACCATGCCCGGACATTTAACAACAACCACAATGGCAATGAAAGGTTCACGTTGGTGTGATGCGGAGGTGGAGTGTTTAATGCAGATTTGGTCGGATGGAAATACTCCAAAACAGTCAAACAAGACGCACAAAAACTCTGAGGTCTATGGAAAGATTTGTAAACAAAGCGACGCATTGCAATGACGTCGACACTCAGCCCCCCTGCTCCACTCTGTCCCTCTCGTCTCTCCAGGTGATGAATGAGCTGAGGAAGATGAAGGTGAAGAAGTCTATGGGTCCAGATGGGATCAGTTCCAGGCTCCTCAAGTCCTGTGCAGACCAGCTGTGCAGGATTGTAGGGCACATCTTCAACATGAGCCTGAAGCTGGGAAAAGTGCCACTGCTGTGGAAAACCTCCTGCATTGTACCTGGACCAAAGATCCCTCTCCCAAAAGTCTTCAACAGCTACAGACCAGTTGCTCTCACTTCACACCTGATGAAGACCCTGTAGCGGCTGGTCCTCATCCATCTCCGCCCTCTGGTGGGCCCCTTTTTGGACCCTCTCCAGTTTGCATACCAACCCCGCATCGGAGTGGACGACGCCATCATCTTCCTCCTGGACATATCACTGTCTCAGCTGGAGAAGTCTGGAAACACTGTGAGGATTATGTTCTTTGATGTCGCCAGTGCCTTTAACACCATCCAGCCTGCACTTCTGGGGGACAAGCTGGAGCTGGCAGGGGTGAACCAACGCCTCACATCCTGGATCCTGGATTACCTCACTAACCGGTCACAGTATGTGAGGACTCGGGACTACGTGTCGGACACAATAATCTGCAGTGCGGGGGCCCCACAGAGAACGGTCCTGGCTCCTTTCCTGTTCACCCTGTACCGCAGACTTCTACCACCAATCCCCTCACTGCCATCTACAAAAGTTCTCTGACGACTCTGCTATCGTCTGCCTCATCAGGGACGGTGACGACGGAGTCTACAGAGAACTTATTCAGGACTTTGTGGACTGGTGCCGGCGGAATCAGCTCCAGCTCAACGGCGGGAACACCACAGAGCTGGTGGTGGATTTCCGCGGGCACAAACAACCCTGCACACAGGTGAACATCCGATGGTGACATCTTACAAGTACCTGGGAGTTCACCTGAACAATAAACTGGACTGGTCTGACCACACTGCAGCAACATACAAGGAAGGTCAGAGCAGATTGTATCTTCTGAGGAAGCTCAGGTCCTTTGGAGTGCAAGGGGCACTCCTGACCTCCTTCTATGACTCTGTGGTGGCTGAAGAATTAATGATCAATGAGTGAAGTATAGTATAACGTGATTAGACTGTTTGCATATGACATTATACTCTAAGAGGCCTAGTGTGAACAGAGAAAAGACATTTACCCCTTATGAGTTGCTTACAGGTCGCACCATCTCCGGACCAAGACAACAGGAACCGCTGCAGCCAGGGGCCAAACCAGGACTGGCACGGTCCCACGTGACTCAACTCCAAGGCTGGGTAAAAACATTGGCAGGAAGCCAAGGCGGGTCAGGACCAGCACCCGCCCCACTGACTCTGCTAGGAGAACCTTGGGTATATGTAAAGACATTGAAAAGAAAGTGGACACACCCTAGGTGGACAGGACCCCACAAGGTGGTGGAGAGAACCTTCACAGCAGTGAAAATACAGGGCAATGACAAGTGGATTCGCCTTTCAAGGTGTAGACAGGGGGAGGAGCCCAAAAGGTCCCTAGACCAAGTCAGAACAGATCTAACCGAACAGGGTTAAGGGACTTCTGTAAATACATATAATCTATGATTGACCCACATACACAATTGGTAAAAAACACCACAGTATATAGAGTTGGAAAAAAAGGAGCAGAAAAACAAACAGTGTGTGTGTGGACACTTAGTGTGTTTATCGTAATATTCATGATTTTATATAATAAAAGCACAAGCCTAAAAACAGGAAGTTACGGTAAAAATAAACAAATTTTAAGAGATTTCTCATGAAAATGCAACTACACATTTTGGGAATATGATGTGCTATATTAAAGGTAATTTACAGGCCCAGGATTAGGTTGGGATGAATACTGGCAGCGAGTAGTAGGACAGGCCATTACCGGATGGCCTACTCACGGTCAGGATAAAAAGAAACATAAGACTAGATTGAGAGATTTGAAGGAATATTTAGAGACGTGTAAAGGTGGGGGGGAGGCGAGCAGGAGAATATGGTAAAAATACTTCAGTTAGAGGAGGACAGAGCACGTGAAGAAGTAGTGGGAAACAGAAATAATGGTCTGAGTAGGTTGTGGCATAAGAGAAAGAAGGAGGAGAAGGAATAGGAGAAGAGGGAGGAGCGAAGAGCAGATTTGCATATGGCCGGAATGACAGCGGAAGTCGTACAGAGACAGCTGAGAAATAGGGCAGAGAAGAAAAAGGCAGACGCAGGGCCTCCACCCTATCCAGGTCCAGCCCCGGCACAGTCAGCCCCACCCTCAAGCAGCATTTATCCAGATTTGTCTTTACAGTTACCTACGATTGAGGCATAAGGCAGTATGAGGGTAAGAATGAGAAGAAACGCAGGTTATGAGGATACGAGAAAGAGGGAAGAAAGAGAGGAGGACTATGGTATAATAACAGGTGAATCTGAGAGGGTGAGACTTCAGACAGAAGAGGAGAGACAATGGGAGGAGGAAAAACAGTAGGAGAAGGAGAGACAGCATCAGAGAGGAGCGCGATATGATGAAGAGAGGTTGCATGAGAGGGCACAACAGAAAGGAGGGGCTTTCGGAGAGCAACTAGAGGAAGAGACAGTGGGAGTAACAAGGCTGCCCTTCAATGAAAAAACACCTACTAACATCCACAGACACCAAGCAGGAAAACCCAAACCTGAGACTGACTTAACTGACTCAGACCACTCTGAACATGACTGTAGAAGCCAGAAAAGCGACAAACACGGGAGAAAGAGAGAGGGATCTAAAAACAAACACGTAAATCTAAAAAATCAGTATGATGAGTTCTGGCTCAGAGGGGGAGGAGGAGGTCAGAATGCGGTAGCGGAGGACCAGGAACTAAGACTAGACGAGACATGAAGGAAGAAAGGAAAAGAAGGGGCGGGGAAGTGAAGGACAGTCTGATGGTGAAGATGAGGGAGTATACATGCAGGACTTAGTTAAGATGCAAGAATAAGTGGAAAAGAATCGAAGAGAATTAGAAGATGAGTTACGACTTCTGGCACAGCATGGAGCAGACTGACCAGTAGCGTTTAGAACACGTGGTAAATCTCACATGATGCCTCTAGTGCGCTCTAAAGGGACAGGACCACCGATATCTAACCATTTAGTTTAGCAGACAAGGAACACATGAATGCACAACTACCACCACTTAGTGACGGAGCTGGATATATGGTTACAGAAATTAGCTAGTCTAACCGTAGGCACAGAGCTCACCATGAATGAATGAATTTTATTTTTGGTTGTACATCAGATGTTAAATAAAATGACATAATGTTTTGACAACTTCAACCAAAGAAAGGAATGGGCTGAAGCAGCTTGCTTTTATTAGCCCACCCTAACATCACAGTTCTAACTGTTTAAACACAACATATTTACTTATGATTAAACATATATTTGATTAAAAGTACATTTACTTATACCTAAATAAATGAAATAAATTACTGACTTTATATACATTTAAACATATTATTAATATAAACATACATACACATACTCACAAAGCAAAAATAAGTTTTACTTTTTCTCATTTACATGTATTCAATAATCAAAATGAATAACATTTCCCTTTTTTTATTTATTTATTTATTTTTCTCTTTTCCAATTATAACATTTATACATATGCATTAATTATTTCAAATTTCAAGGTCTTTTTAAATATCGGTCGTGTTGTAATTACTTTCAGTTTATCATTAAGGTCATTCCACATTTTTACACCAATAACGGACACGCACACGCATCTTTGTCTAATGTTAGTTCTTGCTTTTCTTGTTTCAAATCGAAGCAGTCCTCTTAAATTATAGCAATTATTTCTTAATAAGGAGGAAGATCTTTTTAAAAAAAATCTGAATAAGATTTCAAGTATTTATAGCGTGACTATATCCGTAAATTTTAAAATATTAGATTTTATGAAAAGCTCCTTAGTAGAGTCACGGTATCCCACCATAGGTGATGTGAGAGGATTAAGATTCAAGAAGCTTTATTTTATCCAGAGGGAAATTATTGTGCAACAGTTTCAATACAAAGATGGGAAAGGATCAGAGTGACAATAGACATTGTGGTTAAGCGTAGGTATATACAATATACAACTATACGCACTGTGCAGTTTAGCAGCATATTAAATAAGATAAGTACAAACTAAATAAGTGAGAAGGAGCGATAATTGAAACAGTGTTAAAAATGTAGCAGCATTTCCTACAGACCTAAGAATTAATTGGACAGAAATACGGATTAGGGACAACAGACCAATTAGATTTAGATGCAGGAAAGACTGGCAGGAAAAGGTCAGGAACAAACCCAGTGTCAGATCCACTGCAGGGATCAATGTTTAAAGCCGCCGTTATGAAAGGAACAGATAAGGAAGTGCAGGCAAAGATGGAGGATGACCCCAGAGCAGACACAGAGCCATTACACATGGATGAGGACACTTCAACATCACATGCGTAGAGCAGATGAAAGAAAGGCTGCGAGCAAAACAGAGATAGAGAATTTGAAAATACAACCGACCAAATTACAGTTAGCAAAAGCCAGAGAGGAAGGCACAAGCCACAAACAAGCAGCTAAAGCAAAGACACAAGCACAGATGAGCCAACAACAGGAGGAGCCAGCGCCAAATGAGAATCCCCAATCCCTGTTACCCCAGTTCTATGCAGGACCCCCTCCCCAGGGACCATGGAACCGCCAGGACCATGGGGCCCACCACAATCACATTATAGAGGAGGAAGAGGACGAGGCTTTAATCCTCGAGGAGGTTATGGAAGGGGCAGGGGTGGATCACCGGGGGCTAGGGACAATGGGTGTTTCGTGTGTGGAGGTCATGGACATTGGGCACGAGACTGTCCACAAAACCAGAGAGGGCCACCAAGAGGGGGACCCCCTCCACAGCAGCAACAACAGCATGTGCCACCGCAACCACAACTGGCCCCAGGTAACCAGTTGCCCCAAGGCACCTGGTATCCAGACCAATACCAGGGGTGCCCAGGGTCAAGGGCAAGGGGAGAGGCTGACCCCTTGCTACGGGGAGAAGTGAACGAACGAAAAGTGAACTTTTTAGTCGATACAGGAGCAACACATTCGACTCTGATACAACCTCAGTTCGGTCAACAGCTCTCCAAATATTCCATAGACCTGGTGGGATTTGGAGGACAGCCAATGCCGCTCCCTTTCACAGAACCCCTCCCCACTAAAATAGCTGGTTAACAATTTCATCAAAGCTACGTATATTCACCACAATGCCCAATCTCACTGCTAGGAAGAGATGTCCTAGTTAGATGAAAAGCATCTATCCTATGTGGCCCACAGGGGGTGCAAGTTCATTTCCCTAATGGGGTAAAAATAGACTGTTCAGAGACAATTACTTTAAGATGTAACAATGGACAATGGATCCTAGGGGAAGATCCTGATCAGCAGCAACAGTCGGCCAACGTTTACTGGGCTCAATTGAAAGAGGACCCAGACCCGCCAATTACCAATGTTTTGAAACTGTATCAACAATGGAAACCGTGGATTCACTCAGTGCACCCATATGAACGTTCCCCACTGTACTCTTCTCTATGACCGCACCCAAACTGAAGAAGTGTATGAGGAAAGATTTAGGGAAGTGGAGGACCCCCCTTTGGACACCGACTTCGGACTATATATATCAGAATCAGAATCAGAAAACCTTTAATGTCCCGCAGACGGGGAAATTCTTTTGTCACAGCGGCAACAGAATATTACAAAATAAGATTAAAAATAGCAAAAATAAGAAATAAAATTTAATTTTAAAAAGGGAAGAAATAGAAATAGACATATATACATATTCACATGATATGGTGCAGTTGTTCTTGTTTTGTAATAATATAATATGGAGTGAATAAATATGAGTAAATATGACTAAATAGTGCAAAAACAGAAGTGACCATAGTACATAGCACATATATATCAAAGAAAGGAGTAGTAGCACAAGTCCTGCTCACTGCAGAACAGGCAGAGTGGTACAACATGGGTGACACTGCAGCACCCCATATTAGCTTAGCATTAGGAGCAGGAAGTCGAGCTAAAGATGTAGGGCCCATGGTAAAAACCGCCTCTCAGTTACAGGACTGGGAACAAACCACAATCCCTACAGTCACATACTCTAAAGAAGGACAGGTGTACAAGATCAGTCATCACACCACCTCGCAGTCAGAATTAGAGAAAAAGGTAAAACCACAAAAACACCTAGTGGCAGGGCATCCACTCAAAATTTTGACCAGGCATTGTGTAATAGCGTTAATCTCATCATCCGTTTTTACTCTATCAGGCTGTGAGAATGACCACAATTACAGCTGGATGAGACAGCAAAAAATGATCCATAGGCAAGGTTTGAGGTGGGTCACCAAGGCGATTCATTATTCATTGCCCTTGGCAAACCGTATAGGCACATCAGGATCACCAAACAAAAGAGAACCCCAGGTTGCCAAAATGGCGCCTATTTATAGGGTGTGAACCTATTACCCTGGAAGAATCCATTCTCCGGGATCCCCTGCCTAAAACATTTTTAAGCCACCATTGTTTTTATTTCTGTATCTGCACCACTTCATCTGTGACTTATATACATCTTACTCTACATCCACTGACAGAGAAAATACACCAATACACTTCATATTACCTCCACTAAAATACAATGCACACATTTACCATTCCCACACCAATTTACACTTGGCTGCCCCTGGAACTATATAAGTTGCGTCCGTTTCCTGGGGAAGCCTTTTGCCTGCACACTCGGAAGACAAAAGACCGGTGAGTACACAACACTCTTGATTTATCCACTGCACACTCATTAAGCAACACAATACACATTTTTAGAGATGGGCAAATGAAGCCTCATGAAGCTTTTGAGGCTTCTTTCTGATTGTACCGAAAAAAGATTCGAAGCTTCAAAGCTTCAAAGAAAGACGCTACCAGTGACATCTAGTGGTCAGCTGCAATTATAGCAGCAATGAACCTCCAAGTGATTCACACATCATTGATTCCAGTTCCAACATAAAAGCAATAAAGTCATTATTAAGCAGTTGTGTCTTCATTCTAAGAATCACTGTTCACACATTAGTGTTACTATAAAATGTCAATTGACTAATAAAATGTTAAATGTGCTGTCCTGTTATTACCTGTAATTACTTGAAACGTGTGTTTTGGAGGTGTGACTGAGTTTGTGAGAAGTTTTTATGCAATTCAGTGGAAACCACTTATGGTTATGACTTATGATTGTGATGTAACATAATATGAAAAGATTCAAATGCAACATTGTAGAGGTACTTTTGTGAATATGTGAGATTGTGCTTGTGCTACAGTGTCAAAAAAAAGTGAATATGTGCATAAGGGAAATGTGCTTGGGGGATGTGTTGTTCTTGTGTTGTGAATGCTTGTGCTACACTTTATTACATGTTTTTATTTAAAAACAAAATTTGTTCAATGGTGCTTGGCTTCAAGCGGCTTCTTTTCTGGCTGACGATCTCGCCAGCCTTGGAAAAGATCCTCTCACAGGGGACAGAGGATGCTGGTGTAGAGAGATACTGTGTAGAAACGATAAAAAGGTGCGGGTAGGCAGACTTTTGGAGGAGCCAATATTTTAGCGGGTCCTCTGTCCTGGGCAGTAGTTTGTCCTTCAGATATCTGGATAAGTAAAGAAAAAATGCAAGGTCATGATCATTTGAGCAAGATGAATACAAAATGAATTAGAATATGTAAAGTTAAAATGTTTTACCTCTGGACCTCTGCTATTGCACTGGCGGTACAATTGGATGGACGTTGTGCATCCACATGGCTGTCGAGTAGGTCCCAGAGGCTGTTGTTCTGGACAGGGGGTGGACCCTCTGCAGGTGGCAGTGGCAGAGCCGGTGCAGGCATTATATTTGCACATTCTCTTGTGAGCCTTTCCACCGCTGCCTGACAGCTCGTTGAGCTGCAGAAGCCCACCTCTTTGAATCGGGGATCCAGTAATGTCGAAAGTGTTAAGGAAGTTACCTTTTCCAGCATGGCACATTTCTCCTGCAGGTTGGTGTTTATGTTATGAACCAATTTGCTGGCTATATGATGTGTTACTGAAGCACACTGTCTTACAGCTTGGTGCTTCAGCATTTTGACCATGGGGATCACCTTGGATCCAGACACCCTCCTTTCTGTTGACATCTCCTCTGTGGCCTGGTGGAAGGGAGAGAGGACTGAAATGCACTGATTAATAGTTTCATAGTCCTCAGCAGAAAATGGCAGGAGGGGTGTTGAGGCTGCTGAGGGCTGCACCCAGGGGCTCCCTCTGCTCGTACAGCCGCTGGAACATTGAGAATGTACTGTTCCAGCGGGTGTCCACTTCTTGCACAAGTTTGTGCTCGGGTCGGCCCATCTGTCGCTGGATTTCACAGAGCTTTTCTTTGGCTGTGGTGCTGGACTTGAAATGCCCCACGATTTTACGTGCCCTGGTGCGTAGCTCATCCAGGTCAGATGTCTGTGTCAATGACTTCTTCACCACCAGATTTAACATATGAGCAAAACAGTTAATGTGACGCACATTAAGAATATTGGCACAAGCAATCATATTAGGTGCTGCGTCTGTGACCAGACACCTCACTTTGGCTCTGATTCCCCACTCAGCCATCACAGTGGCTTTGGCCTCTGCAATGTGTGCTGCAGTGTGGGACCGGGGGAATTGCTTGACACCAAGCAAGACAGTTTTGAGCTGGACCTCCTCTGTGACAAAGTGCCCAGTCACTGCCAAGTAGGCATCCATGTTCATGGAGGTCCACATATCTGCGGTTAAACAGATAGTGGACGCCTTTGCCACTTCTGCCACGGCCTGCTCTTTTCTGATCTTATATTTTTCTTCCATCATCCGTTTCAGGGCCTTCCTTCCTGGGATCGTATATGTTGGATCCAGGAGGTGGACAAAGGCCCTAAAGCCTTCATTCTCCACCACAGACAATGGCTGTGTATCCACAATGACAAGGTTCAGCAAGGCCTCATCCAGCTGTTGCTTCCTGGACACTGATGAAAGAAAAATATTTAGGTTACGTGTGCAACTATCAAATCTTATTGTATATAAATATTATAGACTCAACTGAAGAATAGGTTGTATTAAATAGTTACAATACCAGAAGGGTCAGCAGGGTGAGCTTCAGCTGAGGTGCTCGGCTGAGAAGTTGCTGCATCCACATGCTTGGCACGAAGATGCCGCAACATAGAGGAGGTGTTATTCCCATACACCAGCTCTCGCGAGTATATGAGGCACTGAACCTAAATTCAAAAAAATACATTAAGAAAAGTATTTACACGCGATATTAAAACAGTCAAGATAATATGAAGTTGAAAATAATACAAGTGATGTCATAACATTCATTCTTTTTCTGTAACCATTACATCCAGGTGTAACGAAGATATTTTGCTATGCCATATTATTTTATATATATTATATCTCATTGCTCCTCAATGCACAACTGAGCGCCACAGGAAGTCATTCCTGCCTGTGGCCATTAAACTGTATAACTCCTCTGTCAAAACAAACAAAGCATAATTATAATTACGCATTTGTAAAGCTAATGATTTCACTTTATATATCTGTTTACTGTATTTTAGCTCGTTTTCTACTACTTTGCACGGAGCAACTGGAACAAAAGCAATTTCTCCCCGGGGATCTATAAAGTATTCTGATTCCGATTATAAAACACCTACCTAAGTGGGTGACACAAGTTCGAAGTGTTCCCATACACGGAACGCTTTCTTCCACTCGGATTCTCCATCACTCAAGTAGGGTTGTCGCTGTCAAAGGTCTGTAAGAACGCAATGAGGCGGGGGGAACACTGGGCATCTCGGTCTCCTTAAAAAGAACGAAGTCGCGCCAAAGTTTCGAATCAGTCACCTCACTTCCGGTGGTTCGTTGTGACGTGTGAAGCTTCAAACGTCATCGGTCATGTGATTGCGGAGATTTGATACAAGCCTCGACACAGCGCTTCGGACCAGCCTGCTTCAGGAAGAGCGACACAAGCTCCAAAGCCTCGGTATCGTTTGCCCATCCCTACACATTTTTAACTTAGCTCCTTGTTTGATCAATTAACAACTTAATAGGCACATTTAACCCCATGTCCCTCTGCTCTAGGTAAACTGCGTGGCCTACACAGCACCTATCAGCCAGATCAAGACCCGCCAAACATCAATCAACATGGCTACTGTAATGGTAAATTTGAATATTCCTTCTTCCTTGAGAAGCCTTTCAGACAGCAGAACTGAAAGATTTCCCCCCAAGATATCAGATCCCTTTTTCTTTTCCAGCCATTTGTGTATTTTAAAGACTAGACCTTGTAATTGCATTTCACGTTTCAGAGACAGTCAACAGCTCACTGTCTCATGATGTATTCAACCCTTGTGTATTCTGAAACTGTGTTGATCAGACCTGTTAATTATACGGCAGGATGTCTGGGCTGGTCAACCCCACAGTAAGACAAAGGATGTAATACACATTCAAGGGGTGGGCTTTCGTCAGGTATAAATGTTCAAGGTTTCTTTTGCTCACTTGTCTTTCCTCATTCGAACCGCGCGCATGTCGATTGACCTTTTCTTTGCAAAGAAAATAAAACTTTGTCGGCCGGCACGAATTCATTATTTCATTCTTCATCAAGAGCAGAAAATTTCCACGACAATTTGGTGTCAGAAGTGGGATTCCTCAGGTGATCGTCTGGGACGGAATGCGGACAGGGATAGGCCACCCTGGAAAAGAAAAGCTTTTCAGCCTCTAACCTCAAAATCTCTTCTGAGGGAGGACTGACCGCAGACGTCCCAGATTATTCCTGCTGGAATCCTGCGAACAATAAGTCAGCGAAATTTATCTGGTGAGCATTGAAATATTGAAATTCTAACTTCTTGTCTTTTAAAATTTGGGATTTAATTTTACATAATATTTCTAGTTTTCGTTTTATCCACAATTGCTAATGAGTCTCTGACTCAGGGATCAAAGTTTAAATACTTTGGGTTACGCTTGCATCACTTGTGCGGGTTATATAGATATTTTATTATATTGGTATAAGAAAACGAAGTGGTCCTTGCAGAGACGTCTGTATTGTAAGTTGTCGTGCACGACCTCCGCAGCTGGAATGGGGAGTAAAGGCTCTGTTGAGGCAGGACCTCCGGAGGGGCAATTGTGGATGTAATGAGAAAGAAATATGGGGATAAAACTCTAAAATACTTAAATGTCTGGACAGCTGAGTTTGGATTCCCAATAGGGGGATCTCTCAGTTTAAAAACTATATTACTATTAGAGAAAAAAACTAAAGAAAAAAGAACTAAACATGAGAAGGTAAAAAAGAAATTATCTGTAAAAAAAAAAAAAAAAAAAAAAAAATTGGAAACTATGGAAAATCAAAGGGAATGTTTACAGATTTGGAAAGCGGAAGCAAAAGCAAGAAATAGGAGAATAATGCAGAAACAACTTCCTTTTTCAAATGAAATAAGTGAAACAAATGAAAAACAAGATTTAAACACAAAAAGAACATCAGACCCGCAGGTTTCTTCCTTTTTGTTTCCACAGTTGGCGGCTTTGAAGCCGGACCCATGACTCTACTGCAGCCACCGAACCACCCTTCAGCTCCACCACCATACAACGCTACAACAGCTGAAGAGAGAAGAAGAACAGATCCCTTCAGCATGACACAACAAACAAGTTTGGGAGCAGCCCATCCAGATGCGTCTGTTCAAACAAAAGATTCTTCGGACAAACAAAAGAAGAAACATCTCAATAAGAAATTCACATGGCAGCAATGACCATGTATAACACAGCCCGAGACTACAGACAGCCACAGCGTGAACACAGACAAAGAATACACAGCCAAGACAACAACTGGAAAAACAATGCTAACAGATCTGCAAGAAGACGTCCTGATGACATCTGTTACCGCTGTGGCCAATCTGGACATTGGAGACGTGAATGTCTCACACCAAGACTGAGGGTGGTCGGGGGCTGTCGGAGAGGGATGGACTCCTGCTGACAAGCCCAACCAACATGTAAAACCAGAAGGAGGTACTGCACAACACTCACACAAACATGTTGACACACAATCCATTGAGAGCTCAGACACAATTGCTTTAACATATGTTCAATACACATCTGATCATTTCAAAAGGTTTCCCAAACATACATTGACTATTGCTGAACAAGATGTTGTATTCTTAGTTGATTCAAGAGCCACATATTCTGTGATAAGAGCTCTAGAACTCACTACAAAACCAAGACTGAGGGGAAAACATGCATACTCTGTTGGTTCATCAGGTCAAACAATCAGAGGGTTTGAAAGTTCAGACCATTCGATTTGGAACCAAGTCTTTCACACTCCTTTGTTCACCCAAATTTAAATTTACTCTATGCATATCAATGGAAATTACAGGCACTAACAGTCTCTTCTGAACTAGTCACAACTGCAACTGATTTCATGACACCAGAGGATCTGTATTGTACATCTCATGTACATCTCATGTGTCACCAGAACCTGATGAGCCATTTGAGGAAAGCTGGATGAGAGAGAGATTTGACAAGCTTAAACTATCACACATATATTGGACACAACACAGATGTGCTATATCAATCTCTCTCACATCAGCTCAATCAAACATGTACACCATAACTGATTCTGTCCCACACATAACACTTGCAAAACACACATCAGATAACTGGGAAGATTTGGGCCCATTCATGAAATCATGTCAGCGCGCAGCCGATTGGCAAAAGACATGTGATCGATCAAATTTTTTATTTTTATTTTAATTTATTTTTTGTTTTTTAATTTTTATTTTATTTTATTTTTTCACCAACACTGCAGTGTTATTGTAAAGGTTTAACATCTGTTGTGCACACTACGAAAACAATCCAGCTGGTACCCGAAAGCACTTCTAAATCTTTTTCTTTTTTGTCTGAAAAATAAGCTGCAACTATCACCGCCCTACAGGAAGTCCCTAAGACACTGTGGGCTATTAATAAGTATGATGTTGGCCTCATCGAAAACTGTTTACCTGTTGTCATAACTCCAAAATCTGACTTTAGACCTTGCAAGCCTCAATATCCACTCAAACAAGAAGCCATCGATGGCATAACGCCAGTTTTTGAGTCTCTTAAAGGAGCAGGAGTAATTATCCCCTGTGATGACTCTCCAGTGCGCACCCCTTTGTTCCCTGTGAAAAAAATCTGAGATAAAAATCAACCAACAGAATGGCGTTTTGTTCAAGATCTGCAAGCAGTTAATGCAGCAGTCCGACCCAGAGCTCCAAATGTTCCAAATCCTTACACCATCCTGTCTCAAGTTCCCCCGAATGCGAAATTCTTTTCAGTGGTGGATCTTTCTAATGCTTTCTTCAGTGTTCCAGTCCATCCAGAAAGTCAATTTTGGTTTGCTTTCAACTTCAATGGAAGAGGCTACACTTTCACTCGCTTGTGTCAAGGATATTGTGAGAGTCCCACCATCTACAATGAAGCTCTCAAACAAAGTCTTGAATCTCTTCTTCTCTCTCCAGGTAGTGCTTTACTACAGTATGTTGACGACCTTTTGATCTGCAGTCAAACCAAGGAACAATGCGAAGCCAACACAGTCAAACTCTTAAAACATTTGGCTAAAAGTGGTCACAAAGCCAGCTTGTCGAAATTACAATTTGTCCAGGAACAAGTTCTTTTCTTAGGTCATGTCATCACTTCTGAGGGAAAAACTCTGTCACCAAAAAGAGTAGAATCAATTCAGAATCTTCCAAGACCTCTCACGAAAAAAACAAATGATGTCATTTCTTGGAACGTGCTCTTATTGTCGACAGTTCATTTTAAACTATGCCATTCTTGAGGCTCCACTCGCCTCCCTCATTCATAGCAATAGTTTGCAATCACAAGGTAAGATCACATGGACTCCTGAAGCAGAACAATCTTTCACCAAACTAAAACTTGCCTTACAGACCACTCCAACTTTGGGACTACCTGACCCCACCAGGTCATTTACTCAAACAGTAGATGAGAAAAATGGATACATGACTTCTGTTTTGTTACAGGATCACAGAAATAAACTACGTCCCATAGCCTATTTTTCTTCCAAACTGGATCCTGTGGCTGCAGGCCTCCCAAGATGTCTCAAAGCTGTTGCTGCAACAGAAAAAGCAGTTATGGCCTCCAGAGACATTGTGGGTTACTCTGATGTAACCCTCCTGGTCCCACATGCTGTGTCCATGATTTTACTTGAACAAAAAACTTCTCACCTCTCCACAGCAAGATGGCTCAGATATAACACTGTGCTTTTAGAAATGTCTAACATCACTGTCAAAAGATGCAATGTTTTAAACCCTGCCACTCCTCCCTACGCCTGACGACGGACAGGAACATAATTGTGTTGCTGTCCTCCAACAGGTCTGCTCTCCAAGACCAGATCTACAAGAAACCCCATTAACTAACCCTGATTTGGTTCTTTTTGTGGATGGATCTGCCTCACGTGACCTCCAAAGCGGTCACAACAGAGTGGGATTTGCTGTTGTCACTAACCATGAAACTCTTGTCTCAGACTCACTCCCTTCCCAATGCTCTGCACAAGCAGCAGAACTGATAGCATTGACACAGGCATGCAAACTGGCAAGAAACAAAACCGTAACTATTTACACTGACTCCAGATATGCATTTGGTGTTGTACACGATTCCGGCACTCTGTGAAAACACAGATAATTCTTAAAAAAAACTGACGAGAAACCCATTCTCAATCATGACAAAGTTGCAGCTCTCTCTCTCTCTCTCCAACCCATTATCCTTAATCCTTTGTTTGTTTCAACTCCAGCCTCCATACCGAGCTCCCTCGAAGCATTACTGACCTTTGCCACACCATAGGAAAAGACGCTGAGGAAACAATGCGGTGCCACACAGAAAGACGCAGTGTGGCAAGGGCCTGATAACAAACCATGTCTACCTAAACATTTCTTTCCTCACTTTGCAAAGTTGACACATGGATTGGACCATGTGTCAAAAGGGGGAATGTTGGATGCCATAACCCGCTATTGGTTTTCAGCTTATGTGCAGAAGTTTTGTCATCATGTATGATTTGTGCAACACATAACACAGGTGAAGTCAGCCCTTCCACTGCCAGCTTCCACATCGCTCCATGACTTCCAGCCGGGTGACTGGGTGGTGATAAAGGACCTGAGAAGGAAAAATTGGAATTCCAAACGCTGGCGAGGTCCATTCCAAGTACTCCTGACAACACACACCGCTGTGAAGATTGCTGAAAGAACAACGTGGATACACACCAGCCACTGCAGGAAGGTTCCCGAACCAACAGAGGGACTCAGTTGTCAACCCGGACAACGCAAGAACGAACAACGAGAGGACAACTTGAGGGATAACTCCGTGAATTCAACAAACACCCATTAGAGGCACAGAACCATTTTCTTTCAACTGCATCATGCACCACCTGATCCTGTTCCTTTCATGGTCAGCAATGCTGACAGAAGCTTACACCTACAAACCCACCAAGACTGTCACTCTGAACAAAGGACAAAATGCAACATTCATGCACTGTTTATCCTGAATTTGGCGATCAGGACAAGTTCATGCATATTATGCCAATCATGACAAGTATCTATGCACAGACTTGTGTTTGTTCAGTATCACCATCCGGCCCTTATCTAGGTCAGCCAACTTGTCTAACTAAAATATTTGTAATATTTTTTTTTTTTTTTTTGTTTGTTTTTCCCTTACCTTTTACTCCTATATTTTATATTTTAAATTCTCAAACTTACTTTTCTAAACCACTGCCATGATGATACATTTTAAAATCTGCGTGAATTAATGTTCGGATTATTAAGTTGTAGTAGAATTTTAAAGTTGCATTTTATGTTTATTTTATTCCATTTTTATTTTATTTTTATTTTTTATTTTTTGTTTTACTTCTTTATCATTATTTCATTTCATCTATTCTGATTTTGCAAATATTATTTTTATTTCTTGTTCATGCTTTATTCTCTTCAGTTGTGATTAATGAGTAATCAAAAGGGGGAAATGTAATGGTAAATTTGAATATTCCTTCTTCCTTGAAAAGCCTTTCAGACAGCAGAACAGAAAGATTTCCCCCCAAGATATCAGATCCCTTTTTCTTTTCCAGCCATTTGTGTATTTTAAAGACTAGACCTTGTAATTGCATTTCACGTTTCAGAGACAGTCAACAGCTCACTGTCTCATGATGTATTCATCCCTTGTGTATTCTGAAACTGTGTTGATCAGACCTGTTAATTATACGGCAGGATGTCTGGGCTGGTCAACCCCACAGTAAGACAAAGGATGTAATACACATTCAAGGGGTGGGCTTTCGTCAGGTATAAATGTTCAAGGTTTCTTTTGCTCACTTGTCTTTCCTCATTCGAACCGCGCGCATGTCGATTGACCTTTTCTTTGCAAAGAAAATAAAACTTTGTCGGCCGGCACGAATTCATTATTTCATTCTTCATCAAGAGCAGAAAATTTCCACGACACTACAAATCCAAAAACAGTGTTAAAATGTATTGTGCAAATCTCCAATAAAGTGCTGTTGCTCTTCTTAAAGTGTCTGTGCAATTATTAAAGTGCATCTGTAATCATACTCAGTCTAAAGTGCGTGGTGCCATGTGTGCAAAACTGGTGACGAACTCATGTCAAGTTTGCATGAAAGATGGTTTAGTGTGGCTCAAGACTGGACAAAATGGTTTTGTGTGCCCTAAACCATTACAGTGGTAACGACTGACATAATTTTTCGAGGCTCGGGGGGGGGGGGGGGGGGGGGGGGACTTTTTAGCATAGCTTGTGGCCTGGGGAGTAAACTGCCTATCACTTGAAAACCCTCTACCTTGTGGCTGACCAAACCCCTGTTAACCCCCAGAGGACTTACTCGAATGGTCCCGGTGGTTCTCCCAGCCAAAGGTGGCAGCTCGGCTTCCGTTTCTGGCTGATGTGAAGACGTCGGCCAGTCGTGCAGCTTCCTCTGCTGTCTTGGGGTCATGCTCTCTGATCCAGATCTCCACCTCTGGATGGACCATCCTGAGGAACTGTTCAAGTATCATAGTCTCTACTAGTTCTTTAACTGTTGATTTCTCTGGCTTAACCCATTTGCAAAAAAGGTCTTTTAGACGCACATACAGCTCTCTTGGAGTTTCACCAGACTCAATCTTGAGGGACCGGAATCTTCTTCGGTAAGTATCCGGTGTAATTTCATATTTTGCCAGAATTCCTGCTTTAACTTTTTCATATCTTTCAGATTCTTTCATGTCCATCAGAACATAAGCACTGCGTGCTTTGCCAGTGAGCAGAGGGACCAGACGCACAGCCCATCCATCTTTAGGCCAGTGACAAACCTGGGCCATCTTCTCAAACGTTAAGAAATGCTCAATGTCATCATCTGGAGATAATGGAAGTAGTTTGGGTTCCCTCTGTCTGACAACCCAACTTGCCTGGCTCATCATTTCATCTGGGTCATCAAAATCACCATCATTTTCGTCATCTATTTGTGGGTGCTGACTCCCATCCATAGTGTCCGGCTCTGTTCTTTGTTCTTCTCTCCTCATGTTTACTTGTTGCTGCATTTGGGAGACTTGAGACTGCATGAGTCTCCATCGCTGTTCTTGAAGAGAGGACTCTTTCTCTCTTTGGTGGTCTCTCTCTGTTTGTGCTCGCATGAGTGATTTCACCAGACCTGCTAATTCATCCAGCTTGCCTTCTGTCTTAGGATCTGTCATGGTGTCTGGCCTGCTTGGCCCCTCATCTGGTTCTTCTTGGCCATCGCTCTTCCCCTTCCTTGGCATCATTTACTGTAACGTGGATCCCACTTCTGACACCACTTGTGAGAATGACCACAATTACAGCTGGATGATACAGCAAAAAATTATCCATAGGCAAGGTTTGATGTGGGTCACCAAGGCGATTCTTTATTCATTACCCTTGGCAAACCGTATAGGCACATCAGGATCACCAAACAAAAGAGAACCACAGGTTCTTCTTCTTCTTCTTCTATGGAGTTTTACGGCAGCTGGCATCCATGATGTTGCATTGCTGCCTCCTATTGGACTAATGTCCCACAGAATTAGATTCTCCCATAAAGTCCAGTGTCAAATAAAAATTTTAAAAAGTGACGCTTTCCCTCCCCAGTTGTTCCCACATCAAGTACGCTTTTTAAGGAGACTTCCTTCATCCCACATTGCCTTAGGTGCCTGAACAAGTCTTGTCTACAGGGTTCATACTTCCTGCAAAATAGCAATACATGTTCAACAGTCTCCCTCTGCTGACAAGAACACAGTCCGTCCTGGTGCTTTCCCAAAACACACAATGTGCTATTGAGACATGTATGGCCTATTCTCAGTCTCGCAATGATCACCTCCTCCTTACGCTTACCACTAGTGTAAGCCATACCTGAGCCAGAAACATTACCAATAATGGAATATAGATGTCTGCCCTTTGTGTCTTGATCCCAAAGCTGTTGCCACTTAATAAGAGAATTCTGCCACACAATACTCTTTCCTTCAGACTTGGACAGTGTCAGAGGAACATCTATGGCTCCTTTTCGAGTCGCTTCCTTGGCCAACGCATCCACCTTCTCATTCCATCTGATTCCCACATGGGCAGGTACCCATAAAAATGACACTTTCACTCCCTTTATGCATACATTATTGATTGCCAATAGTATGTCATACACAATATCCTGCCGCCCCTTTGACATTCCCTTCCCAAGGCTTTTGACTGCAGATACAGAGTCACTGCATATTAGAACCTTCCTATGTTGTAGTTGATCCGCCCACTGCACAGCCATCAAGATGGCATATAGCTCAACTGTAAACACATGCAACGAATCAGACGTCCTCTTTGAGCCAGAAACATTCATTTTCGGAACAAAAAAGGCTGCTCCAGTAACCCCTGACTCCTGATTCTTCGATCCATCAGTAAATATTAAAACCTAGTCATGATATCTTTCTTCTGTATGACAGTGAAAACTATACACTAACTCCACCTCAGGGTCCTTCTCCTTCATTTCAAGTAGTGTCATGTCAATATCTGGAACATGTAGCTGCCACACAGGAATCACAGGCCATATTACTGCTGAGCAAAAAGAGCGATGTAGCACATTCATTTCTCGCGCCACAGATTCTCCAGTCCACCCAAAACTCGACAAATCTGCCACCACACTCTCCCAACTTGGCTCAATAACATTTCTCACTGGATGATCAGGCCGCTGACCCATCAGATTCACCCAATAGTTGGCCTGCAGCTGTCTTCTCCTCAGCCCAAGAGGCATTTCCCTAGTAATCACTTGCAAGGCGCACACAGGAGAGGACCACACAGCTCCAGTACATAGTCTCAAGGCAGTAGCCTAAACTACATCAAGCTTGGCCAGCACGGATGCCGCCGCAGAGGCATACACCAAACACCCATACTCAATCCTCGCCCTGATCAAGTATACATAAATCAATTTCAAAGAGGCCAAATCAGCTCCCCACTCTTTCCCAGCAAGACACCTCATTAAATTCAGAACAGTTTTACACTTATCTACAACCCTGGAGATATGAATTCTCCACGTTAGTCTAGTGTCAAACAACACACCCAGGAATTTTGTACAGTTGCAGTTTCAAACTATCGCATATTTTCTTCCTCGTAAAAAACATTGCCTTCGTCTTCTCCACTGAAAATCTAAAGCCCCACTTTCTACCCCATTCCACCACAGTTGTTAGAGCTTCCTGAACTCTCTTCATAATGTGTTTCACATTTTTCCCTGAGAACCCCAGGTTGCCAAAATGGCGCCTATTTATAGGGTGTCAACCTATTACCCTGGAAGAATCCATTCTCCGGGATCCCCTGCCTAAAACATTTTTAACCCACCATTGTTTTTATTTCTGTATCTGCACCCCATCATCTGTGACTTATATATATCCTACTCTACATCCACTGACAGAGAAAATACACCAATACACTTCATATTACCTCCACTAAAATACAATGCACACATTTACCATTCCCACACCAATTTACACTTGGCTGCCCCCGGAACTATATAAGTGGTGTCCGTTTCCTGGGGAAGCCTTTTGCCTGCACACTCGGAAGACAAAAGACTGGTGAGTACACAACACTCTTGATTTATCCACTGCACACTCATTAAGCAACACAATACACATTTTTAACTTAGCTCCTTGTTTGATCAATTAACAACTTAATAGGCACATTTAACCCCATGTCCCTCTGCTCTAGGTAAACTGCGTGGCCTACACAGCACCTATCAGCCAGATCAAGACCCGCCAAACATCAATCAACATGGCTACAAATCCAAACACAGTGTTAAAATGTATTGTGCAAATCTCCAATAAAGTGCTGTTGCTCTTCTTAAAGTGTCTGTGCAATTATTAAAGTGCATCTGTAATCATACTCAGTCTAAAGTGCGTGGTGCCATGTGTGCAAAACTGGTGACGATGTGCTCTTCGTCACACAGGCTCTCGACTGAGAAAAGTGGAGGACGGCTTAAATGCGCCAAACATAACGTACACACACGAAGGAGTTAAAGCAGCAAGCTGTTTAGCAGTTCCAGATGACGAAAACCCACATGACTGCATTCCACTGACAGTGCAAGCCATTATAGTGAGACCCGACTTGCATGCAAAATCACAGGGCCGACCAGACATGGACTTGTATGTAGACGGCTGTTTCAGAAAAGATAATGGAGGACTAAGCGCAGCATGGGCAGTGGTTATCGAAGATCAGGGAAAGTTTGAGACAATAAGTACAGTAGATGTGACAGAAAAACCGTCAGCTCAGCTAGCGGAAGTGATGGCAGTGACAGCAGCTTGTAAGCATGGTGAGGGAAAGAGAGTGAACATATATGATAGATAGATAGATAGATAGATAACTTTATTTATCCCCAAGGGGAAATTAGGTCATCGTAGCAGCGGTACAAAGCAATCAGATGTACTAAAAATAAGATAAAATACAAAATATGAACTAAAATAAAATAAAAGTACAGTATCGCAGATAAACACTATATTACAATGTACTATGTGGATTTTAATGTGCAAGAGAGATAAAGGTGCATTTCAGTGAAAGTGTCACTTTGAGTAGTGTAAGTTTATTCCCTGAGCGTCGCTCAGCGTTGCTGGGCAGCGTTGCTGGGCAGCGTTGTACAGTCTGATGGCAGGCATATCTAGTCTCTGCATATGCCTGTGCAGCAGTCCATTGTCAGTTGAAAGAGTGAGAGAGAGCAGGGTTTATGACAGCTTCAGGTCTGCCTATTACAGTTTTTTTTTATTGCTTTGACGCAGTAGTCGACTCAAAATACACATTCTTCAAAACTGTTAACGCAAAGGCCTAAACCGTGGCACCAACGGTCAAAATGACTCATTTTGCCTGCAAAAGGCTCTACCTCCGCCAAAACATTTAACATATGGACCAAAAGCAAATTTTGCCCTCAAACAACACAACTTGCACACAAGTGCATAAGCGCTTCCAATCAGTCATTAGACAAGGGGCTTCAAAATACAACATTCAGCTCTCAATGTGAATCAGTGCTGCATTACTGGTCAGCAGCTTACTTATCAGTGCCAATTTGCTTTCTTGCAAAAAATAGATCCAGAATCATATACAATGATTTTTCATATTTTATAGAATGCAGTATTCATTCTTTTTTTTTTTTTGAGATTGTGGCTAAGAAATGAAATATTCCAACAGAAACCACATATATAGTATAAAAATCCATCACTGTGTAAGACATAAGGAAAATGAAAATAAAGATTCTGTACAATAAAGAAAAACATCTCTTCTAGTCAATTCTCTCTTGACGAATGGGCCACATGGCCTCATCTACATCGCACTCATTATTTTCTCTTGCGATGCACTTAGGGAAAAATCTTCTTGCATGCCTGATCCAGCCTTGGCATGCATCTGCATCTATATCTTGGGCAGCAGCGGTCATTGCATCGATCAAGGGCATCTGGTCATAGTGGCGATGTTGTACTGTCACTTACTTCAGTAAGAAATGCTGCTATACTACACTGTCACTTTATACCACCACTACATCACTCATTTTGTGGTACTGTAACTTACTGCGGCTACACTTTACACTGTCTCTTTATATCACCACTACATCACTTTATTTATTTATTTAATGGTACTGTAACTATCTGCTGCTAAACTTACTGTGCTTTAGGACATGCTGCTACATTTCACTGTGGTTTACTGTAACTTACTGTAACTTACTTCAGTACGAAATGCTGCTACACTCCACTGTGCCATACTGTCACTTAGTTCTGTAGGAAATGCTGCTACATTTTTAACATTTTTAACACTTATAACTGATCGCTCCTTCTCACTTATCTAGTTTGTACTTATTTTATTTCAATCTGCTGCTAAACTGCACAGCGCGTATTGTTGTATATTGTATAAACCTACGCTTAACCACGATGTCTGTTGCACTCTGTCACACTTAGTTCATTGCTTGATTTATTTTACGTAAGCTTTATTTTTATTTGATTTATGTTTTTATGCTTATTGTTACTCTGATCCTTTCCCACCTTTGTATTGAAACAGTTGCAAAATAATTTCCCTCGGGATAAATAAAGCTTCTTGAATCTTGAATCTTGAATCTTGAATCTTGAATCGTAAACCTTCCATCTCCATGCACTGAAGAATTCCTCTATAGGATTTAAAAATGGAGAGTATGGAGGAAGCCTGCAGACTGATTGCAAATTGAAAAGTTTTGTGAAGCAGTGTCAAACAGGTGCTTCAGTGATTTCAAACTGGTCAAGAAGTGTCTAAGAGATTGGGACATATATGTTCTGTTTGGTTACCACAGCTAAAGCAGTGGAGTTTGGACTGCTTGAATGACATCTGCGTTAACTGATTTGCAAAAGGATGCGGGAAGTGTGTCAAAGCAATGACAATGGGTTAACTCATTTGCAAGAGGTGTCTTTTGCTCTGCTGAGAGAGTGATGATGAAGACTTAGAGGTTACCAGTTTCTTCAAGCAGGTCAAAGCAATCAAAAAAAACTGTAAGCATGAGGAGGAAATGATTAAAGAGAAAATAGCAAAAATGATGGCAATTCAATTCAATTCAAAAAACTTTATTTGTCCCCGGGGGGCAATTCAGGGCACACAGAGCAGCAAATAACGACAGTGCAACTATACAAAAACATTTTAACCTGTCACAAGAATAAAGTGTAAAAGAAGAATAAGTGTCAGGATGTTAGTGTGTTAGTACAGGGTAGAATAAGTGTCAGGATGTTAGTGTGTTAGTACAGGTTAGAATCCAGTCACGAGTTAGATACGGAGAACATCGTCGGCGTGAGATGTAGAAAGACATGTGTGTATCAGCGTGTACATATGATGTAAACATGCAGTAGACTGTTGAAGCAGGTATAAACAGAACTGTAGTGCAGAAAAGATATAAGTGGACAGTGATCGGATTCAGATGAGGTCAGACATGATACATATGTGTAATGAGCAGACGGAAACAGAACTATAGTGCAGTAATAGAGTATAGAGTATAAATATAATATATAACTATAAGCTATGTGCAGATGCTAAATAATAAAGTGATAGTGGTGCATGGCAGGAAAACAGCAGTCTAAGTATATGCTAGCTCTGTGTAACAGATGAATACTGAAAAATAAAGTGACCATAGTGCTGTGATGGATACAATATAAGACCTGATAGACAGAATAAAGTGGAGTAGTGCATTAATTCCATAAATTAACATAACTAACAGAATCAAGTAGAGCAGTAAGAACATAGTAACAGAATAAGTCCAGTGTGAACATAATAACAGAATAAATAAGTAAGTGGAGTAGTGATGGTGTCCAGGGAGGGGGGGGGGGGGGGGTGAAGTGTCCAGGGGAGGCTGTCAAGAGTGGGGAGGGGGATGGTCAGAGGGGTCAGGAGTTGAGGAGCTGGACAGCCCTGGGGATAAAGGTTGCTCTTCTCCTCTGTGTCCTGCAGCAGGGACAGTGAATACGGCGTCCTGAGGGGAGCCACTCAAACGCTGAGAAGAGACCATGAGAGGGGTCCTGCATGATCCGACCAGCTAACCTTAGTGTCTGCTGCTCATGGATGGTCGACAGAGTTCTAACAGGAAGTCCAATGATCTTAGAGCAGACCGTAGCTATGCTCGCGAGGCTGGTGGAGTAGAACCAGCATGTGATGGAGAACTCTCGATGAAGGAGTAGTAAAAGGTCAGGAGGATGTTCTTGCTGACTCCAAACGAATTGAGCTTCCTAAGGAGGTATTTCCGCTGCTGACATTTCCTGAGAATCTCCTCTGTGTTGGAGGAGAATTTCAGCAGGCTGTCGAAGATGGTGCCCAGGTACCTGTACTCCTCAACTGCTTCAACAGGCTTCCCGTGGATCACGGTGTTTGCTGATGCAGCCAGTTCCCTCTGCATGTTGGAGAAGGTCACCACCATGTCTTTGGTTTTGTTGACATTCAGCTCCAGGCAGGAGCTGTCACACCACTCCACAAACTCCTGAAGAGCTGGTCCGTGGTGATGAGATGGGCCTGACAGCAGAGACAGGAGGACTGTGTCGTCAGCGTACTTCACCAGATGACAGTTAAGCTGTGTGGTTCTGCAGTCATCGGTGTAGAGGATGAAGAGCAGAGGTGAGAGCACACAGCCCTGAGGGGAGCCGGTTGAGGTGTGTTGGAGGTCGGAGAAGGTGCTGTTGACCAGGACTCTCTGTGAACGGTTGGTCAGGAAGTCCAGTATCCATAGGATTAGCTGTTGGTCCAGATGAAAGAGGGCTGAGAGTTTGTGAGCCAGGATGTGGGGCTGCATGGTGTAAAATGCAGAGGAGAAGTCTGCAAACAGGAGTCTGGCTGAGGTGTTGGGGCGCTCCAGGTGTTTGTGAACAGTGTCTATTATGAATGTTTTTGCATCATCGACGCCCCTGCCAGCTCGATAAGCGAATTGGAGCGGGTCCATCTGGGAGTGGGTTTCCCTGATGATGTGTTGTTTTATGATCCTCTCCATGGCCTTCATCACAAGAGAGGTGAGGGCCACCGGCCGGAGGTCATTCAGACATTTGATGGCGCTCTTCTTGGGGATGGGGATAACTGTTGAGTGTTTCCATTGCTGGGGGACTATGCTGCTGTCCATGGATCTTTGAAACAGGGTCTGAAACACGCCCCCTAGCTGCTCAGCACAGTGCTTCAGGACGCGGCCGCTGATGTTGTCTGGGCCAGGTGAGCTGTTCTCCCTTGTCTTCCTGAGGGCTTTCATCACGTCCTCTGCGCTGAAGGTGAAAGCTGCTGAGTCACTGGGCTTGAGCTTGGACATCGCTTCTTCCAGCTGGGTGGTGTTGTCCTGCTCGAACCTTGTGTAGAAAGAGTTAAGGTCGTGGGGAGAGATGAAGAGCTGCTGCCTGAAACCTGGATGGTTTTTGTGTTGCATGAAGCAGTGTTCACAGCAGCCATGTTCTTGAGTCCCTGCCAGGCTGAGCGGATTGTAGCAGGACGCAGTCATTTAGCCTGTGACATCACGCAGGAGGCGGCCCCAGCCAATTGCGGTGGGTGAAGGCCGCATAAAAGGGGGTGGAGAGTACCTGTCTTCCTCTTGCTTGCCTGGGGCCAGGCCACGTCATTTCCTGGTGTCCGTCACTTCCGCCCCTCTGTTAGCAGAGGCTCGCTTGGGTGTTGCTGCTGGCTGCATGCTGCTCACCGCTTCGTACCGCTCCGTACGCTGCTCGCTGCTGGTAGGTGAGCTTTCTGCCTCCTGTGTCTTCCCCTGTAGCACTGCACGTGTGGCAACCTGTGTGTTTGTTTACAGGTTGTTTTCGTGTAGCGCCGAACTCTCCCCACGCTGCATTGTCCGCGACTGCTTGACCGGTATGTAGTAGAGTGACAGTAGCTTCCTCCTTCAGCCACTTGTAAGTTTCTCATGTTTGTTTATTATTGTAGGCTAAAGATGTCTATGTAGCGGCTTAGCGCCGGCTAATCTGACCACTAAACCACTGCTGCTTTGCCTGGTTTGAGCTGTGTGTCTGGCTGGAGCTGCTTGCATCGCTGGAGCTGCTTTGCCTTGCTGGCGTTTAGACACCGCTTATTGCTGCAGATCGATCGCTTGCTGTACCACCTTTTGCTGCTGTGCTTGAGCTCCCATTGCCGCCTCGGCCGTCTCGGCCCCCGCCTGCTCTCTTAGGCTTTGACTGTTGGGCTGGCTGGGTGTCTTCGGTGCTGCCCGTCGCTGCCTGGGCGTACCTGTGGTTCAGCAACGCTGTCGCTTCATTTACTCTGCCACGTCTTAATGTATGTGTGTGTGTGTGTGTGTGTGTGTGTGCGTGCATGAGAGAACAGTGTGGGAATGTTTATGGTGGTTTCTGTTATCTTGTGTTTGTTTAGTAGTTGTTTGCTGTATGTTCATTATTATAATTTTCTTTTCTTTTGCAACCCATAGATTTGGTTAGTCATTATTTCTTTTTGAGGGTTGTGATTTTGTATATTTTGGGTAAGCAATTTGATTTGCTATTGTGCCTAATTATTGTGTGTATATATTGTAAATCCAAGTTTATTAATTTCTTTTCTTAATAGCTATTATATTGTTTTCTTTGTCCCTAAACTGTTTCTCTGGTGTCCCCCCCCCCCCCCCCCCCCCCTTTCAGGTGCTGAGCCTACGGTGGTGGATTGGTGTCTGGTGGTGGTGCCCTTCCTATTTTTGTGTTGTCTTCACTGGCTGAGTATTCACTTTATCCTTATTTTGCTGCACGTGTGGTGTTCCTGGTATCCCCGTTTTGTTGACCCAATCTTTCACTAGTAGGTCTCAGCCCTGAGTCGTTTCATTTAATTTCCCCATAGTGAATGATTTCGTTTAACCCTTTTTAAATAACAGAATAATAATAAAATAATATTTTTGTATCAGTGAACTACGGTCTCTGCCTCATTTTGTTACGGACCTGAATGCCTTCCCATTTCAAGTTAGTTCACTTAAAGTCCCTGGGTGAAACTCCCAGGGTGGCGTTGTCTGGCAACAATTATTTGACGTTCTAAACACCTTACTGTAAACTAAAAATCATCTCCTCGCGCCACCACAATCTGGCGTTGTCGGCAGGATTACAATTTGAGAGCAGAGACGTGTGTTCTGTTTTGGTTTGTTTTCTCTTTTCTGAAAAATATACATGTCGTGGCTGTTTTATTTCTGTTGTGTCTGACCTGTGTTTCTTTTCTTTCTTCTGAGGCAAAGCAGCAGCTGGTTTTGTGGACCTGTAGCAAACCCACTTCCCCTTTTCCTGGTCTCATCCTCACGGTAGGCACAGTCATAGCTGTTGAGGCTTAGCGATGGAGGCAGAAATGCAAGAACTCAGGGATTTAGTTGCTCAGCTAAGAGCAGATAACGATATGCTGGGGCAGGAACAGGTTGCAGCCGTGCCTGGCCCTAGTACAGCCCCCTCAGTATCACTTCCTCCCGCTGCGTCCTCCACTGTCAGTACTCCTTCAACGGAGAGGCTGATTTTTGTGCCCCGAGACAGAAAATGTCCCACATTTAGGGGGAAGTCAGGTATAGGGTTAGCCGAGTGGCTGGAGGAGGTGCAAGTTTGTATAAGAGCACGCCACTTGTCTACATCCGATCAGGCATTCTTTTTATTTGACCACCTAGAGGGGGAGGCACGTGAGGAAATTAAGTACCGCCCCGGTGAGGAACATTTAGACCCAGAAAAGATCATTGAGGTACTACAGGAGCTATATGGGTGTGCAGAGTCATATGTAGCTTTACAAGAGGCCTTTTTCTCCCGGCGGCAGCATGAAAGAGAGACTCTGCTAGAGTTTTCACTGGCGTTGATGGGCCTCATGAAATCTGTGAAGCAGCGTGCACCCAGTGGCATACCCAATGCAGAGGTTTTGCTACGCGACCAGTTTATGGAGCACGTGCTGGATGGGTCACTTCGTCGTGAGCTGAAGCAGTTTGTGCGCAGGCAGCCCACTGCTACCTTACTGGAGGCTAGGAGTGAAGCGATCAGGTGGGAACGAGAGGGTTTACCTGGAGGTAGTAGGGGTCGTAGTCATTCTGTCCCTTCTGTCTTCGGTGCTCAGTGTGTGGTCCAGGGCAGTCGTCAGGTAAATGTTGGTCCCCCGCAATCCTCTGAGCTGCGGGAGATGAGGGAAATGTTGAGGTTGCAGCAGGAACAGTTGAACCAACTGACCCAGAGGATTTCTCGTCTGCAGGGCCCTCAGCAACCTAGCCGAACAGCTTTTCGTGGTCCCATTATCTGTATGAGATGTCAGCAACCAGGTCACATCGCCAGGGAGTGTGATGGAGTCCGCGTCCCTGGCCGCACTCAGGCTTCTCTGCCAGCCTCACAGTCAAGTAGGCCGGCCCACTCCACCCAGTTGCCGGGAAACTAGCACCCGCCGGACTGCAGAGCCACAGTTCGGAGGGGGCAGTTCCTGGCTCGGGTTCAGGTCCAGGTGACGTGGAAGTGTCCAAGCTCATGTCATCTTGTTCTCATTTAAGTGTGACCATGGGAGGGGTCGTGGTCTCTTGCCTGGTAGATACCGGGTCTATGGTGTCGACCATCACAGAGTCTCTTTTCCGCCAGCAGTTTGAGCCCTGGGGCCAAGAGCAGCTCAAATCTTGTCACTGGTTGCAGCTCAGAGCAGCTAATGGTCTTGCCATTCCTTATATTGGCTACCTGGAGTTGGATGTGGAGCTCTGTGGAAAGTTGTTGCCAGCCTGTGGGGTTTTGGTGGTCAAGGACCCCCCTGGTGGTGTATCGTCACAGGTCCCTGGTGTTCTGGGGATGAATATTATCCGCAGGTGCTATGGGGAACTCTTCGGGCAGCATGGCTTGGCCTTGTTTGACCTGCCAGTGGTATCTGAGGCCCCCAAGCTTGTCACGCAGGCCCTCCAGAAGTGCCATGAAGCCAGTGTTTCAGTTAATCAGGGAGCGGGGAAAGTCAAATTACGTGGTAAAAAGGCTTGTCATATCCCAGGTGGTGTGATGAAGATCATTGCAGCCACATGCTCAGAGCAGTACGCTGGCACAACTGCACTGTTTGAGCCGCCAGAGTCTGGGCTGCCTGCCGGTCTGCTTGCCTCGCCTGCCTTGGTGTCAGTGGTACGGGGCACCGCCTATATTCCCATCGTAAATGTAGGTTCTTCAAATGTGTTGCTTTATCCCCATGCCATTGTTGGGACTTTGGACGAGGTACGTGTTGTTAGTTTGCCTGCTGGTGTCACAGAGGTGCCACCTGTGGTGGCTACCGTGTCTTCTCAGTCTGTTTCAGTGCCAGTGCAGGATTCGATAGCAGCTTTGGAGTTGGGTCATTTGCCTGCAGAAGCCCAGGGTAAGGTGAGAGCTCTTTTGGGTCAGTTCAGGTCCATCTTCTCAGCCCATGAGGGGGATTTAGGTTGTACTGACCTGATCTCCCACGAGATCCCGCTCTTGGATGACGTCCCTGTGAGGCAGCGCTACCGCCGAATTCCTCCATCTGAGTATGAGGTCGTTAAAGACCACATTCATCAGTTGCTTGGTGCTCAGGTCATTAGAGAGAGCAGCAGTCCATATGCCTCTCCAATTGTCCTGGTCAAAAAGAAGGACGGCAGTATTCGTATGTGTATTGACTATCGGCTCCTGAATAGTAAAACCAGGAAGGATGCTTTTCAGTTGCCTCGCATTGACGAGTCGTTAGATGCCCTAACCGGCGCTCGTTGGTTTTCGACCATGGACCTGGCTAGCGGGTACAACCAGGTCCCTGTGACAGAGTCTGATCGTTCCAAGACAGCCTTTTGTACCCCCTTTGGTCTGTTTGAGTGGAACCGCATGCCCTTCTGGCTTTGCAACGCTCCCAGCACCTTCCAGCGGTTGATGCAGCGGATTTTTGGTGACCAGCAGTGCCAATCCCTGCTGCTCTACCTGGACGACATCGTGGTTTTCTCTTCTACCATCGAGCAACATCTGGAGAGGTTGGGGGTGGTGTTGGGGCGTTTGCAGCACGAAGGGCTAAAGGTGAAACTAAGTAAGTGTGCCTTTTTCCAACAGGAAGTGCGCTACTTGGGGCATGTCATTTCCGATCAAGGTGTCCCCAACGAACCCAGCAAGGTCGAGGCAGTTTCCAGCTGGCCTTCTCCTGCCACTCTCGCAGAGCTGCGCTCCTTCCTCGGTTTCGCCAGCTACTACCGCCACTTTGTGGAGGGGTTTGCGAGGCTGGCTGCACCCCTGCACAGGCTGGTGGCAGAGCTGGCAGGTCTGAAGTCTAAGCGGGTAGATCAGTCAATCAGTGGTCGCTGGACCGATAAGTGTCGCTGTAGCTTCGAATCATTGAAAGCTAGTCTTGTCTCTGCACCTGTGCTGGCATACGCTGACTTCACTCTTCCTTTCATTCTGGAGGTGGACGCTAGCTATGGAGGTCTTGGAGCGGTGCTGTCGCAGGAACAGGAGGGAAAGGTTCGTCCCATAGCTTACGCAAGCCGTGGTTTGAGGCCCCCTGAGCGCAACATGCGTAATTACAGCTCCATGAAGTTGGAGTTTTTGGCGCTCAAGTGGGCGATGACCGAAAAGTTTAGGGAGTACCTGTTGGGTCACAAATGTGTTGTTTACACCGACAACAACCCATTGAGTCACCTGTCATCGGCCAAGCTTGGGGCCACCGAACAGCGTTGGGCTGCCCAGCTTGCGTCCTTTGATTTTGACTTAAAGTATCGTTCAGGTCGAAGCAATGGAAACGCTGATGCCCTTTCTCGTCAACACCCTCCTGAGGAACCAGACATGCAGGCCATGGTTCGCGGTACATTGCTTCCTAAACCCTAGCAGCAGGTCCTGCAGGTCGACCAGGTAGAGGCGACACAAGCCACTGTTGCAGCCTTGCCACATCACCCTCCATCTGACATCGCCATGCTCCAGCACACCAACCCAGTCATCCAGGAAATCATGGTCTTCTGGACACATAACCAGCGTCCCAACCAAGAGGAGCGGAAACGGATGTCCAAGTCGGCCTTGGTGTTGCTCCAGCAGTGGGACCGGTTGGTTGAAAGGAATGGTGTGTTGTATCGCCAGGTTTTCCGGCCAGATGGAGCTGAGCTTGTGTTTCAGTTGTTGTTGCCTGCTGCATTGAAAACGGATGTGTTGACTGAGGTTCACCAGGGGCATGGTCATCAGGGGGTCGAGAGGACCTTGGAGCTCCTACGCCAGCGGTGTTATTGGCCAGGTATGTCTGCTGAGGTGGCACAGTGGTGCCAGGCGTGTGAAAGGTGCCAGGTGGCGAAGGTGAGTCAACCAGCCGCCCGCAGCTTCATGGGACATCTGTTGGCTTCTCGGCCTAACGAGATCCTCGCTATTGATTTTACTGTTCTGGAGCCCAGCCGTAATGGGGTTGAAGACGTCCTTGTAATGACTGATGTCTTCAGTAAATATACGTGGGCAGTCCCTACCCGTGATCAGCGAGCTACCACTGTAGCTCAGGTTTTGGTGGCTGAGTGGTTTTCGAGATTTGGTGTCCCAGCCCGGATTCACTCAGACCAGGGGCGGAGCTTTGAGGGCTCTCTCATTCAGCAGTTGTGCATTTTGTATGGGATAGAGAAATCTCGCACTACACCATACCATCCGTCAGGGAACGGGCAATGTGAGCGTTTCAATAGAACACTTCACGATCTGTTACGTACATTGCCTGTGTCCCGAAAGCGTGACTGGAGTTCTTGTCTCCCCCAGGTCCTGTATGCCTATAACACCACCCCGCATCAGGCAACCGGTGAGTCTCCTTTTCTTTTGATGTTTGGCCAGGAGCCAAGACTTCCAGTTGATTTCCTCCTGGGCCAAGTTCAGGATCCTGTTGGTGGCAGTGTCCATGAGTGGGTCCTGGAACACCAAACCCGCTTACAGATGGCTTTCGAGGGAGCTTGTGACCGGTTGAAGGCTGCTGCAGAGCGGCGTAAGCGAAATCATGACCAACATGTCCGTGATGTTCCTCTAAAGGAGGGCCAGTTGGTATGGTTGCGAGACCTTGGTCTTCGGGGACGCCACAAGATCCAGGATCAGTGGGCCTCTGTAATGTATTATGTCTTGAGGGCACCAAGCGAAGGGGGATCGGTCTACACCATTGCCCGTAGGGATGATCCGACCACAGCCAGACAGGTGCATCGCTCGTTGCTGAAGAAGAAGAAGAAGAAGAAGAAGAAGAATTACTTTATTAATCCCACACGGGGAAATTGGATTTTTTCACTCTTATTATTATACGTGTTACACACACAGACCCGAAATACACACATGCACAAACAGGGCCTATACATGCAAGTAAGGAGAGATGTTAGAGCGAGGGGGCTGCCAGTGACCAGCGCCCCGAGCAGTTGGGGGTTCGGTGCCTTGCTCAACAGCACCTCGGAAGTGCCCAGGAGATGAACTGGCACCTCTCCAGCCACCAGTCCACACTCCATACATGGTCCACACGGGGACTTGAACCAGCGACCCTACGGTTCCCAGCCAAGTCACCTATGGACTGAGCTACTTCCGCCCCCCAAGGCTGTGGTAGGGGTCCATCCTCCAGGTCCCGCTTCTGCTTCTTCACCACCACCTCCGCCTGAGCAGTCTAAGCCAGAGGATGAGCTGTCAGAGGATGGTGATTGGATGATCTTGAGGTCTGGAGACCCGTTGCCTACTTCTGTCCGGGCCGAAGCTGTGATCCAGACCCCTCCTCAATTTCTGGTTCAATCTCTTGATTCAGTCCCCTCTGTGCTATCTTCATTGGTGGTTCCTGCTCCGGTTGTCACAGGTGCTTCTCTCCCTGTTGTTGAACGAGATGCTGTCCGGCGGACAGCTAGACCAACTGCAGGTCACCACTCCAATGTCCACCGCCTCCCACGGTCGGCAGGCGGCGCTGAACAAGGAGGTGGAAATCCTTCTGTCCCTGTGTCTAATGCTGTTGCAGCACTATTTAGGCCATGGAGTTAAGTTTGTTTTCTTTTTGGTTATTCCATCGTCGGGACGACGATTCAATTGCAGGGGGTGGATTGTAGCAGGACGCAGTCATTTAGCCTGTGACATCACGCAGGAGGCGGCCCCAGCCAATTGCGGTGGGTGAAGGCCGCATAAAAGGGGGTGGAGAGTACCTGTCTTCCTCTTGCTTGCCTGGGGCCAGGCCACGTCATTTCCTGGTGTCCGTCACTTCCGCCCCTCTGTTAGCAGAGGCTCGCTTGGGTGTTGCTGCTGGCTGCATGCTGCTCACCGCTTCGTACCGCTCCGTACGCTGCTCGCTGCTGGTAGGTGAGCTTTCTGCCTCCTGTGTCTTCCCCTGTAGCACTGCACGTGTGGCAACCTGTGTGTTTGTTTACAGGTTGTTTTCGTGTAGCGCCGAACTCTCCCCACGCTGCATTGTCCGCGACTGCCTGACCGGTATGTAGTAGAGTGACAGTAGCTTCCTCCTTCAGCCACTTGTAAGTTTCTCATGTTTGTTTATTATTGTAGGCTAAAGATGTCTATGTAGCGGCTTAGCGCCGGCTAATCTGACCACTAAACCACTGCTGCTTTGCCTGGTTTGAGCTGTGTGCCTGGCTGGAGCTGCTTGCATCGCTGGAGCTGCTTTGCCTTGCTGGCGTTTAGACACCGCTTATTGCTGCAGATCGATCGCTTGCTGTACCACCTTTTGCTGCTGTGCTTGAGCTCCCATTGCCGCCTCGGCCGTCTCAGCCCCCGCCTGCTCTGTTAGGCTTTGACTGTTGGGCTGGCTGGGTGTCTTCGGTGCTGCCCGTCGCTGCCTGGGCGTACCTGTGGTTCAGCAACGCTGTCGCTTCATTTATTCTGCCACGTCTTAATGTATGTGTGTGTGTGTGTGTGTGTGTGTGTGCGTGCATGAGAGAACAGTGTGGGAATGTTTATTGTGGTTTCTGTTATCTTGTGTTTGTTTAGTAGTTGTTTGCTGTATGTTCATTATTATAATTTTCTTTTCTTTTGCAACCCATAGATTTGGTTAGTCATTATTTCTTTTTGAGGGTTGTGATTTTGTATATTTTGGGTAATCAATTTGATTTGCTATTGTGCCTAATTATTGTGTGTATATATTGTAAATCCAAGTTTATTAATTTCTTTTCTTAATAGCTATTATATTGTTTTCTTTGTCCCTAAACTGTTTCTCTGGTGTCCCCCCCCCCCCCCCCCCCCCCCTTTCAGGTGCTGAGCCTACGGTGGTGGATTGGTGTCTGGTGGTGGTGCCCTTCCCTTTTTTTGTGTTGTCTTCACTGGCTGAGTATTCACTTTATCCTTATTTTGCTGCACGTGTGGTGTTCCTGGTATCCCCGTTTTGTTGACCCAATCTTTCACTAGTAGGTCTCAGCCCTGAGTCGTTTCATTTAATTTCCCCATAGTGAATGATTTCGTTTAACCCTTTTTAAATAACAGAATAATAATAAAATAATATTTTTGTATCAGTGAACTACGGTCTCTGCCTCATTTTGTTACGGACCTGAATGCCTTCCCATTTCAAGTTAGTTCACTTAAAGTCCCTGGGTGAAACTCCCATGTCTGGCAACAATTATTTGACGTTCTAAACACCTTACTGTAAACTAAAAATCATCTCCTTGCGCCGCCACAGGAGGTTACCCTGCGTGAAGCACTCCTCCACTTTGTTTTTGTACTCCAGCTTGGCAGTTTTTATGGCATGCTTGACCTCTCTGTTGACCTCCTTTTTCTCCGTTTCGGAGCCGTTGAAGAAGACCCTTTTCTTCTTGTTGAGGATCTCCTTGAGCTCTTTGGTGATCCAGGGTTTGTTTCGGTAGCTTGGCAGTTTTTATGGCATGCTTGACCTCTCTGTTGACCTCCTTTTTCTCCGTTTCGGAGCCGGTGAAGAAGACCCTTTTCTTCTTGTTGAGGATCTCCTTGAGCTCTTTGGTGATCCAGGGTTTGTTTCGGTAGATAGTGACCGTTTTGGAGGGGATGATGTTGTCCACACAGAAGGAGATGTACGATGACACAGTGTCCACGTGTTCATTAATGTCATCAGAGGGGGCCAGGAGGTTGTCCCAGTCAGTGGATTCAAAGCATCCTTGGAGTGTGATGATGCTTTCGTTGGTCCACTGCTTGATGTTCTTGACAACTTTCTTCACCCTTCTCATGACAGAGCTGTAAGCCGGAGCAAGCAGGATGGCATGGTGATCAGCAGAGCCCAGAGGGGGGAGGGCGACAGATCTGTATGTGTCGGGTACTGAACCATAGCATTTGTCCAGTGTCTTCTCCTGGCGTGTGTGGCGTGTGATATACTGTTGATAACCTTTTAATGATTTGTCCAGGGAGCAGTGGTTGAAATCACCCAAGATGAATTTGGGAGAATCCGGTGAAATGTGGTCCAGTTTGTTTAAAGAGTCTGTGATGTGTTCAGTGGCTGTGACTGCATTGGCTCTGGGGTGGATGTAAACCAGGATGACAAAGAGCTGGGGAAACTCTCTGGGTAGGTAGAAAGGACGAAGGGAGACAGCCAGAAGCTCAATGTCCGGGGTGCACAGTTTCTCCCCCAAGACGATCGTTGAGCACCAGCGTGTGTTTACATACAGACAAACGCCTCAGCCATGTTGTTTACCGGTGAGCTCACTGTCTCGATCAAGTCTTAGAGGGGGGCCGAAGCCATCAACGTGCAGGGCATTGTCATCGTTGTTCTTATTTAAACACATCTCAGTGATACCAAGAACTGAGGCAGTCCTGTACTCATGCATGTGGTTAACGTTAGCTTGTAGCTCGTCCGTTTTATTCCGGAGGGATCTAACATTAGCTAGGACGATAGATGGAAGCGGCCGTTGTTTAGAAGTCTCCCGTTTGAGCCTGGCCCTGATTCCACTCTTTCTCTTCCCCCTTCTGGTTACCTTATTTTTCTTGTGTGTGGACTTGTCATGGCTGGTTGAGTTACTCCGCAGTAATTCCTTCGGTAGCAAGTCTACGGCGAAGGCGTGTAGAGGATTAAGTCCGAGCTGCAGTAGGGTCTCTCTGGAGTACGTGTTCCGCTGGTCGTTGTTTCTGCTCGCCGTCACAAACTCCAGGAGAACCCACACTTGAAGAATGGCAAAACACAGGTATATCCATGCCAAATTGAGAATTAAAGTGCCCGGTGAAATAGGAAAAGAAAAACAGGAGAAGAACTTCCGCGTTGTCCGGCAGTCACAGGGTTAACAGGAAGGTAAACAAAGAGAGCGTCACGAGGGGACGGGCGAGGAAAAAAAAGTCTGCTTTGTCTAAGTAACGTAGTTGAAAAGTTAGAAAACACACTCAGCGTGTGTGGCATGCAAAGCGTAAACTAAAAAGTAACAAATATATACATAAAACAAGTAGAAAAACGTAATAAATGCTAAATAACGCTAAAAGTTGCTCTGTGCTCCGACCCCGTCGACCACACGAGCAGCGACCCGGAACCGGAATTACAACTACAGGTCTATCATGATTAGACTGTTAGACTCTAAGATGGCTAGTGTGAACAGAGAAAAGAAATGTATCCCTTAAGGTGGTGGAGCGAACCTTCACAGCAGTAAAAATACAGGGCAATGACAAGTGGATTCACCTTTCAAGGTGTAGACAGGGGGAGGAGCCCAAAAGTTCCCTAGACCAAGTCAGAACAGATCTAACCGAACAGGGTTAAGGGACTTCTGTAAATACATATAATCTATGATTGACCCACATACACAATTGGTAAAAAACACCACAGTATATAGAGTTGGGGAAAAAAAGGAGCAGAAAAACAAACAGTGTGTGTGTGGACACTTAGTGTGTTTATTGTAATATTCATGATTTTAGTGGTAATTTATCTCATATGTGCATGGTCAGATAATTGTTAGAGTTATGTAACTTGGCAGGCCAAGTCCGTGGCATCCCTTTAGACATCCAGGTTTTTGTGGTCTCGGAGGAATGATCACTCTGGTGAGTGATCAACAGGGGGAATTGAAGAATTAATGATCAATGAGTGAAGTATAGTAATCATGTGTTAGCGTGTTGTCGTGGAAATTTTCTGCTCTTGGTGAAGAATGAAATAACGAATTCTTGCCGGCCGACAAAGTTTATTTTCTTTGCAAAGAAAAGGTCAATCGACATGCGCGCGGTTCGAATGAGGAAAGACAAGTGAGCAAAAGAAACCTTGAACATTTATACCTGACGAAAGCCCACCCCTTGAATGTGTATTACATCCTTTGTCTTACTGTGGGGTTGACCAGCCCAGACATCCTGCCGTATAATTAACAGGTCTGATCAACACAGTTCAGAATACACAAGGGTTGAATACATCATGAGACAGTGAGCAGTTGACTGTCTCTGAAACGTGAAATGCAATTACAAGGTCTAGTCTTTAAAATACACAAATGGCTGGAAAAGAAAAAGGGATCTGATATCTTGGGGGGAAATCTTTCTGTTCTGCTGTCTGAAAGGCTTCTCAAGGAAGAAGGAATATTCAAATTTATCATTACAGTGTGTATTAGTAATGATTAATGAGAGTGTGATAATAAGACGCAATAAGTATAAACATTTAAGAATGTGATAGTATGTGCCTCTGCTATGATTTGACCAGGCTCAAGCTTTTCTGCTTTCTCCAAAAGCACACAAACTTTTGGCAGTCAGTCAAGGTCACAAAGACAATGAAATAGCCAGCTTGCACAAACGCAAGTGGCAACTAGGTTGAGATTAGAGATTTGCTGTCCGTGCTGTGCTTCCTTCACAGATAAAGAAGAAGACTCCTGCTATACAGAGGATACTACGACGCGCAGGGAGGAAGATGGAGGCTGGAGCAGCTGCTACTTCTGAAATAAACATATGCACGCACAAGCGGACACATAACCACGCCTTTGTAACAAGTTTATATGCTGGAGCAGAGAGAATAGAGATCAGAACTTCTTGCCTCTGATCACGGGTACTGTGTTGCACACAGTTACTCTAGATAGAGAATAGAACATTTCTCCAGACGTCTGTTACATCCGATGTCCCTCCTGCTAATAAATGCCTGCTGGCGCACTAAACTACCAATGACTCTGCTGACTCCAGAAAGCCTCCTGTAGAATTTGAATTACGCAATATATACTCTGTGAGGTCCTTCTGATTTGACTAACGTATTGTGTGTAAAATTCCTACATGGCATCAGCCATTTTCTATTGAGTAGTCTGCTGGAGCAGCAGCATATCAGCCGCAGACAGGAGGGGTCTTGATAAACATATCAATAAGGCCGGCTCCACCCTGGGATGCCCTTGTGCAGGTGGTGGGAGAGAGCAGGATGATGGACAAGCTGTCATCGCTGCTGGTGCAGGAGTCCCACCCCCTGCAGGTCACTCTCACAGCACTGGGCAGCTCCTTCAGCAACAGACTGATATACCCTAAGTGTGCGAAGGAGAGGTATCGCAGGTCCTTCCTTCCTGCTGCTGTCAGACTACACAATCAGCACTGCTCCAAATAGACTATTGACCTCATCCTGTACCCTGCACTGTGCATTATGCCTGTACTAAGGTCACTTCTGTTTTTGCACTATTTGGTCATATTTACTCATATTTATTTATTCAATACTATATTATTACAAAACAAACAAAACAAGAACAACTGCACTATATCATGTGAATATCTATATATGTCTATTTCTATTTCTTCCCTTTTTAAATGTAACTTTATTGCTTATTTTTGCTAATTTTTTTATCCTATTTTGTAATATGTTTCTGGTTGTAATATTCTGTTGCTGCTGTGAAAAATGAATTACCCCGTCTGCAGGACATTAAAGGTTTCTGATTCTGATTCTGATTCTGATCAATGCGTGTGAGTGTTACGGCGTGATGACGTATTGACAGGCAAGAAGCATTTGCGCGAGGCCCAGGCAGTGTGAGTACAAACGGGCTGGCCAGCGAGGTGAGAGGGGGGGGGTGACAAGTACCCTAAAGCCCGGGGCACGGTACGGGCAGACAGTGTGAGTGCGCCCTAATAGTCTATGCTCAGGACTAACTAACTGCCTTTCCCTCGCCTCCTCTCTTGCCATGGCCTCCCTCTCCCTGTCCTCCTCCCTCTCTGCCTGTTCTCTCAGAAAGTCCGGGAGTGCCTCAATGTCCCTGGACCTCTAGACTTGCTAGCCCTGGCTTCTTCTACAGGAGGGGCAGAGGGTGGTGTGCTGACTGCACCACCTGTAGTGGCAGTCAGGTTTGCTGCAACAACCAGGGGCGGACTTATTGGCCCTCATTTATCAAACGAACGTATGGCAGAAAAACGTGCGTACGACCATTTTCTGGCAAACTTCGGCATTTAACAAGTTGGACGTGAGCGCGAGCTATGATCAAATCTCACCTCAGGCCTGAGATCGTGTACGCAAATTTGAGCCTGTGCATTTGCGGTGCAGCACAGCAAAATCTGACTCAAAATAATGAACAAACCTCAACTGCCATTAAGCATAAGGAGTCACATATTAAGAACAGATCAAAACAGATTCTTAAAACGAATAAAAAAAAATAAAAATTGTGGTTGGAGCAATTGATACTCATGTGCGTCTGAAGGCACCATCCATGAATGATTACGCATTCATCAATCGCAAAAACTACCACTCGATAAATGTACAGGTGATTTGTGATGCCATGCTGTCGCTTTTAAACGTGGAGGCCAGTTGACCGGGGTGGGGACACACAATTCTTTTATATTTCTACACAGCTCGGCTCCAGCCCCCCGCGACCCCGACAGGGACAAGCGGTTGAAGCGGTTGCGCTTTCCTAAATGAAAAGGAAAGCGCACTGCAGAGCCAAAGTCATCTCCTCGGTAAGTGGCTACCCTCGATAAATTGCATTAAATCAAACAAGGTATCAGATGATTACCATTTTGGTATGGTTCTTCTAGGTGACAAAGGTCTAAGGGAATACCTAATAACCCCGCTACAGAGCAGGAGCGCAGGTTCAGCAGTGCGCACACACGCCACAGTGGAGCGCTGCTTCGGGTTGACTATCCAGTATGCCTCCGTTATTCTTTTCCATACAGCGTTTTTATGGGCCCCTTTTATTCCACTCTTAAGACTGACAAAAAGCACATCTTTATTTTGCTCCATCTCGGATGTCAGGATGCCGATCTGTGGGTCGCTGTTGTTGGAAATAATACTAGATATTAAATTGTAATCTGTGAATGAATGTTTGCCTCATGTTATTAGTGAATCCCAATCTGGTTTCCTTAGAGAACATTCAATTCACAACAACATTAGATTAGTACTGGATTCATTAGACTATGCAGATAAGATTGAAGATAATGTTTTTTTTTTAAACTTTCTTTTTATTGATTTTTCAGTGAAAAGCAAAACAAAAAACACATACATAAGTATACACACAGAACAAGTACATCAGACAGGGTCATCTACAGCAAAACACATTTGATGGGTTTGTTCAAAACCAAGGGCTGGCATGAATCAGGCTGACTGATCTGGACCAGGGGCTTTAAGGCATCCACAGTGCTCCGTTTAAGTCCACAGTAACACTAAATACCTCCCTCCGTGCAGTCCATGAGGTCACCAGTAAAAAAGACAGGGGGAAAAAAGGGAGGGGATAATTAGTGTAAATAAAGGTAACATATATTATACAGGGAGAGAAAAACTCATTGCCTGGAGTAAGTTTCCAATGTCGCAATGCAGAAAATTAAAATACCCACATAGAATATACATCATCAATGTAGTCCCTCCATTTCTTCCAATAATGGTCGCCTTTTTCAGTATTGTATCTCAGGGAAAATGTTAACCTTTCCATGTTGAGAATTTCTTCAACTATTCCTATCCAGTCTGAAATTGTTGGTGTTAGGTGCATTAAGCAAGGCAGTATCAATGTGTTGTTAGATGATTAAGTCAGAGTCCTTCTTATGTCTGTCCACTAGAGGGCAACGTGAGTGAGAAACACAATTTCGATTCCTTGTATTTCTTGTTCATGAGAAGAATTAACAATAAAGCTGAATTTGACTTTTGACTTTGATATTATATGTCGCAGAAACGACTACTGGACTGTAATTAAAGCAATTCCAGAGGCTCTCATCTGTATGATGAAGGGAACTTTAATGTACATATTGATAACACTAGAACTACTCACCCTGCTCATAAATAACCAACCTTTATTAGAGAAAAGCTGTATCAACACATTTCTGAGATCTGCTCTCACCAAAGATTTTTTTTTCCATTTTCTCTCAAAATAAAAAATATGTTATAGTAATACTCCTCCTTGGATGCCAAAATAATTAGGTGTAAATTTCTCTGCTTTCCATCTCCCCTAAAGTGAAAGAGGTACACTTCAAAACAATAGATTATATTTATCCTTGCGATGAATTCCTAAGACTTGAATTTAATTTGGACTGTGATGAATGTGCTTTCAGTAAAACAGAAGTGGAAACACTTGAACATTTAAATTTCTCTTCCAGTCTATCTAATTTGTTTTGAATGCACAAAAATTGGATAACCTATAATAATATAGATGTGCCACCCCTGACTTACAATGATGAGAGATTTGGTTTAATAATGGAGGACAGAAAACGGTTATACTCGCCAAATACTTTATACACAAAAGTAAATCTTTAAAGACTACCCCTTATTTCAACATTTTTAAAATAACTGCACCTTTACTTTGATTCATTAAAACTTGTAAAATCAAAGAATGCCCTATTGCTGTATGACACTTTATCAACTTTTACTTTTGACTGATCTCCTGTAAGAAAATGTTTTCTTTCTTGTATATTTCTTTTCTATTGCTTTACTTTCTCTTACTGTTTATTTCATGTACTTTCTTAATGTAAGAAATGTCACGCTCAGTTCCGAAAGCAACAACTTTTGTAATTGCATTTGAATGTGCCTATTTGTATTGTATTTTGCACTTTGCAATGTAAACAAAAAAATAATGAAATAATAATCCTGCATCCGGTAAGTCCTCCCGCGTTAACGAAAAGCAAAATGGCGCCGTCCTTAGGGGAGCCTGCGCCACTGAGCAGCTTTCCATAGGAATGAATGGGCCGCCATTTTGTGTCCGTTGTCCGTTCTTTTTTCTACATCCACGAGAGAGCTGCTTTTTGTCAACAGAATGGCAAGATGGCGGCTCCCGTGTTTACATTCAACGTTAGCGACAAAGAGAAAAACACCCGAAAATCCTCTTAAGTGGCCAAATGGATTCTAAACCGTGCTGAATACATAACCGCGTCCAAGAAGAACAATAAGGCAAAATATGATAAGGTGAAGTTTTTATGTTTAGTCCTCTAGATCAATAAAAGACAGTAATTGTATTTATACAGCGGACTACTCGTGCATTCATTCATTTATACACAGGGAACGCGGAATCGTCCAATGCTTTAACATTTCCGGTCTAACAAATGATTGGCTGAGAGCGGCATCAGATAAATATCTGCTATATCATTGGTTAAAAACGTAAACAAGGCTCCATGTGCTGCAACGTCACATTTATGCAGGACTCGTTGACAGAAAGTTAGTTGTTAGTAAACAAAAGAAAAGAAAGTCAGCTGTTAGCATGCCATCATGCCAAAACGTCAAACTTCATTCAATCCAGAACGGACGAAAGAACAGGATTTAATATCGAAACGCAGTCGAGACTCCTTTCATGGCTTCTGCACACTCTGTCGTTGTGATGTTGATTATGCAGTCAGGGAAAAGCTGCCATTGAACAACATGTGGACACGGAGAAGCACAAAAGCAGCAGCCGTGCGGCAGGTAGCTACCTCTTCATTGATAACTTTTTTCGTGAAGCTTCATCGCCCCTGGATAATAAAATAACCTGCTGAGCTGTGCAAGGTTTACAAGAAGTTAATTAGAAACAACAAACTCTTGGATGCAGCCAGGAAAGAACAGAAGTATTGAAGATAGACAGTCACTATTTTGGTGAGTACACTAGTCTTCTGTGTTATTTCACATATCTGAAATACAAATGATAATGTTGTGTCCCTGGCATCCACTTGATATGGTGTTTGTTTGCAGGGTATTTAATTGAGCATAGGCTACTAATTTCCTATAGGAAGCTCTTGATTTCACTGGTGGGCTACAATAATATTATTTATTTATTTTGTTGAAAACAATACAGATTTTCTTAAGGATGATAACAGTTTTGTTGGTATGTTTCTGATAATGATTAAGGTGAGCCATTCAATAGTTGCATTCATAAAGACAGTATCACTGTGTTCTTAGATGATTAACTCAGAGTCCTTCTTGTGTCTGTCCACTAGAGGGCAACGCCATAAACAAACATGGTGAAGCTCCACAATAAAGTATTTAAGTGAATCTAATGTTGTATGATGTAAAATAGCTAAACAGGACACAAGATATGTCCAGCAACCACATAAAGACAAGGGCAGCATATTAAGTCAAGTATTTATTAACTGACCAAGCATCAAGAGCTTTCACAATCTTTACAACAAGATAGTGCAGTGGAATTATCTTAAAGTGTAAAGGAGAGGGCAGACTTTAAACAATGAATAAATATAAAAACAGCATGGCCATAACAAGTTAAATTGCTGAGGATTGGATATTTATATCTACCATTTCTGGTATTTAGGATACAAAGTGCTTCTTCATAAAAGCTTAATGTTCATGTCCCAAAGTGACTTAACTCCTGAGGTTTGACCTAATGTCAGTGGCAGTGCATCTTGGCTTTATACAGCTGATTAATAGTTTGTCCATTCATTTATCCACAAACAAAAACAGCACTTATCAATTATAAAATTGATCTTCATTAAAAATACGAAATGTAAAACTGTAAAAAAAAATATATAAGAAATTAAAATATCACAAATATGGATCAGGCCCTGATGGCTGTCGCTGTAGGGAGGCTTTATACAGAAGCTGAAGAGCAGGTGGCCCGACTGAGGAGACGTGTCCGTCAAAGAAGAGCCAGGATGCGGTGGAGAATGGAGAGGAGACATGCCATAATAGCACATCTCTCAAGATTTGTATGTTTGTCTATTATGCCTTTTTGTTAACCTGTCTATCCATTTATGTTAATTTGACAGTTGACGTGGTTTACCTAGATAGAAACTTAATTGTTTTTAGAGTGGTGTTGATTTTTTATCTACGTTGTAGTTTGTGGTGCTCTTAAACTGTACTGGGTTATACTGAGAGGTGTTTCTAAGGGCGCACTCATACTGTCCTTCCGTACCGGGCCAAAACAGGTTTTACGGGTAAAGCCTAGTTGGTTTGACCAGTGTGAGTGCAACCGCTCCACGGCCCGTTTGAGAGAGGTGGGCTTTTGTAAAGCGTGTTTGCACATCTACGAACACGAGCGTGCGCACGTGTACGAGCATGAGCACGAGGCCTACGGCAGCTCTGACGTCATTTTATGTGCGCCTGTTCGGACATAGAAAAAAAAAAAAGACGGACCATGCCCGGACATTTAACAACAACCACAATGGCAATGAAAGGTTCACGTTGGTGTGATGCGGAGGTGGAGTGTTTAATGCAGATTTGGTCGGATGGAAATACTCCAAAACAGTCAAACAAGACGCACAAAAACTCTGAGGTCTATGGAAAGATTTGTAAACAAAGCGACGCATTGCAATGACGTCGACACTCAGCCCCCCTGCTCCACTCTGTCCCTCTCGTCTCTCCAGGTGATGAATGAGCTGAGGAAGATGAAGGTGAAGAAGTCTATGGGTCCAGATGGGATCAGTTCCAGGCTCCTCAAGTCCTGTGCAGACCAGCTGTGCAGGATTGTAGGGCACATCTTCAACATGAGCCTGAAGCTGGGAAAAGTGCCACTGCTGTAGAAAACCTCCTGCATTGTACCTGTACCAAAGATCCCTCTCCCAAAAGTCTTCAACAGCTACAGACCAGTTGCTCTCACTTCACACCTGATGAAGACCCTGTAGCGGCTGGTTCGCATCCATCTCTGCCCTCTGGTGGGCCCCTTTTTGGACCCTCTCCAGTTTGCATACCAACCCGGCATCGGAGTGGACGACGCCATCATCTTCCTCCTGGACATATCACTGTCTCACCTGGAGAAGTCTGGAAACACTGTGAGGATTATGTTCTTTGATGTCTCCAGTGCCTTTAACACCATCCAGCCTGCACTTCTGGGGGACAAGCTGGAGCTGGCAGGGGTGAACCAACACCTCACATCCTGGATCCTGGATTACCTCACTAACCGGTCACAGTATGTGAGGACTCGGGACTACGTGTCGGACACAATAATCTGCAGTACGGGGGCCCCACAGGGATTGGTCCTGGCTCCTTTCCTGTTCACCCTGTACACCGCAGACTTCTACCACCAATCCCCTCACTGCCATCTACAAAAGTTCTCTGACGACTCTGCTATCATAGGCCTCATCAGGGACGGTGACGACGGAGCCTACAGAGAACTTATTCAGGACTTTGTGGACTGGTGCCGGCGGAACCAACTCCAGCTCAACGCCGGGAACACCACAGAGCTGGTGGTGGATTTCCGCGGGCACAAACAACCCTGCACACAGGTGAACATCCGATGGTGACATCTTACAAGTACCTGGGAGTTCACCTGAACAATAAACTGGACTGGTCTGACCACACTGCAGCAACATACAAGAAAGGTCAGAGCAGACTGTATCTTCTGAGGAAGCTCAGTTCCTTTGGAGTGCAAGGGGCACTCCTGACCTCCTTCTATGACTCTGTGGTGGCATCAGCCATTTTCTATTGAGTAGTCTGCTGGAGCAGCAGCATATCAGCTGCATACAGGAGGAGTCTTGATAGACTCATCAAGAAGGCCGGCTCCATCCTGGGATGCCCTGTGGACTCAGGATGATGGACAAGCTGTCATCGCTGCTGGTGCAGGAGTCCCACCCCCTGCAGGTCACTCTCACAGCACTGGGCAGCTCCTTCAGCAACAGACTGATATACCCTAAGTGTGCTAAGGAGAGGTATCGCAGGTCCTTCCTTCCTGCTGCTGTCAGACTACACAATCAGCACTGCTCCAAATAGACTATTGACCTCATCCTGTACCCTGCACTGTGCAATATGCCTGTACTAAGGTCACTTCTGTTTTTGCACTATTTGGTCATATTTGTTCATATTTATTTATTCAATACTATATTATTACAAAACAAACAAAACAAGAACAACTGCACTATATCATGTGAATATGTATTTATGTCTATTTCTATTTCGTCCCTTTTTAAATGTAACTTTATTGCTTATTTTAGTTATTTTTTATCTTATTTTATCTTATTTTGTAATATGTTTCTGGTTGTAATATTCTGTTGCTGCTGTGAAAAATTAATTTCCCCGTCTGCGGGACATTAAAGGTTTCTGATTCTGATTCTGATCAATGCGTGTGACGTGTTACGGCGTGATGACGTATTGACAGGCAAGAAGCATTTGCGCAAGGCCCAGGCAGTGTGAGTACAAACGGGCTGGCCAGCAAGGGGAGAGGGAAGGGGGGACAAGTACCCTAAAGCCCGGGGCACGGTACGGGCAGACAGTGTGAGTGCGCCCTAATAGTCTATGCTCAGGACTAACTAACTGCCTTTCCCTCGCCTCCTCTCTTGCCATGGCCTCCCTCTCCCTGTCCTCCTCCCTCTCTGCCTGTTCTCTCAGAAAGTCCAGGGGGGCGCCTCAATGTCCCTGGACCTCGTGGCTTGCTAGCCCTGGCTTCTTCTACAGGAGGGGCAGAGGGTGGTGTGCTGACTGCACCACCTGTAGTGGCAGTCAGGTTTGCTGCAACAACCAGGGGCGGACTTATTGAGTGCTGCTCCTGGATATTGTTGAATATGTTTCAGAGGTCTCTACGTCAAGTGCACCACTAACAGATCACTGTTCACTGCACCTGGAACTGAAACCAAAATCAAGTCCTGATGAAATAAATATTACTTGTAAATTTAATGCAGGCTAACTAAAGTCTGAAAACTATTGTAAAAATTATATTAAAGGAAATAATACTATATATTAAATTGTAATCTGTGAATGAATGTTTGCCTCATGTTATTAGTGAATCCCAATCTGGTTTCCTTAGAGAACGTTCAATTCACAACAACATTAGATTAGTACTGGATTTATTAGACTATGCAGATAAGATTGAAGATAATGTTTTTTTTTTAAACTTTCTTTTTATTGATTTATCAGTGAAAAGCAAAACAAAAAACACATACATAAGTATACACACAGAACAAGTACATCAGACAGGGTCATCTACAGCAAAACACATTTGCAGGGTTTGTTCAAAACCAAGGGCTGGCATGAATCAGGCTGACTGATCTGGACCAGGGGCTTTAAGGCATCCACAGTGCTCCGTTTAAGTCCACATCAACAATAAATACCTCCCTCCGTGCAGTCCATGAGGTCATCAGTAAAAAAGACAGGGGAAAAAAAGGGAGGGGATAATTAGTGTAAATAAAGGTAACATATATTTATACAGGGAGAGAAAAACTCATTGCCTGGAGTAAGTTTCCAATGTCGCAATGCAGAAAATTAAAATACCCACGTAGAATATACATCATCAATGTAGTCCCTCCATTTTTTCCAATAATGGTCGCCTTTTTCAGTATTGTATCTCAGGGAAAATGTTAACCTTTCCATGTTGAGAATTTCTTCAACTATTCCTATCCAGTCTGAAATTGTTGGTGTTAGGTGCATTAAGCAAGGCAGTATCAATGTGTTGTTAGATGATTAAGTCAGAGTCCTTCTTGTGTCCGTCCACTAGAGGGCAACCTGAGTGAGAAACGCAATTTCGATTCCTTGTATTTCTTGTTCATGAGAAGAATTGACAATAAAGCTGAATTTGACTTTTGACTTTGATATTATATGTCGCAGAAACGACTACTGGACTGTAATTAAAGCAATTCCAGAGGCTCTCATCTGTATGATGAAGGGAACTTTAATGTACATATTGATAACACTAGAACTACTCACCCTGCTCATAAATAACCAACCTTTATTAGAGAAAAGCTGTATCAACACATTTCTGAGATCTGCTCTCACCAAAGAATTTTTTCCATTTTCTCTCAAAATAAAAAATATGTTATAGTAATACTCCTCCTTGGATGCCAAAAGAATTAGGTGTAAATTTATCTGCTTTCCATCTCCCCTAAAGCGAAAGAGGTACACTTCAAAACAATAGATTATATTTATCCTTGCGATGAATTCCTAAGACTTGACTTTAATTTGGACTGTGATGAATGTGCTTTCTGTAAAACAGAAGTGGAAACACTTGAACATTTAAATTTCTCTTCCAGTCTATCTAATTTGTTTTGAATGCACAAAAATTGGATAACCTATAATAATATAGATGTGGCACCCCTGACTTACAACGATGAGAGATTTGGTTTCATAATGGAGGACAGAAAACGGTTATACTCGCCAAATACTTTATACACAAAAGTAAATCTTTAAAGACTACCCCTTATTTCAACATTTTTAAAATAACTGCACCTTTACTTTGATTCATTAAAACTTGTAAAATCAAAGAATGCCCTATTGCTGTATGACACTTTATCAACTTTTACTTTTGACTGATCTCCTGTAAGAAAATGTTTTATTTTTTGTATAATTCTTTTCTATTGCTTTACTTTCTCTTACTGTTTATTTCATGTACTTTCTTAATGTAAGAAATGCCACGCTCAGTTCTGAAAGCAACAACTTTTGTAATTGCATTTGAATGTGCCTATTTGTATTGTATTTTGCACTTTGCAATATAAACAAAAAAATAATGAAATAATAATCCTGCATCCGGTAAGTCCTCCCGCGTTAACGAAAAGCAAAATGGCGCCGTCCTTAGGGGAGCCTGCGCCACTGAGCAGCTTTCCATAGGAATGAATGGGGCGCCATTTTGTGTCCGTTGTCCGTCCTTTTTTCTACATCCATGAGAGAGCTGCTTTTTGTCAACAGAATGACAATATGGCGGCTCCCGTGGTTACACACAACGTTAGCGACAAAGAGGTAAACACCCGGAAATCCTCTTAAGTGGCCAAATGGATTCTAAACCGTGCTGAATACATAACCGCGTCCAAGAAGAACAATAAGGCGAATATACGATAAGGTGAACTTTTTATGTTAAGTCCTCTAGATCAATAAAAAACGGTAATTGTACTCATACAGCTGACTATTTGTGTGTTCATTCATTCATTTGTTAATTTATCGTCCGGATTTGAGTTCTAGAATCTTTCCTGTAACGCAGCATCGTCCAATGCTTTAACATTTCCGGTCTAACAAATGATTGGCTGAGAGCGGCGTCAGGTAAATATCTGCTATATCATTGGTTAAAAACGTAAACAAGGCTCCATGTGCTGCAACGTCACATTTATGCAGGACTCGTTGACAGAAAGTTAGTTGTTAGAAAACAAAAGAAAAGAAAGTCAGCTGTTAGCATGCCATCATGCCAAAACGTCAAACTTCATTCAATCCAGAACGGACGAAAGAACAGGATTTAATATCGAAACGCAGTCGAGACTCCTTTCATGGCTTCTGCACACTCTGTCGTTGTGATGTTGATGTTGCAGTCAGGGAAAAGCTGCCATTGAACAACATGCGGACACGGAGAAGCACAAAAGCAGCAGCCGTGCGGCAGGTAGCTACCTCTTCATTGATAACTTTTTTCGTGAAGCTTCATCGCCCCTGGATAATAAAATAACCTGCTGAGCTGTGCAAGGTTTACAAGAAGTTAATTAGAAACAAACAACTCTTGGATGCAGGCCAGGAAAGAACAGAAGTATTGAAGATAGACAGTCACTATTTTGGTGAGTACACTAGTCTTCTGTGTTATTTCACATATCTGAAATACCAATGATAATGTTGTGTCCCTGGCATCCACTTGATATGGTGTTTGTTTGCAGGGTGTTTAATTGAGCATAGGCTACTAATTTCCTATAGCAAGCTCTTGATTTCACTGGTGGGCAGACATTTCATTTATTGGGTTGAAAACAATACAGATTTTTGAAGGCCGATAACAGTTTTGTTGGTATGTTGTTATTTGTATAGATATAGATAAACATGTCCGGGGCAGTCGGGGCTGAGTTGCTACAGAGGATGAAGGTGGAGTTTTCTTAAATACAGGTGGACTGATGCTCGCACACACACACACCTTATACAGATAAATAAAACTGAAGACAAGTCCCCAAAAGACTGAAGCACTTTAGAAATGCCTTGTTTTCTGAGCATTCAAATGTGTTTTTAAAAAAAAAAATCTAATATATTGTTTACATTAAACCTTATGTATTATGCATGTTACCTGTTATTTGTCCACACCTGTATCAGTGGTCAGTTTGTGCACATCACAATGTGTTGAATTAATATTATAGCAAATATTGTAAACAAACACTTTCTGACTTTCATTTCCTATTCAGCTGCACAACCATCATCTTTAAACCATGCTATTGTATTGTAAATGAGAGTATAACAGAGTCCTATGTACACCATAGTAATTATTCTTACCCTGTGATATGCCACATACTGTCCTTCTTTTTGGTGTTATGGAAATGGTCACCCTATCTAAATATGAAATAAAAAAACTGTACAAAATTGAATAAGGGAATTGGACACAGCCACTCAGCATTCTCACATATGTATATATAGCATATTAAGAAAAAAATACCCTATATAAAGGGCAGCTTTCTAAAAAATGGTAAGAGAAGAATAATAATTAGAGACTACTCTCCTGAAACCTGGCAAGATTAATATTGTCTGTTTTAATTACAGCATTTATAAACAACATAATTTATCTATAACAACAATAAAAACTAAAGTCTTTTGCAATTCAAATACATACAATTCATAAAACATTGAACATTTAAATATTTTTAATAGAAAGTCCTTACTCTATATACAGGATATCTTAGCGGCAATCACGTACAGGTGCATCTCAAAACATTAGACCATCATGCTCTTTTGCAGTTTCAAATTTGAAGTTTGTATTACAAATCACAAACGAGATTCCTTTTTCTTTTCCCTGCCGTAAGAAAAGCTGAAATTCCCCCTCATTGGGCTAGTGTTATTGTCAAGCCCAGCTTTTCACCTATTCGCAAAGATATGAGCGAATAGTTTATAATCAACTTTAAGTGATGTTATTGGTCTAAGGTTATCTATAAGTTTTTTTGTCAGAATGCCAATTTTGTTTGGAGAATCACAAAGTTAGACATATCTGCATCTGACATTAGTGACCTTTTACAGCATCTGCTTCTGAGTTGCCATCCTCATCTTCATCTGGACCTGGGTCTGCCTCCTCATCCTCCTCCTCTAGAATATCCCCCGCTGCCACACATATGTTGTGGAGAATGCAGCTGACTCCAATCACCTTCCTCACGAATAGAGGCCGGATCTCCAGGGCCCTCAAAAAGCACGTTTTTTAAGATGCCAAAGGTACGTTCAATTATGTTTCTGCCTCTGGCATGGGGCCTGTTGTACCTGGCTTCCACTTGGCCTGTTTCAACAACGTTTCAACATTGCCAAAATATATATACATATATATATATATATATATATATAGTTCTGCATAAAACATATACGTATGAATAATTGACTGAAATTTTAGCGACAAACTTTTTTTGGTAGCTTAGCATCACTCGTTCTTTTTTATGAACTAAAGGTTGTGTAGATGCCAGACCGCGGAGTGAGATGATCCGATAACAGGGTTCAACTTATGGCCAATATGTACTTACAGTATCAAGAGCATAGGCTAAAAATAGCCTATTTATCTGTGAAAGGCTTAATGAACTCTATAGGTGGCAAAAATGATCTTGACCCTACAGGGTTTCTTCCACTCTCTGTGCGCTGTGTAGCCTACATAGCCTGTTAGTCAGTCATTTTAAATTAGTTTGTTTTTTTGGTAAAGTATTAATTTATTTGGGATTATGCAGCATGTAAGCACAGGATAAATAATAATGGCTTTTGTTCAAGGTGACATCTCTTCAAACTGCTGTTTTTTTTTCTGACACTATCTGACCAATTTCTAAAGATAATAACTTAAATCTACAATAGTGTAGCGCTCTGAAGTGTACAGAGTTTCTAAAGTCACTCTTTTCTGCTGAAAAAAACTCACAAACATAATACTCTTTGGAGCTGAGCAACACACTCGGTTTATTTTTCTTCTTACACCTGCAAACTCTGAAACAATAACAATGTCACCTCTCTCTGACGTCACACCCACTTCCTTGTGCAGTGTACACTGTAAACAGGTCCATTGCATCATCGTTGCCATACTCATCATCCGTGTCTCTGGTTGGTGTCACCATTTGTGCCTTTTCACTCTGTTTTATTTTCTTGCACACTCTCTTCAAATGTCCAACTTTTCCACATCCATGGCTTGTCTCAGTGGGATAGGAGCATTTAGTTGGCTGATGGTTATCTTTGCCACATCTAAAGCACTTCTGTCTTTTTTTCTTAAGATGTGTGTTTACCTTTAGAATCATCCTGCCAGTTGTAACGTGAACCTTGACCTTTCTTGTAATGGCGTCTGTCACTTAAAGAGTTGAACACTTTTTTAACTGCACCTTTTGGCTTCTCAGTTTGTTCTCTCAATTCTTTTGTGTCTCTGTAGGCCAATTCTAAAGCAAGTGCAATGTCACAGGCCTTTGTGAACGTCATGTCTTTCTCCAATAGTAGTCTCTTGTGATACTGTTCCCCCGAGAGGAAACACAAACAAACTGATCTCTGAGGGAATCATTCAGAAATTGTCCAAATTCACAAGTGCTTGCCAATTTTTTTTAGTGCAAGGATATATTAAGATACTGTTTCATCTTGTTGTTGCTGTCTTTTGTAAAACCTGAAGCGTTCTACAATCAGAATTGGCTTTGGCTTGAGATCGGCATAATCCACATCCGACAAATTTTTCATAAGTCCATACTCTGCTGGACCCATCACACTTGTGAATACATCTGCTGTCTTATCTCGATCAATTTAATTTGCTGCCAGACATCTTTCAAACCGTTCCGAATATGAATCAAAATCTTCTTTTGTTCTGTCAGATTCTGGAACTTTTCCAATATACACCATTTTTACAGTTGTTTCCTTATTAACTGCCTTTAGAAGTTATAATTTCACATCCTTTAACCATTTCTTCTGTTGGCTTCCTTTTCCAGTTAATCTCCGTTTGTTTGTTTGTTTGTTTTTTTAGGCTACTTTCTTTGCACCGATTTTCTTCTGCCATTACAGTCACTCACCACAAAAAAGGCGTTCTTGCTCTTTCAAAAACACAGTGCCTTGCTTTGCCTTGAGAGCCGTTTCAGCCGCCGGGACTTTCGGTTTCTTTCAAACCAAAAACACAGTGAAACCTCACTTTTAGGAAAAGTTTTACTCATCTGACATCTCCCATATGAATCACGATGCGGATTCACACACACCTCGTCGACACTAGTATTTTGAGTGCAAAAATGACACACGGAGACGGAGTAAAAGTCCATTGATTTGTGGGAACTAACTTGTTACAGGCGCAGAGCACACCAGTGGTCACTACAGGTACCGTATTTACTCGTATAGCGCGCACACATTACCGTAGTAAATGTAATGACTTCAACTACTACACTGCTGTGGTCCTGCGTGATGCTTCCTGCTGCTGTTGTTACTATTACTCATTTATATTGTCATTAGGTTTATTAATTATAAAATGTGAAGCCATAAAAACATCATCAGTAATATATATCATTGTATCACAGCTGTTATTACCACTACTCATCATTCACATTTACCAACATAATTATTATCATTGTCATATTCTAGAACTTACAACAATGGGCCAAAACATCTGCTTGTACATCACATAAAGATCAATGTCACTATGTGACTGTTATGGAGGGTGTACAGTCTGTTCATGTTGTTCAAGACCTGCAGTGTGATCATGAAGAATGTGACACAAGGGTGTTTTTATATACATAACATGCTGCACAGGAGCATAAAGCTGTGATTATCAAGAGCTCTGACACTGATGTGGCAGTCATTGCTGTAAGTCTGCAGACAGATTTGCCTTGCAGCTTATATGTTTTCACAGGGACTGGCAACAGGACATGTATCATTGACATCACCAAGGTGTCCTCAGCTCTTGAACCAGCGTGTGTTCAGCCTTGATTGGAGTTCAAACACTCTCTGGGTGTGACTCCACAAGTGTCTTTTATGGCAAAGGAAGAAGAAAGACATTTTCTGTTGCATGTGAGAAAGATGAGTACCTTAAGGCTTTCAAAAGTTTAAGAACCAACTCTAACTTGGAGCAGTCAACATTTGCACTTCTTTGCCAGTATGTATGCCACCTATATGATCAGCCAGCTGCCTGAAATGTAAATGAGGCCAGGAACAAGGCTTTCTGTATGGCATCAACGGCCTTGTCAGAGTTATGCATTCCCCTACTACTGATGCCTTCCACCAGCACTGCAAAAGGGCAAACTACCAGGCTGCAATAATGAGGTCCTGTCGCAAAAAAATATAAGTGCTCCACACTGCAGGTCTTGAACAACATGAACACCCTCCATAACAGTCACACAGTGACAGTGATCTTTATGTGTGATATACAGGCAGAGCCTTTTTGATGACCGCTGTGGTGAAACTCACATAATACTGTTTGGAGCTGAGCAACACAGTCTGTTTATTTTTCTTCTTACACCTGCGAACTCTGAAACAATAACAATGTTGCCTCTCTCTGACGTCACAACCCGCCCCACTCTCACAATAGCACCCTTTTCTGGAGCCTATCCTCCATTTTGAGCGTCAAACATGAAAAATGCTTTCAGTCCAGGCCAGGTGGAGCAGGTAAAACTTTATATCAACCACTGCCAAAGCCTACAGAGATCTGTAGGGGGCAGCATAACACCATGACTGTCTAGAGTCAAAGAGAGCAGACAAGGTAACACCAAGACTGTCTGAAGACTACAGACAGATTCAGATACCACAAAGATACATTTTATAGATGAAATTTGCTGATAAACTTGCAACTGGGTGCATATGTGTAGGTTATTGAGTTAAACATAGTTTGTATCCTTTTGTTTAAATGTTTGAGATGCACTGTAGGAATATTCACATTTTCCCTCCATTCTCTGTCAGAAACATACGAGCAAACACATGTGCACGGATTAAGTTTCCTCATCAACCCAACTTCAAGAACAGTAGTTGTTCTGTCACTCTAGCTGTTCTGCTGTATTATCTGCCATAACTTGTAAGTCATATTCATATTGCTTTAGGGTCCGTGTACGTTTTGATGTTTTTTTCGTTTAAACCAATGAACGAGAAAGCGGAAATATCATGTTTTTTTTGTTTTGAACTATAAACGAAAAAGTGTTTTTTCGGTTTTTGTTGTCAGAATCAAAAACGAGAATGAGACAACCAAATTAAAATAAACAGCCTAATATATATATTTTTTTGATCATTCATTTACTTTTTTTTGTTTAAGGAACGAAATGAAGGAAAGGAAGTCAGGTGACCCAAAAGTAAAAGCAAATACTTCAAAATAAAAGCCAAGACCATATTAGAGAAAAATAATAATAGCTGATTAGATGGATAGATAGATAGAGATTCGCTCATAGGCATATAGTTATCCAGGTTGTTGATACAGATGTATTGAATGATGTTCATGTCATCTGGTATTTGATGGTTTATTTGCACCCTTTTTAGGCCTGTATGTATTTTATCTGTATGTGCCTTATCATTTCAGAACCATACCTCCATGAAGGGAAGATGATGTGTTGATGTGTAGCAATAAATAAGGACTATTGAAAAAATGAAGAGGAATTGGTGTCTCCTTAACAGACACCCTTCAATCGACCTGGCTTCACTTGACCCGTTGTCGCACAGTGCTCGATTTTGCCCTTCATCACTGTAACATATCATCATCATCATCACCATCATTCACCCTCAGCTCAGATTTAAACCTGCATGTCCTTCTGGCCTAACTCTGCTCTCATATTCTAAGCATCTTTGTCAGCTCACATCAGATAGGTATATCTAATGTAACGTAGACTATTTAGTCAAACAAATGACACTGTGCTATATACTGAGTGAACACTGTTTAGGAGTTAACTGTGTGACATTGTATCAGCCTGAAACATGGAGAGCACAGCTACTCACAAGAGATTTCCCACATCCATCTTCTCCCTTTACACTCCAGTGTATTATATGACCAAACAAAACATGATGTTATACAATATGTATATTTTCAGTGGCATGAATAAACTGTAAAATGTTTTCATAATCATAGCGTAGCACAAATTAAATCAACATAAACATAAATTAAGCTATGGCTGCAGAACACTGATTTTGAAGGCAAAGGAAAAGACCACTTTCCAAAGCCTAAAATAATATAAAGCAGGATTAAAATGCTGAAAATATCTAGTGATACCAATCATGCCTTTGAGCTCACATTTAATATATTCTGTTGGATAGGATGCAATAGCATCCTTAATTCTGAGCACTGCAAACTAAAAACAATGAAAGTTACACGCAAACAGGTCAGAAATGGTCAGTAATTCAAAATACATAACACATAAAATTTGTGTGGTTAAACGTCCTGCATCGACAATAACAGTTTAAAAAAGAGAATGTATGTTGTGGAAGCAAAAGTAAAAATTGTGTCAATAATAAAGAAAAAGAATAAAGGGAAGATTACAACTGTCCTGACACTGAGGACAAGAAGTGTAATATCAACACTGACATCAAAAGGATTATGGTGTACACTGATATCTGTGCATATTTTTGCTATCCCTAATTCTATTTGTGCAGATTTACATTTAGTATTTTTAATAAAGATCGTTTTTATAATTAATCAGTGCCGTTTTCGTTTGTGGATAAATGAATGATTGTACAAGTGAATAGTCAGCTGTATGAATACAATTACTGTCTTTTATTGATCTAGAGGAATTCACATAAAAAGTTCACCTTATCGTATATTTGCCTTATTGTTCTTCTTGGACGCGGTTATGTATTCAGCACGGTTTAGAATTCATTTGGCCATTTAAGAGGATTTCCGGGTGTTTTTCTCTTTGTCGCTAACGTTGAATCTAACCACGGGAGCCGCCATCTTGCCATTCTGTTGACAAAAAGAAGCTCTCTCATGGATGTAAAAAAAAAAAAGAGAAAGGACAGCCTACACAAAATGGCGCCCCATTCATTCCTATGGAAAGTCGCTCAGTTGCGCAGGTTCCCGTAAGGACGGCGCCGTTTTTGTTACTCGTGAACGCGGGAGGCAATTTTTTTCCAAGGACGGTAGGAGAAGGTCCCGCCTTTCTCTCCTCTGATTGGCTAGAGGGGCTCTCCTCCGATTGGTTATTTGGTTTGTCCGTGACACGTCACCACCTTTCACTACCAGAGAGCTGGTTTATGTTCCTGCAGTTTGAGGGGGAGAAAGACTGCCCAACACTTACACTAATTGCAAGTAAGTAGTACTTTTTAGCAGGCCAACTAATTGAACTGAACAGTGGGCCATATCTTCTAGTATTTTCCGTCTTTGTCCTGTTCCAATCACATGTCAGGACCTGATATTAACATTCTGTGAAATAAGCACCCAAGCACAAACTGGAACAACCACTCCCCCAACACCACAAGACTGAAGCTGAAGAAGCGTCCATGTTTGATAAACTTGTGGACAAGCTTAAAAAAGGATGAGACCTTTCAAGCCCCAATAGAATCCCTTGTGTCATCCTGTGAGAAAATTCATACTGACAGCGGCCTCATCTCAGCAATGTCTACATTTGGGAAGATGAGGAGTGCTGCTGCGCGTAACATCGAAATGCAGCCAAGAAAGGGTCTGCTAATGAGCACGCAAATAGGTGTGCAGCCTACAGCTGTCGCTCGCCATAAAACTCTGCTGGGGGGCAGATGGGCGCCCATCACTGGTCGACATCCAAAAGAGCCAGGACGGAACACAACTATGGGAAGGTAAAAGAGGGGAGTGGTGCACTGCAAAGAAGAACAGCACCACATTCCCTTGCCAATTGTGTCTCTGCTGCTGTGTCCCTAGGACGGAAATCCGACCTCGGGGGTCGTTCCAGGTGAAAGTTCGGACTGGGAACTCGGAAATCCAGATTTCAATTCAAGTGTTGAATTGTAAATAGCTGTATTGATTGCATATTACCAGCCAAATGTATACTGAATATGGTCTGAAATATTCAGTAATATTCAAATGTAGACATAACTATGATGAAATGCTTATCACAGCACTGTGTCCTTTGTCAAGTAGAGCAACACACTTTTCCCCAGAAGTCAAAGGGTATGTCATGCATTTAAAAATGCACCGTTGACTGTTTTTCTCAGCATCTTCGTTCGGTTAATTACAGTTTTGATGATAGTATAATATGTTTTACATTGATTATCGCTATGGCATCCATGATGGACAGAAACTGTAAACTAGCAGGGATTTAACTAGTAGATGACAATATATCTGTTGATGGTTGGAAGTGTTTTTGTGGAACCAAATGTATTACATACCTGCCATTTGATACTCAAGGACACAAGAGTTTGACACTCAGTCTGACCTGCATTTTACAGTCAGGTGCACACTAATCACTATTCATTAATGCAAAATGTACCTCTACCTCATCTGTCACGTACATCATCATCAAAAACCAAGATAGACCTCAACACAAAAAGGACATTTCATGTCTGTGATACACTGATCATGTAGGCTACTGTACATTTGTACTCCTGGGAAGAAAGATGTGCTCTTCATCAATGACAGTAATAGAGACCTCTCAAGTGAAAGCAAACATGTGACCAAGCAGGTCTGATGTTAGAGGGAAATTCAATTCTGGTAGACATCAACAATTCCTATCTCACAATTTATTATACATTGGAATTAATATGAAATAATAAAAATCCAGATAAGTAAAAGACAATAAATATAAGGCTAAATAAAACATGCTAAAAAACTAAGGAGATTTATTTTTTTAACAGGCCCAGATACACTTATAAAGGTCCACTCAAATAGATGTCCAGGTCCCCCTCTTTGCCATGTTCTTTTCTGGAGCTGACTTAATACCAGCCTTCAGGCTATCAAGGGACCGCAGTTTTAGTGGCTTGCCTGTGGAGCCTTCTACAGTGTAACTGCGGACATCTTTGGCATGCCACTATGCACGGTCTGCAGGACGGCCCTCATTGGCCCTCATTTATCAAACAAACGTACGGCAGGAAAACGTGCGTACGACCATTTCCATGCAAACTCCAGCATTTGTCAATTTGCACATGAGCGGAGCTATGATCAAATCTCACCTCAGGTCTGAGATCGTGTACGCTAATTTGAGCCTGTGCATTTGCGGTGCAGCACAGCAAAATCTGACTGAAAATAATTAACAAACCTCAGCTTTCATTAAGCATAAGCAGTCACATATTAAGAACAGATCGAAACGGATTCTTAAAACGAATAAAAAAAATAAAAATTGTCGTTGGAGCAATTGATTGTACTCATGTGCGTCTGAAGGCACCATCCATGAATGATTACGCATTCATCAATCGCAAAAAACATTTTATCTCAAAAGAAAAAATATGTTATAGTAATACTCCTCCTTGGACGCAAAATAATTAGGTGTAAATTTCTCTGCTTTCCATCTCCCCTAAAGCGAAAGAGGTACACTTCAAAACAATAGATTATATTTATCCTTGCGATGAATTCCTAAGACTTGAATTTAATTTGGACTGTAATGAATGTGCTTTCTGTAAAACAGAAGGGGAAACACTTGAACATATAATGTTTTCTTGCAGTCTATTTAATTTGTTTTGGAAGCACCAAAAATTGGATAACCTTTAATAAGATAGATGTGCCACCCCTGACTTACAATGATGAGAGATTTGGTTTCATAATGGAGGACAGAAAACGGTTATACTCACCAAATACTTTATACACAAAAGTAAATCCTTAAAGACTACCCCTTATTTCAACATTTTTAAAATAACTGCACCTTTACTTTGATTCATTAAAACTTATAAAATCAAAGAATGCCCTATTGCTGTATGACACTTTATCAACTTTTACTTTTGATTGATCCCCTGTAAGATACTGTTTTCTTCTTTTCTATTGCTTTACTTTCTCTTACTGTTCTGTTTATTTCATGTACTTTCTTAATGTAAGAAATACCACGCTCAGTTCTGAAAGCGACAACTTTTGTAATTGCATTTGAATATGCCTATTTGTATTGTATTTTGCCCTTTGCAATAAAAACAAAAAAATAATGAAATAATAATCCTGCATCCGGTAAGTCCTCCCGCGTTCACGAGAAACGAAAATGGCGCCGTCCTTAGGGGAGCCTGCGCCACTGAGCAGCTTTCCATAGGAATGAATGGGGCGCCATTTTGTGTCCGCTGTCCTTACTTTTTCTACATCCATGAGAGAGCTGCTTTTTGTCAACAGAATGACAAGATGGCGGCTCCCGTGTTTACATTCAACGTTAGCGATAAAGAGAAAAACACCCGAAATATCCTCTTAAGTGGCCAAATGGATTCTAAACCGTGCTGAATACATAACCGTGTACAAGAAGAACAATAAGGCAAAAATACGATAAGGTGAACTTTTTATGGTAATTCCTCTAGATCAATAAAAGACAGTAATTGTATTCATACAGCTGACTATTTGTTCGTTCATTCATTCATTTATCCACAAACGAAAACAGCACTGATCAATTATAAAAACGATCTTTATAAAAAAAAATACGAAATATAAATTGTGTATAAGGGAAGTTCACCTTAGCTTATCGTATATTTGCCTTATTGTTCTTCTTGGACGCGGTTATGTATTCAGCACGGTTTAGAATCCATTTGGCCACTTAAGAGGATTTTCGGGTGTTTACCTCTTTGTCGCTAACGTTGAATGTAACCACGGGAGCCGCCATCTTGCCATTCTGTTGACAAAAAGCAGCTCTCTCATGGACTTAGAAAAAAGAACGGACAGCGGACACAAAATGGCGGCCCATTCATTCCTATGGAAAGCTGCTCAGTGGCGCAGGCTCCCCTAAGGACGGCGCCATGTTTTATTCTCGTGAACGCGGGAGGTGATTTTTGTGTATAAGGGAACGCAGCATCGTCCAATGCTTTAACATTTCCGGTCTAACAAATGATTGGCTGAGAGCGGCGTCAGATAAATATCTGCTATATCATTGGTTAAAAACGTAAACAAGGCTCCATGTGCTGCAACGTCACATTTATGCAGGACTCGTTGACAGAAAGTTAGTTGTTAGTAAACAAAAGAAAAGAAAGTCAGCTGTTAGCATGCCATCATGCCAAAACGTCAAACTTCATTCAATCCAGAACGGACGAAAGAACAGGATTTAATATCGAAACGCAGTCGAGACTCCTTTCATGGCTTCTGCACACTCTGTCGTTGTGATGTTGATGTTGCAGTCAGGGAAAAGCTGCCATTGAACAACATGTGGACACGGAGAAGCACAAAAGCAGCAGCCGTGCGGCAGGTAGCTACCTCTTCATTGATAACTTTTTTCGTGAAGCTTCATCGCCCCTGGATAATAAAATAACCTGCTGAGCTGTGCAAGGTTTACAAGAAGTTAATTAGAAACAACAAACTCTTGGATGCAGCCAGGAAAGAACAGAAGTATTGAAGATTGACAGTCACTATTTTGGTGAGTACACTAGTCTTCTGTGTTATTTCACATATCTGAAATACAAATGATAATGTTGTGTCCCTGGCATCCACTTGATATGGTGTTTGTTTGCAGGGTGTTTAATTGAGCATAGGCTACTAATTTCCTATAGGAAGCTCTTGATTTCACTGGTGGGCTGAATGAAATATTATTTATTTATTTTGTTGAAAACAATACAGATTTTGAAGGCTGATAACAGTTTTGTTGGTATGTTTCTGATAATGATTAAGGTGAGCCATTCAATAGGTGCATTAATACAGACAGTATCATTGTGTTGTTAGATGATTAACTCAGAGTCCTTCTTGTGTCTGTCCACTAGAGGGCAACGCCATACACAAACATGGTGAAGCTCCACAATAAAGTATTTAAGTGAATCTAATGTTGTATGATGTAAAATAGCTAAACAGGACACAATATATGTCCAGTAACCACATAAAGACAGGGGCAGCATATTAAGTCAAGTATTTAGTAACTGACCAAGGATCAAGAGCTTTCACAATCTTTACAACAAGATAGTGCAGTGGAATTATCTTAAAGTGTAAAGGAGAGGGCAGACTTTAAACAATAAATAAATATAAAAACAGCGTGGCAAAAACCAATGAAATCGCTGAGGATTGGATCTTTATAGCTATCATTTCTGTTTTTTAGGATACAAAGTGCTTCTTCATAAAAGCTAAATGTTCATGTCCCAAAGTGACTAAACTCCTGAGGTTTGACCTAATGTCAGTGGCAGTGCATCTTGGCTTAACACATTAAAGACCAGGCCAAAATGATGAGGTGCAGTTAGATTGTATGGCTTTGTAAATGTGAACAACCATAGGCTACCATCTGGCCAGTGGCTGCTCCTGACAAATTTCTTAGGGGGGCAACTTTTGGGATGATGGCTAAGATGACCAGTTAAATGCGTCAAATCATAATAAATAAAAGTCAGATAGCTAACTTGACAGTGTAACATTAAATTGTTTATTTTGATTATCCTGTTCAACCACTAGATGGCAACATCAGACATGAATTATACATACTGTACAGTATTTTTGTAAAACTATATCAATTTAAATGTCTCAAATAAAATACATTTGGTTCCACAAAAACACTTCCAACCATCAACAGATATATTGTCATCTACTAGTTAAATCCCTGCTAACACAGTTTACAGTTTCTGTCCATCATGGATGCCATAGCGATAATCAAATGAAAACATATTATACTATCATCAAAACTGTAATTAATCAAATCTTTCAGAACATATTCAGTATACATTTGGCTGGTAATATGAAATCAATACAGCTATTTACAATTCAACATTTGGAGAGTCAACATAACACAACTCACCATTTAATAACACACTCATTCATCACTTGTATTGACATTTTACTCGCCTCTCTTTCAGGCAAAGTGATCAATCACCCTCTCACTGAAGTCAGGCATGTTCCTGACAAGTTCTCTCTCCATGGAAAGCATGAACAATGCATTCAGACGTTCCTGTGCCATTGTATTTCTCAGAAACATCTTTAATTTAATTCAGTTCAATTCAACTTTATTTACAGTGCCAAATAATAACAAAAGTTATCTCAGGACACATTTCTCCATTGAGTATGGTAACCAAAACCTTCCCTATAACAGGCAAGAATGTCGGACAGACCCAGCTCTATGGGGGACGGAAATCTATCCTGACGGGTTGGGGAGGAAGAAAAGAAGAGAGGAAGAGAGAAAAGACGGACAGATGGACAGAGAGAGACAAAGACAGACACACTTCCAGAGATGCAAGCAACCACAAAAGTAACAGTTATTATAATAATATCTATAGTAATGTGAATATGACTAATATGTTATGGCAGTTAATACAGCAGAACACCAAGAAACAGGCACAGCTAGAGTGACAGAACATGACAATGACAATAGCAATTGTGGTGGTAAATATGAATTTGAATTAGTTACATGCATTGATGAGACATAAATGGTACAGACAGAGAGGAGAGAAGCTCAGAGTATCAGGAACAGTATTATCCCCCGGCAGACTAGGCCTATAGCAGCATAATTAAGCAGAACAAAATCTGCTTAGGCCCCGTACATGCAGGCTCTAAGAGAAATGTAATGCCAGTAATAACATAGCTAAGGGCTTGTAAGCCTTAGCTGTAATATTTATCAAAAAGGAAAGTTTTAAGTTTATTCTTAAATATGGGGACAGTGTCTGCCTCCCGAATAACACTTGGGAGTTGGTTCCACAGGAGAGGAGCTTGGTAGCTGAAGGCTCTGCCTCCCATTCTACTTTTGGAGACTCTAGGAACGACAAGTAGTCCTGCATTCTCAGAGCGCAGCGATCTAGCCGGGTAGTACGGTACTATGAGCCCTTTAAGATACGACGGAGCCTGACCAATAAGCGCTTTGTAGGTAAGAGGAAGGATTTTAGATTCTATTCTAGATTTTACAGGTAGCCAGTGCAAAGAAGCTAATATAGGAGAAATATGTTCTCTTTGATTTGTTTTAGTCAGTACTCAAGCTGTACGGCCCTTCTCGACCAGATCATTGCACGAAGGCTGCCTAGAGCATCATCCACAAGATGGAACTTCAACAGCAGGATCATGAGCACGGTCTGTGAGAACCTGGGTGACCTCATAGAGTGCTTCGAGGCATCACGTCAGACAGCTCATTTGAAAGCACCACCTCGAGGGAGGCATCTGGCTTCCTGAAGATGCTGCAGGACGAAGGGTTCTGTTTTTTCCTGCAGCTGTTTCATCAAATAATGCTTCATGTTAACATGATGTACCAACTGCTGCAAAAAAGGGACATTGACATGGTGTTCATCAAACGTGCCCTGCAGAACTTCACCAACAATGTTCAAGCCATCAGGTAGGATAATACAATATGGTAATTATAATGATAATTATGCACATGTTCATTACTAAATTTGTGCATGTGGTGATGGCAATAATGTATAGAACCTCAAAAGTAATGAACCAATTCAATCATATGCATTTGTGTGCATAAGTAAGTTAAGCACATCCAGAAATATGGATATTGGATATTTTCCAGCCATTTCCAGAAAGTTATGCAAAACAGACAGTTTTTATTACTTACTAGTATAACTGTTTTTCTAAAGACAGGAATTGTAGATCATGACAATGACCTACTTTCTTGTTCATATTCCAACACTTTGGATCTGTCTCCCTTCAGGGACAAAAGCTCCTCACAACAGCAGCAGCAAGAAGCACCAGGTACCACAAGATCAAGGAGAGCCTGAGGAGAATAAGAGAGGCAGAGGATGTCAAAGAGGTATCTGCATTCACTACTGACCAATGATGGAGGCATACTCAAGCACTGGAACCTCTGTTTTTACAGTTAGATTCAGTAATGGATGCTAGTCATTTTTACTCACCCGTTACTTATCCATTATACTCACATGGATACAGTATAATTCTGCATTAATAACAAAAAGCATACTTTGGAACTTTTAGACAGTAGATACAGTAGATCACATTCATGCCAACACCAGTAGAATATATTTTTTCTTACTTATTGACTGTACATTTTTATAATTTTAACAGGTCTGCAACACAATCCTCTATGTCTGGTGTTGCCATCTAGTGGTTGAACAGGGTAACCAAATTAAACAATTTAATGTAACACTGTCAAGTTAGCTATCTGACTTTTATTTATTATGATTTGACCCATTGAACGGGTCCTCTTAGCCATCATCCCAAAAGTTTCCCCCCCTAGGTGCATCTCAAAACATTATACATGATATGATGATTATTACATAGGGGGCAGCAGCTCTAGCAGGAGACCCCAAACATCTCTTTCCCGGGCCACATTAACCAGCTCTAACTGGGGGATCCCGAGGCGTTCCCAAATGGGGGATATAATCTCTCCACCTAGTCCTGGGTCTTCCCCGAGGCCTCCTCCCAGCTGGAAGTGCCTGGAACACCTCCCTAGGGAGGCGCCCAGGGGGCATCCTTACTAGATGCCCGTACCACCTCAACTGGCTCTTTTCAACACAAAGGAGCAGCGGCTCTACTCCGAGTTCCTCACGGATGGCTGAACTTCTCACCCTATCTCTAAGGGAGACTCCAGCCACCCTCCTGAGAAAACCCATTTCGGCCCCTTGTACCCGCAACCTCGTTCTTTCGGTCATGACCCAGCTTTCATGACCATAGGTGAGGGAAGGAACGAAGATTAACCGGTAGATCGAGGGCTTTTCCTTCCAGCTCAGCTTTCTTTTCGTCACAACGATGCGGTAGAGCGACTGCAATACTGTCCCCGCTGCTCCGAATATCCGGCCAAACTCACGCTCCATCGTCCCCGCACTCGTGAACAAGATCCAGAGATAATTGAACTCCTTAATTTGGGGTAAGGACTCATTCCCTACCTGGAGTAAGCAATTCACCGGTTTCCTGCCGAGAGCCATGGCCTCAGATTTAGAGGTGCTGATCCTCATCCCAGCCGTTTCACACTCGGCTGCGAACCGATCCAGTGAGTGCTGAAGGGCACTGACCGACGATGCCATCAGGACCACATCATCTGCAAAAAGCAGAGACGAGATCCTCAGCTCACCAAACTGCAACCTGAAGTGACCCCCTTACCCCATACTCCCGCAGCACCTCCCACAGTATCTCCCGAGGGACCCGGTCATATGCCTTCTCTAGATCCACAAAACACATCTAGACTAGATGGGCATACTCCCAGGCCCCCTCCAGGATCCTTGCGAGAGTGAAGAGCTGGTCCGTTGTTCCACGTCCAGGATGGAATCCGCATTGTTCCTCTTCAATCTGAGGTTCGACTATATATATATATATATATATATATATATATATATATCTGTTAGGAACCAACTTTATTGTATAAACCATGCAATTTTGTTTGGATAATCACAAAGTTAGACATATCTGCATCTGACATTAGTGACCTTTTACAGCATTTATCTATTCCTTGAACTAAGTAAAGTTCTTGTTCTTGTATCTCTTTGCTTCTTTGTTTACCAAATTTGATTGAGAATTGGCTTTATATTTGAAAAATTCCCATCTATTACTAAAACTTCCAAAAGTTGTGTCAAATTTAATATCTAGTATTCATTCCCTGATTTATTTTACAGTAGTTTTCAGACTTTAGTTAGTCTGCATTAAATTTCCAATTGATATTTATTTTATCAGGACTTGATTTTGGCTTCAGTTCCAGGTGTAGTGAACAGTGATCTGTTAGTGGTGCATTTGAGGTAGAGATATCCAGGAGCAGCACCAATATCCAGGAGCAGCACTCAATAAGTCGTTCCCTGGTTGTTGCAGCAAACCTTACTGCCACTACAGGTGAGCACACCAGCCTCTGCCCCTCCCGCAGAAGAAGCCAGGGCTAACTAGCCAAAGAGGAAGATGTCCATGGACAGTGAGGCGCTCCTTGGCTTTCTGAGAGAACAGGCAGAGAGGGAGGAGGAGAGGGAGAGGGGCGCTTGTCACAATTTGAAAAACTTGTGAACAAATTTTAAATAAATATTAAGAGGAAAGCAAGCCTTCCCTGGGCAACATTCCCCGACAGGTCCCTCTCATCTGCTTTTACAGTTTGTTCTGTCCATGTTCTTGAAGATGGGTTGATGAGGAAACTTAATCCGTGCACATGTGTTTGCTTGTATGTTTCTGGCAGACAACTTTTGAAAGCCTTAAGGTACTCATCTTTCTTACATGCAACAGAAAATGTCTTTCTTCTTCCTTTGCCATAAAAGACACTTGTGGAGTCACACCAAGAGAGTGTGTGAACTCCAATCAAGGCTGAACACGCTGGTTCCAGAGCTGATGACACCTTGGTAATGTTAATGATACGTGTCCTGTTGCCAGTCCCTGTGAAAACATATAAGCTGCATGGCAAACCCGTCTGCAGACTTACAGCAATGACTGCCATATCAGTGTCAGAGCTCTTGATAATGACAGCTTTATACTCCTGTGCAGCATGTTGTGCATATAAAAATACCCTTGTGTCACATTCTTCATGATCACACTGCAGGTCTTGAACAACATGAACAGACTGTACACCCTCCATAACAGTCACACAGTGACATTGGTATTTATGTGATGTACAAGCAGAGGTTTTTGCCCACTGTTGGAAGTTCTAGAATATGACAATGATGGTAATTATGGTGGTAAATGTGATCAATGATGAGTAGTGGTAATAACAGAAGTGATACAATGAGCTATATTACTGATTATGTTTTTATGGCTTCACATTTTATAATTTACAAAACTAATGATAGTATATCAGAATCAGAATCAGAAAACCTTTAATGTCCCGCGGACGGGGAAATTATTTTTTCACAGCAGCAACAGAATATTACAAGCAGAAACATATTACAAAATAAGATAAAAGATAAGATAAGAAAGATAGCAAAAATATGCAATAAAGTTAAATCTAAAAAGGGAAGAAATAGAAATGGACATATGTACATATTCACATGATATAGTGCAGTTGTTCTTGTTTGGTTTGTTTTGTAATAATATAGTAGTGAGTAAATAAATATAAGTAAATATGTCCAAATAGTGCAAAAGCAGAAGTGACCTTAGTACAGGCATATTGCACAGTGCAGGATATAGGATGAGGTCAATAGTCTATTGGGAGCAGTGCGGATTATATATGAGTAATAGTAACAACAGCAGCAGGAAGCGTCATGCAGGACCATGGCAGCAGGCACCACCGCGATCAGCAGATCCCTGCAAGATGACAGAGCACAAAAAAACAAAGGGAAGAAGTTGAATTAGTAACATGCATTGATGAGACATGAATGATACAGACAGAGGAGAGAAACTCGGAGTATCAGGAACAGTATTATCCCCCGGCAGACTAGGCCTATAGCAGCATAATTAAGCATAACAATATATATATATATATACTTGAAATGTTTTGGCTTTTCATTACACTCATTGCATATATGCTATATATATATATTGCATATATATTGCATATATATATATATATATATATATATATATATATATATATATATATATATATATATATATATATATATATATGTCAGTGTATGTTTATCAGCATCATTGATGTTTTTCAAAGACTGAATTTACAAGGACATGCCATCTCAAAATGCTTCTAAAAGTGACGTATGACTAACCTTGAAACAAGGTATTGTTTTAAATCAACAATAGTGACTTGAACTCTAGACTTAACAGATTAATTGGTGTGGTGGACTAGAGGGGTTTTCTGTGCACATGTGACCTCTGGTGTTGAAAAAGAGGCACTGACCCTGAGCTGGTTCTTGAAAATAGACTGTACACTTCTATGTTCTTGAAGTTGGGTTGATGAGGAAACTTAATCCGTGCACATGTGTTTGCTTGTATGTTTCTGGCAGACAATGGAGGGAAAATGTGAATATTCCTACAGTGCATCTCAAACATTTAAACAAAAGAATAAAAACTATGTTTAACTCAATAACCTACACATATGCACCCAGTCGCAAGTTTATCAGTAAATTGAATCTATAAAATGTATCTTTGTGGTATCTGAATCTGTCTGTGGTCTTCAGACAGTCTTGGTGTTACGTCCTCTGCTCTCTTTGACTCTAGACAGCCATTTTTCATGTTTGATGCTCAAAATGGAGGATAGGCTCCAGAAAAGGGTGCTATTGTGAGAGTGAGGCGTAGGTGTGACGTCATAGAAAAGCGACATTGTTATTGTTTCAGAGTTTGCAGGTGTAAAAAGAAAAATAAACCGCGTGTGTTGCTCAGCGAGTATCATGTTTGTGAGTTTTTGTCAGTGGAAAAGAGTGACTTTAGAAACTCTGTACACTTCAGAACTCTACACTATTGTAGATTTAAACTATTATCATTAGGAATTGGTCTGACAGTGTCAGAAAAAAACAGCAGTTTGAAGAGATGTCACCTTGAACAAAAGGTGGATTGACCACCTGCAGCTGCCCCAGTGACACCTGCATTATTACGTAATCTTGAGCAGCCCTGAGTTAAAATTTAGTTTTAGTGCCTTTAATATTCATCATGAGCCTACATGGTGCATAATCCCAAATAAATAAATACTTTACCAAAAAAACAAACTAATTTAAAATGACTGACTAACAGGCTATGTAGGCTACACAGTGCAAAGAAAGTGGAAGAAACCCTGTAGGGTCAAGATCATTTTTCCACCTAGAGAGTTCATCAAGCCTTCCACAGATAAATAGGCTATTTTTAGCCTATACTCTTGATACTGTAAGTACATATTGGCCATAAATTTAACCCTGTTATCGTTTCATCTCACACCGCAGCCTGGCATTTACACAATCTTTAGTTCATAAAAAAGAACGAGTGATGCTAAGCTACCAAAAAAAAATTTTGTTGCGGAAATTTCAGTCGATTATCCATACGTATATGTTATATGCAGAACTAATTTCTTCAGAGTGTAATAATAATTTGGCCGCGGGTGGTGGCATGGTTCAACACGTGACCGGGCTACACCAATAAGATAGTTCCGGTCCCCAGGACCTTAGTTCCTGTCTCCGTAAAGATTTTCTATAGTAAATCTCATGGACACAGTAAGAGATTTTTCTAGCATGCATGACCTACGTGAAATTTTAAAACAACATATATCATGTATAGGAGATGATGGTACGTAATTTTCTAATATTGTTAGTAGGCTAATATAAACATAACTTGATAGGCTACACTTGTTTATTTTTTTAGCTACACTGTAAAAACGGAAATGTTGGGCAAACTCAAATTTTCAAGGAAACATGATGCAAGAGATTTTTGAGTTTTCTCAACTTTGGAAACAACAGTCTACCAAACTTTTATGTTGACTTGTTCTGCCAACTCGGATCTTCTCTTTCTGCCAACTTGGTGTGTCTTGTTGTTCTTGTTCTGTCGACTCAGATCTTGTTCGCTTCCCCATTAAAGTCAGTAGAAGCTGAGCATCCGACTCTGTAAAGTGATGAATGAGAAGGAAGTTGCTCTGCGATAAGTAGATGATTCTGAACAAATATACTGTGTCTATTTTGTTGTATGTATTCAAGATAGATGGATAGATATAATTATAGACATAGATAGATAGAACAATATAGATATAGACATGGGGTGGGGAACCCTACTCCTGGAGGGCCACTGTCCTGCATGTTTTAGGTTTCTCTCTGCTCTAACACACCTGATTCTAAAGCTCTGCTCATTATCAAGCAGCTCAAGCTTGTCAGGGGTTTAATATCGTTAGAATCAGGTGTGTTAAAGCAGGGAAAAACCTAAAACATGCAGGACAGTGGCCCTCCAGGAGCATGCGTTCCCCACCCGGATATAGATAGATAGATAGATAGATAGATAGATAGATAGATCCCAAGCTTGAAATGAAATGTTTGCACTTGCTGTGTATAATTTGTTGTATGTATATTGTACTTGATATGTGTTTTTCTTTTTAACACTTTATTTGTAATTTTCCAATCATACAAAACAGTCATATTCTCTATTTTACAAATAACCATACAAAAACAATCCCAACAAGAAAAAGACAAAGACAGACCGAACCCAAAAACAACCTGACAGATGGAAATAAAATAAGATAAATAAATAAATAATACAAAGAATAATGGTTTAAAAAAAAAAGAAGAAACTCTTTAAAAAAAAATTAAGAGTTAAATTGAAAGGGAAAAAAAAGGGTAGAAGGTGCACCTAACTTTCTTTATTACAGGATCAACCATGGGCAGGTATAAACAGTCAGAGATCTAGTTCCAGACCCGGTAAATCGTTCACATAAGCTATCAGAGGGTCCCATGTTTTGTAGAATCTGCTGATGGATCCGTTGAGGGTAAATCAGATTTTTTCCAACTTAACATTCTGCATAATGTCCCTAATCCAATGGTCGTGTGATGGAGGAGTAGCAGCCTTCAATTTAAATAAGATCAAGCGTCTAGCTAACATGGAGGAAAAGGCAATGACCCTCTGTCAATGAACAGGGGGAACAGATCCCACTGTATCAGAAAAACAACCAAAAACAACAACCAATGGAGAAGGTGAGAAGGGTGGTATGAGCATAAGCCTTAGAGATAACTTCAAAAAAGGATGACCAGAAAGGAACAAGTTTCAGACAAGACCAGAACATATGATAGGAAGTAGCTGGAGTCTGTTTACATTTATCGCATAATGGGTCTACGTTCAGAAATATCCTTGCTAATTTAGCTTTTGAAAAGTGCAATCTGTGTAACACTTTAAACTGTATTAAAGCCGGTCTGGAGCATATAGAAGAAGGGGGGACTATAGTAAGAGCCATATCCCATTCCTCATAACACAGTTGGGCCCCCAAGTAATTTTCCCACTGTTCCCGAATGTGTGAAATAGAGAGGTTGCAGCTATTCATGATATGGGAATAAAAAAATGATATGCTGCTCTTGACCAGCATATTGACCCTTAATAGGGGGTCCAAACAAGAAGAAGAGGGGAGTGCAGGAAAACTAGCAAACCTTTTACGGGTAAAATCTCTAACATGCAAGTATCTCCAAAAATGATTATTGGTGACCGAATTTTCTGGACAGTTGTTCAAAGCTAGCAAAAGTATTATTAACATACAGGTCTTCAATACTATGAATGCCCTTGTTATACCAAATTTTGAAGCCATTGTGTCAAGAGCTGGTTCTGTCAGTACCCTCCTCTCTCCCTTTTGTTTGACTTTGTCTCCCTATGTCTGTTTTTCCCTGCATGTGTCTCCCCTTTGTGTTTTGTTTGTCCAGGTCCGGTAGGCGTGTCCTCCCCAGCTGCAGCCTATAATACATGTGCAAATTTGGAAGTGAAAGCCCAACTACACCCTTTGGTCTCCATTAATTCTTTTCTTATGCAAGCTGACTTATTATTCCATATAAAGGAATAAATCATTCGATTAAATGCCTTGAAAAGATTGTGGTATACAAACAGGCAACGCCTGAAATAAATATAGAAACTTTGGTACAATATTCATCTTTACAGAATTTGTTCTCCCGATGAGAGATAGTGGCAAAATAGACCATCTTTTAAAAATCTCGTTTGCACTGTTCCAACAGAGGAGTGAGGTTACTTTTAAATAGATGTGACTTTTACACCTAGATATGTAAAGGACTCTGCAGACAACTTAACTGGCAGATTGGGATATTCTACTCACAGGGAAATATTCGCTTTTATCAAGATTTAGTTTATACCCAGATATGTTTCCAAATTCCTGCAAGATTCTAAGGATTTCAGGGATAGTTGTAATGGGGTTGGTGACGTAAAGTAACAAGTCGTCGGCATAAAGCCACCATGTGAGATACCTTGTATACTACTATTGCATCTAAGAGCTATGACAAGTGGCTCTACAGCTAAAACGAAAAGCAACAGACTCACTGGATCCCCTTGTTTCGTCCCTCTGTGAAGAGGAAAATACTCAGATGAGATACCGTTGGTATGAACTGAGGCGGTTGGATCAGTGTAAATTAGTTTGATACGGTGAGTGAAATTAGGGCCAAACCAAACCTGCCAAGTGTATGAAAAAGATAATCCCACTCAACCCGATCAAATGCCAAATGTCAAATTTTCTCGAGCCAAAGTGCAATGGCCTATGAGAACACCTTACCTCGAGGGTCCTTATTCTTCTTTAACAACAGTGCAATAGATGCCTAGCGGAGTGTAGGCGGAAGAATTTATTCTCCAGTGCTTCTGCATAGACTGAGAGAAGAAGAGGGGCAAGTTTATGCCTACATTTTTTATAAAAAATCAGTTGGAAACCCATCTGGGCCAGGGGCGTTTCCATTCTGAAGAGACATTATTGCATTGCTAATTTCCTCCAGCGTCTGATTTTGTTCCAGTCGTTCTTTAGAGTCAGAGTCAATTGTAAGAATGTTCAGATTAGAGGAAAAAAAAGCGTCAAATTGGTTGTGATCTGGTGTTGAATCTGAAAAGTATAGTTTAGAATAGAACTCTTTAAAGCAGTTGTTAATAGCCTGGTGATCCTCCGTTGAGGAGCCATCAAGTAGCATAATCTGCAAAATAAGACGGGAAGCCGCTTTTTGGAGGAGTTGACTAGCTATTAGTTTGGAAGGTTTATCCCCCTCTTCACAGAATCTACTATGGGACTTAGAGATGAGCCTCTCCGCTTGGTTGGTAGTTAAGAGATCAATTCCAGTTTGTAAGCTTACTCTCCTCCTAATCAAATCAGGGGTCGGAGAACCAGATATGAGTCCGTCCAGAGCCTTCATTTCTGAAGATAGCTCCTCAATATTCTTATACTTCATTTTCCTAATATAAGCTGAGAGAGAAATAATCTGTCCCCTAAAATACGCTTTAAGTGCCTCCCAGAGGGTCGAGGCTGAGACGCCATCAGTCCTATTTACCTGCAGAAAGAAATCTATTTACAATCTGTAAGAACACTAAGCAAATAGGGGTCAACCAAGAAAAAATCTTTCCTGAAACATGACTTGTGTACATTAGAGAATAACAAATACTCCCTTTTGGTGGGATGTTTAAATCTCCATGGGTCTATAAATTCATGTATGTCTATAAACGACTGGATTGTTTGCACAGATTTAGACAGTCTTAGTACAGACTGAGAAGAGCGATCCCAGACAGAATCATCACCAGATTGTAATCCCCAGACATAATAAAGTGATAACTTTCCAGATTAGGGATGGAACTCAGCATTTAAAAAAAACAAAAACCATCATCGTCATAGTTTGGGCCGTAAATACTGACCAATTCTAGGCAAATTTGAAACAGCTCTCCCACAACCATCACGTATCTGCCATTTGGATCCAAGACATTATCTGATACAATGAAAGGAATATAGCTACTCCTCTAACTCTACAGTTAAATTGCGAATGAAACATTTGCCCCACCCATTCTTTGTGAATTTTAGACTGATCTTGATTTCCAAGGTGGGTTTCCTGTAAAACGGCAATACCAACCCCAAGGTATTGTAAGTGAGAGAGAACCCTTTTTCTTTTGATTGCCTGATTCAAACCCTTCACATTCCAGCTTATAATTTTCATGTCATCTTTACCTGGGACAAGATGTGAATTACTCCGTTACTCAATTCAAAGATATCTGTGTAGGTACTTTAGGATTAATTGGATCAAAAGTGGGACTATCAAATGAAATATTTGAAAAAGGAAATTAATAAAAAAAAAAGTACTATAGATGAATAACTTTAATTTATCAAAAACTTCCCACGGAGAACCAATTAAATGTAGGGCCTTGACTCACGTTCAGATTATGAGATTGAGTATTCTCGATAAACTTATCGTTAATCAAGTAATTATTAGTTATCACCAATAATTATCAAAGATAATAATAAAATTACTCTAGTTAAACCAGAGTTCCTCAGGGCACCACCATCATAGACGGAGTGACAACTAATATAAAAGTCTCTTTAAATATATTACACTACTAATTAAGGGTTGAACACCGATAAATGTAATAGTTTAATCAGTTGAAGGATTTAAAAGTTATTCTCTTAGTAGAAGCTGGCTCATTCATCTTTGTGTAATATTAAATAAACAGACATATGGTAAACACAAACATTTATTAACAAATTAATAAATGCAACAAACAAAACACAATAAACTAAGTAAATCTAACAGCATGTGTTTGTGTGTGTGTGCGTGTGTGTGTGTGTGTGTGTGTGTGTGTGTGAAACTAAGAGGAGAGGTGGGGGGCTTGGACCCCTGCAGGGATGGTGTGAACATTTAAGTTACACAAAGGCCTGCAGGCTGAAGACCTCAGAAGTTAGAGTCAGGTTATAACAAAGTTACAGTTCTATGCTTAGCCGTTCATACAGTCTTATAACATGTAGTAATGCCCAGTTGGTGATTAGTTACCAGTCCATGAGATGGGAAAGATATGTTGTGTTACTTGATGCCAGTGGCTTGTCCTTTGTCAAGGAAGCTGGTTGAAGAAAGGTTCTTGTCTTGATTGTTACTCTTAGACAAAAGAGGACTCAGATCGCTCTTTGTTCTGCTCAGTTGGTGGATATCCGGTTGGTTAACCTTTGCCAGTGATCCTACTCCATAGGCCAGGTTCAGGGCCTAGGGACAGCGGGCAGCTGGTCCCTGGATCAAGCAGTGTGGAGATTCGAAGGAAGAGAGGCCAAGAGAGAGGGAGGAAGGGAAGTGTCCTACAGTTGTATAGACACTGATGATGTCATCACTAGAGGTCAGGTCAGAACTAACAGTTTGGGGGTCCCTTGGAGAGTTCACACCTGGGTGTGATCTGTGGGGGAGAGTGCATGGCAGCATGCATTCAGGGACAAAGGCTCCCAGGCATTTGGGCCAAGTCTTTTTCTTTGGTCTGAGCAGGCTGAGGCCTTCTCATAATCAAACTGAAAGTTCACGTTAATCCAGAAATGGGGTGCTGGTTGCACCTACATCTGCATCTAGCCCATTTGGATGGAAAAAATAGAAAAAAGATTTATAATACTAAGGCATTTAGGAGGGTGTACATATATAACGTTACGTGTGATATGTACACACCTTCATACACACTGCTGCTATGGATAATTCTAATAAAATAATACTATAAAAAAACAACAAATACTGTCGTTTTTTTGACATCCGGGCTGTAATCAGGAAGGTTGTGAAATCTTGATCTGTTGAAGGAGAGCGGGCTCTTCTGTCTGGCGAGGCGTAGAATCAGCTCTTTGGTTTGAAAGTGGTGGAGCTTGACAATGAAAGGTCATGGTCTATTGTCAGCGTCTGCTGAATTTGGGGCCAAACTCTTGTGGGCTCTATCCACCAACGGCGGCCTCTCAAAACTGTCTTCCCCAAGCACATCGATGAGTAGTTTGGTGATGAAATCTGTTGGTCGTGGGCCCTCCGCATTTTTGGATATCCCCACAATGTGTATATTCTGCCATCTAGTGTAGTTTTCCAAGTTAACCACCTTCTCCCTCAAAGCATCGTTCTCTCTAGCCAACAACGTTTGAGAAGTTTCCACTCTGCTCAGTCTCTTGTCGAACTCATTCAGCCCGTCCTCCACATCAGTAATCCGTTGGCCATACACACTCAGGATAGAATGTAGAGAAGCAATAGATGCCCGGTTCTCCTCCCGAAACGAGTTGATGGAGGCTTGTACAGCGGTGACTGCATTAGCCAGCACGTCCATGTTGCTAACATTAGCACCTGTTTCTGCGCCAACGCTAGCCGCGGAGTCCGAATCGCCTCGTGTTTTGGCTTTCCCACTTTGTTGTTTGGGCGGTTTGGGAGGCATTCATCCACTCTTAAGGTCGTAAAGTAGCTTAGCGTGTGTTTCCAACGGGGTTTGACCGGTTACGAGGTCCAAAATGTAAAAAAAAATGGTAGATTTCTGCTGGAGCTGCGGAAGACACGTCTACTTGCTACTCATGCTCAAGCACTCCCCATGATATGTGTTTTTCATGCCAACAATGTTAATAAAATGATAAAATGCATTCAGTGGCACTCTTAATTTCTTTTTTTTTTTCACTGGAAAAAAATTAGCTAGTGGAAATTCTGATTAGATTCACATTGGCTGGTGATCAAAATAGTTAATTTAGAACTCTGGGCAAAGGGACTAGCATACTTTCAATGACTCACAGTGCATACAACGAGCACTAACCATGTGAACAGGTGAAACATTGGTTATGTCTGAGAGCCAAGCACAAAGAAGATTGTCTGAGCTGCTTCAAAGGTGTACCTCATCTCCTTTGGGTAATCGATTTTCATGGCATAAAGAAGGCCAAAGAGAAAGGGCAAAGGCAGAAGAGAGGGCTGGCAGGTCATAAAGCACAATGGCCCCTTCCAATATGACAGCCACATCTCGCACATTTGGGCATATGGCTGCATCATCAGTGAGGATGGCTACGGATACATCTCTGAGCCCTCCTTCGTGGTCAGTGTACTGAGGAAAACTGTTCACTCAGCAGGTTGTGTGTATGTGTGCATATGTTAATGCTGATCATGTTGCATGTTTGTTGCCACTCAAACAGTTACAGGAGGTAAGCGAGCCAATGAGTGTTGGGCAGATCAGTGTGTGCACCCTGTGACAGTCGTATGGTATGTGTTGCTTGCATTGTAGTTTGTGTTTTGATATTTTAAGATGTTTTACAGCTTGTATGTTGTACTGCTGGCTTGCTATGTGTTGTTGGTGAAAAGTATTTGTTTTGTATTGTAGGTGCATGAGGAGCAGCGGTGTATGGCCTGACTGCTGTTCCTTTTCCTCTTCTTATTTGTTTGTTTGGTTGATGAGTCCCTGAGCGGGATTGCACTCCTTTGTATGGCCTTGTGTTAAGATAACACAGAGCAGAGCTGTTCAGCTGAACCGTCATTTATTTTGTTTGTTTTTTTTTTTTTTTTTGACCACTCTCCCACCTATTAAATAGGTTAAGCAGTCGGCTTTAAGTCTCCAAGGGTGCTCAGCCTGTCTTAAACCGAGGGGCCTAGGGGTTTGCTGTGTACACCGGCAGGAGTGGTATTTTGAGTGTGTGCAGTGGTTATGGTTGCTCGATAGAGGTGTCGTGTTATAGTTACTGCCAGGTGTGTGTGTAGCATTATTAATCACTGTTTTGCTTATCCCCTCTCTCGCCCGCAGTAAGCCTGAGGGAGCCAGGCCGGCTGTGACCCGAATCTTTAGGGGAGATGTTTTAGTCATTTTTGCTTGCAACAATTCCTTTACATGTGCCAATAAATAAATAGATTTGAGCCTAACTTTGGTATGAATAAAGAAACACATGCTGTTTTAAATGTTATACTGGAGTTCTGTCTCATTCTCCGAACCGAGGGTTACAAATATATTTTTATTAATTCTAACTATAATGCTACTAACTCTTACCATTCAGTCTGCGCAAGTGAAAATGGGCCGTATCTCTTTAAATATCAAGTTCAAGGACACGGCAGTCAAGGATTAAAATGAACAGAAATCTTCTCACTAAAGAAAATAAATAAATCAGCCCATTTTTTTCAAGTCATATTCCCCAACAGTTACATTAGGTGTGTACACTCCCTGGTTATTTTAGAGCAGAAAGTAATTTCAATTTCACACTCTGGTTAAAAAAACCCACAAAGACTCAATGGACAAACAAGGAAGAGGAAGAGACACCCTGCCCGAAGGAAGCCCGGGGGCAGGCCCAGACGGAAGGCTTGCCGGTGAGCGCGTGGTGGCCGGGTTTGCCACGGAGCCCGGCCGGGCACAGCCCGAAAAAGTGACGTGGCACCTCCCTCCTCTCCATCCTGTGGGCCCATCACTCGCAGGAGGAACCACTTGGGTCGGGTGCGCTGCTGACGGACTAGACACGGGCAGCAGAGGCTGGCTCTGGGGACGTGGAATGTCAACTCTCTGTCTGGGAAGGAGCCGAAGCTTGTGCGGGAGGTGGAGCGCTACCAGTTAGATCTGGTGGGGCTTACCTCCACACACAGTCTCGGTTCTGGAACCGCCAAGGTGTTGGAGTTCACCCCGGTGGACGAGAGGGTCACCTCCTTATGCCTGCGGGTGGTAGGGGGGAAAACTCTGACTGTTGTTTGTGCATATGCACCGGACAGAAGTTCAGAGTATTCGGCCTTCTTGGAGACCCTGAATGGAGTCCTGCATAGGGCTCCAGTAGGAGACTCCATAGTTCTGCTGGGAGACTTCAACGCCCACGTGGGCAATGATGGAGACACCTGGAGAGGCGTGATTTGGAGGAGCGGCCTCCCTGATCTAAATCCGAGTGGTCCTCAGTTATTAGACTTCTGTGCTAGTCACAGATTGTCTATAACTGACACCATGTTCGAACATAAGGACGCTCATAAGTGTATGTGGTACAAGAGCGCCCTAGGCCAAAGGTTGACGACTGTTTCTGTGATCGTATCATCTGATTTGAGGCTGTATGTTTTGGACACTTGAGTGAAGAGAAGGGCAGAGCTGTCAACTGATCACCATCCGGTGATGAGTTGGGTCAGAGGATAGGGGAAGATTCTGGACGGACCGGGTAAGCCCAAACGAGTAGTGCGTGTGAACTGGAAAGTCTGGAGGAGGCCCCTGTCCGAGAGATCTTCAACTCACACCTCTGGCGGAGCTTATCTGGCATCCCTGTGGAGGTTGGGGGCATTGAACCGGAGTGGGAAATGTTCAAAGCTTCCATTGCTGGAGCTGCAGCGGTGAGCTGTGGCTTCAAGGTCTGAGGTGCCTCAAGGGACGGTAACCCTCGAACACCGTGGTGGACACCGGTGGTCAGGGAAGATGTCCGACTGAAGAAGGAGTCCTTCCGGGATATGTTATCCCAGAAGACTCCGGAGGCAGTTAGAAAGGTACCGACAGGCCAGAAGGGCTGCAGCCTCTGCTGCGTCAGAGGCAAAGCAGCAGGTGTGGGAGGAGTTCGGAGAAGTCATGGAGAAGGACTTTCAGGCGGCACCAAGATGTTTCTGGAAAACCATTCGACATCTCAGGAGGGGGAAACGGGGAACCCTCCAAGCTGTTTACAGTAAGGACGGGACGCTGGGGACCTCAGCTGATTAGATAATCGGGTGGTGGAAGGAGCACTTTGAGGAACTCCTTGATCCGACTAACATGCCCTCTTTTGTAGAGGCAGAGCTGGAGGCTGATGGGGAATCATTGTCAATATCTCTGGTGGAAGTCACTGAGGTAGTCAAACTACTCCACAGTGGCAAAGCCCCAGGGATTGATGAGATTCGTCCAGAAATGCTGAAAGCTTTGGGTTTGGAGGGGCTTTCTTGTTTGACACGTCTCTTCAACATTGCTCGGAAGTCTGGGACAGTGCCAAGGGAGTGGAAGACTGGGGTGGTGGTTTCCCTATTTAAAAAGGGGGACCAGAGGGTGTGTGGCAATTAAAGGGGTATCACACTACTCAGCCTCCCTGGTAAAGTCTACTCCAAGGTGCTGAAAAAGAGGGTTCGTCCTATTCTCGAACCTTGGATTGAAGAGGAACAATGCGGATTCCATCCTGGACGTGGAACAACAGACCAGCTCTTCACTCTCGGAAGGATCCTGGAAAGGGCCTGGGAGTATGCCCATCCAGTCTACATGTGTTTTGTGGATCTGGAGAAGGCATATGACCGGGTCCCTCGGGAGATACTGTGGGAGGTGCTGCGGGAGTATGGGGTGAGGGGGTCACTTCTGTGGGCCATCCAATCTCTGTACACCCAAAGCGAGAGCTGTGTCCGGATCCTCGGCAGTAAGTCGGATTCGTTCCTGGTGGGGGTTGGCCTCCGCCAGCGGTGCACTTTGTCACCAATCCTGTTTGTGATTTTCCTGGACAGGATACCGAGGCATAGTCGTGGTGGGGAGGGGTTGCAGTTCGGTGGACTGAGAATCTTGTCTCCTCTTTTTGCAGATGATGTGGTCCTAATGGCATTGTCAGACAGTGACCTTCAGCACTCACAGGATCGGTTCTCAGCCGAGTGTGAAACGGCTGGGATGAGGATCAGCACCTCTAAATCTGAGGCCATGGCTCTCAGCAGGAAACCGGTGGATTGCTTACTCCAGGTAAGGAATGAGTCCTTACCCCAAGTGAAGGAGTTCAATTACCTCGGGATCATGTTCACGAGTGAGGGGACGATGGAGCGTGAGTTTGGCCGGAGAATCGGAGCAGCGGGGGAAGTGTTGCAGTCGCTCTACTGCACCGTTGTGACGAAAAGAGAGCTGAGCCGGAAGGCAAAGCTCTCGATCTACCGGTCAATCTTTGTTCCTACCCTCACTTATGGTCATGAAAGCTGGGTCATGACCAAAAGAACGAGGTCGCGGATACAAGCGGCCGAAATGGGTTTTAGAGATAGGGTGAGAAGTTCAGCCATCCATGAGGAACTCGGAGTAGAGCCGCTGTTCTTTTGCGTTGAAAGGAGCCAGTTGAGGTGGTTCGGGCATCTAGTAAGGATGGGCGCCTCCCTAGCGAGGTGTTCCAGGCACGTCCAGCTGGGAGGAGGCCTTGGGGAAGACCCAGGACTAGGTGGAGAGATTAGATCTTCACACTGGCCTGGGAATGCCTCGGGATCCCCCAGTTAGAGCTGGTTAATGTGGCCCGGGAAAGGGAAGTTTGGGGTCCCCTGCTACAGCTGCTGCCCCCGTGACCCGACCCCGGATAAGCGGTTGAAGATGAGATGAGATGAGACTCTGGTCAAAATCTATTTAATCTTGATATCCATCAAACTCTAAAACAATTGTTCACTCCAGCCGCTTCATGCACAAGGCTAAGAATCAGAAGGAGGGACCCCAAACCCTTACAGTGATACTCTTTTAAGGAGGAGACAAAACACAGATAAGGTCAAAAACACAAGGCTCAGCTGGATGATGTTATCAGACAGGAACAGGGCACTTTTCAGACTCATCCTTCTTCACCAACACACATGCAAGCAATAATGATTTGTCATCTCCTGTCTACAGAGAACATTATGCATGGGTCACACAATGCCTCTGTGTCTTCTGGAGCTACCTCATGTCATGCTGTAGTCACACTCATTATCACAGGCCTACTCAGCAAAGTACAAGCAGGACGATCAATTCAGGTTTTGGGATGAGGTAACAGTCAACAGTTTCCCAAAGAGAATGCATGGTTGGCCTAATAAAGGTTAGGATTTATAAATTATAAGTATCCAAAATTCCTCTGACACTATCTCATTTCAAGTTCACTCACTATGACCCATGCTAACTAGCTAATTCTACAAACATTTCTCAGTTCTGTACTCAGTGTTGGCTATTATTATTATTATTAAACCTGGGAAAAGGGCCACTGAGTGGCCGCTGTTAGAGCCATTTTTTGGTTGTATATGTATTTGCGTTTATTTCCTTTGTTTATTTCCTGGAGGCCACAGTAAGTGGTGCTCTGCACTGTGGGGTGTAGAAAGTGTTAAATAAGCAACAGGTAATCACTCAGCAGGTGTGCTGCTGACGGGTAAGAGCAAACAGTTTTTTGACTGTTGTGGTCGTCGTCTTCATTGTAGCCTTTGTTTAACCGTTCTGGCAAATATGTGAGCCTTTGTGTTGTTTGTGTGCACAGTTTGGTAACGGCATATACTGTCAAGAGCGCAAGTCTGTAAATGTTGATAATTGCAAAAGACGTGTTGGATTCATTGGACCGGGAAGAAGACGAACGCGTCAATTACAAGTCCCAGTACAGCAGCCCTTCAATGGTTTGGGTTTGTTTTATTATTTAATGTTAAGATCAAGTCACTACAGATGCAGTGTCACTTTTAAGCACTTCGCTTTATGAGCCTGAATGTTTCCCACTAACAGCCATGACTAATTAAAGTTCCAAGTAAATTCTCAGCTAATTACTTCCACCTACTGACATAACAAGGGTATAAATTGACTTTTGTCCACCAAAATCACATTTTTAACTACACAGAACTCATACATGGCCTCTCAAAATTAACGGAAATCCGTCAGAATGACGTTGAACTTTAATCCCGGCATAGTTTGAGACACGCTCATAGACAACAACTGAACAATTACTTAATAGATCATAAATAATAAATATCTGGTGGAGACTGTTAAGATGTGAAATGAAATGATAAATAAAATGTTATTTACAGACCTTTTACTTCTATTGAGATAATGACTTTAATTTATAATTAGAGTACTTAGTTATTATACCTCCAATTCAATGTGAAAATTAAATATTGAAGAAATAGTATTTAGTTTTATTTCATTTGATTTGATGGACAGCTGAGGTCAAGTCAACAATACTTGCATTAAGTCCATTTCCTACAGTTACTATTGCTTACCAAACACTTGAGAGAAAACTTGCTTGTATTGTCCTGGATAAAAATGGGCAGGCCTTCCAGTACTGCTGTCTTCCATTGAGACACAATGTCTGATGTCTGATGAGTATCCAGTGGAAAACACACAAATGTATCAGTTGGTATAGTGACAGTGAATTTATACATACTGTAAAGTCAGCGGCAAGTCAGACCCCAGTAACATGCCAAAGTTACGTTTTTTCCTTTCTTTTTTTGTCGCAGCCAAAATGTTTTTTACTGTCTCTGTAATGACAAAAGTATATTCATGCACTCCTTAAAATCCCACTGCCAATGTCAACTGTTGCATGCTTGTAGCTACAGGCACCTCACTCACCGTTTCATCAAGCTTACCCAGAAGGTCTTCCATCGTCTGACCTAAAGCTCCCTTTCTGGCTCTGTACAGTCTCAGCAGGCAAGGCACAAATTTGTCAAGGGATGCAAAGAAAGTCCCATACTTTGAACTATTACTTATTATAGCAGGATGTGTTCTTTAAAACTTAAACTCTCAGGTTTCAGGTAAATGTAAACAGTAAATCAGAACACAATCCCTTTCACATGCTTTTTTCTTTCTTTTTTTCTAATGAAGAAAAATCAATTAATCACCAATCAAGTCTCTGTGGCTTTCTAACCTCTCTCCCACACCTGGTCCTCACAATCTCTGTTGTGGGGACCTCTCCGCTAGGTGATGTCACTGGTGGAGCTGGCTTTGGTGTAGGTGGATCTTCTCCCACTGGTGGCTCATCAGCGTCAACTACCACACTGTTGGTCTGCAGTGGCACCAAAGATGGCGTTTCTCCTCAGTGTGCCCTGAGGCACCTGGCTGATATAAGAGCGAGGACTGTTGTGCGTATATAGCACTGTGCCGTGGACTCGTGCATTGGTGATCCACACATCCTCCCCAGGTACGAGTGGCTCCAGGTTTCTCGCTCCATGTCTCTTGTTGAAGGATCTTGCACCGTTCCTCCTCTGCACCCTTTCTTTGGCCTCCAGTGGGTTGTAGTCAGGCAAAACTGGATGCAGCAGGGTTGGTCAGCAGGTTTTTCATAGTTTTGGGGGCTGCTTGTGATGTGCACAAAGCCATACTCTGCTGCAAAGGCTTTAAAGTGGTTATCTGAAAAATTCGGGCCTTTTACTTCGGGCCTGTTACTTTTAAAAAAAATTTCACAGATTCCATGACGAGAAAACATGGATTTCCAGTGCACAACCACATCTGTGGACCTTGTAGGGGACAGCAGCGCAATTTCCACATACCTTGAGAAATAATCTACCACTAGTAGATTGGTCTTGCCTTTCAGCGTGAACAGGTCAGCACCCAAGGTTTGCCAAGGCCTGTCTGGCATCTCTGTCGGCATCAGCGGCTCTTTGACATTCCTTCTCTCTTGGATGCAGGTTCTACATTTCAGTACAATGTCATTCAGCTGGCTGCTGAGTCCTGGCCACCTTACCGTCTTATTGGCCCAGTCCCTGCACTTTGTCACCCCCAGGTGTCCTTCATGTAGTCTCAGCAGCACATCACCCTGTAAGGCTGATGGAATGACGAGCCTTGTGCCTCGCAGCAGCAGTCCATCATGCACAGTCAGCACTGCTCTATCAGCCCAGTAATGTCGCATCGCTCCCTGCAGTTGGCTTTTGTCAGGCCAGCCGCCTGTGCAGTACCATCAGTGCAGAGCATGTGCTGTCTGCCTTTAGGTGCTCACGTAGGCTGCTCAGATAATCTCCACTGACAGGAATGTTGCTGATTACAGAGTCTACATAGATATTGGTGTCCTCTAGTAAGCTTGCATCTATGTGTGCTCTTGAAGCTCTTAGAGGAGCATGAGATAAGGTGTCGGCTGTCTACAAGCTATTGCCAGGGACATGACTGACTGTATAGTTGTACCTCATGAGTCTCATCCTAAATCTTTGGATTCTTGGTGGGAGGTCATCCAAAGCTTTCCTTCTCAGCAGACTCACCAACGGCTTATGGTCAGTTTCCAGCTCGAATGATCTTCTCAGGGTGAAACAGCTGAATCTCTCGCAAGCCCAAGTTGCAGCCAATGCCTCTTTCTCTACTTGAGCATAACGCTGCTCTGTTGGTGTCATTGACCTGGATGCATATGCCACAGGTGACCACGTAGCATCACTCTTTTGCAGCAGGACTGCCCCCATGCCAAAGGAAGAGGCATCAGCAGATATTTTAAGTGCACTGTTTGGGTTGTATAGTGTGAGCACTGGTGTGGATGACAGCTTCAATTGATCAAAGGCCGCCTGCTGCTCTGTCCCCCAGTACCAGTGGTTCTTCTTGGACAGCAGGTCGGATCCGGCTTCACTCCGTCTTCTGACATCACGTGACCCAGGAATCTGACTGTGTGGCGTGAGAGCTCACATTTGTTTATGTTGAGTGTAATGCCGGCCTTTTGTGCCTTCACTAGCACTGCATGTAGCCGCACATCATGCTCCTCCTGCGTCTGTCCCCAGACCAGGATGTCATCCATGTGTCACAGCACCCCCTCCAGGCCACCAATTGTTTGGGGCTGAATCTATGCCAAAGGGTAGACGGTTAAAATGGTAGCGCCCAAAAGGCGTGATGTAGGTGGTGTATTTGGCAGACTCTTTTGTCAATGGTACTTGCCAAAAGCCCATGTTGGCATCTAATTTGCTGAATACTGTGTGCTCGACAGGAGGCAGGATAAACTTTTCCCTGCAAACTGATTCATTCATCATTGTGAAATCCACACCAATCAGTCGGCTCCTCAATCTTGGTGATCACAACCATCTTCTCCATACGGTCTATCTGCTCCTTCACTTTTCCCATAAGCAGCAGAGGGACTCTGCATGGTGTGTGGAGAGGGCACAGCCTCTGGCTTTAATTTAATTGAGTACGGCCTCAGAACAAGGCCCAAGCCTCTACATAGCTTCGGATACTGTTGTTTCACTGACTCTATGGTGATGCTGTCAACCCTGCACACAAGCTGAAGCTGTTCTATGGCAGGCCTTCCCAACAGTGCAGTGTGTAGGTCTTTTACTACATAAATGTCCTCTATGGCTGTTGTGTTGCCTTTGCGCAGTGTTTCTCTGGCTACACCTAGGACAGAGAGTACATTGCACCCTGGCCCAAACAATGGGCGTGTCGACACTGCCAGGTGCTTCACTTCATGCCCCCCTGTAATGTCATGGTACACCTCAGCGGGCATGGCGATAACATCAGCACCAGTTTCTATTTTAAAGCACACTTTTTTTGTCTCACTTGTAGCTTTACTGTCTACGGGTCTTTACCGGCATCCACAGCTCCCAGGAAAAAGCTCTCCTCTTCCTCCGTGGTGACAGCATTCAGAGATTTAGCACTGTTTCTGCACACTTTTCCATAATGTCCTTTTTTGCCACAGTTGTGACACACAGAATCTTTAGCAGGGCATTCCATTTTTCCATGTGAGGGCATCTTCCCACATCTATAACAAGCCTTTGAACCTGGCTGTGACCGTGTATTAAGTTTATTTTTGCCTTTTTGCTTTTGTTTGTGAGTGTGGCTGAGGCTTTGAGGTAAATTTGGGTTTTCTGTAGCTTTTAGCATGTACAGCATCCACATTAGAGCACCTGCCTGCACCGCCAATTTCTTCAGACTGCCTTGTTTTTGTTATAGCAGTTTCAAGGCTTAGGTTTCTGTCTGGCTGTAGCTTTTCTGACAATGAGACGTTTCTCAGCCTGACCAACGGATCAGCTCGTTCTGTAACTGTCGATAGTTGCAGTGTTCAGCTAATCCGTAGAGAGCAGTAATGAAGGAATCCACCGTTTCTCCGGGCAGTTGTACATGCTGATTGAACTTGGCTCTTTCGTAGATTACATACATTTAGGCACAAAAAATGCATCAAAGCCCGTGTTGACACCAGTGTACACCTTTCTCTCATCTGCAGTTAGTGTTAGCCCCTTTAGCAAATCCTTGGCTTCATCGGCCATGCAATACACTAACGTGTTCACCTGGTTTTCTTCCGACGTTGTGTTTAAGTTGCTTGCAAGGCGAAAACGGTCGAATCTCCTGATCCAACGCTCCCATTCTTAAGGCTTGGTGATATCGAATGGCTCTGGAGGTTGTATTGTGAACGTAGCAGTTAGTGTCGGTTGCGCCATATCTGCCGGCTTATCGCCCATTCTTCCGCCCAAGCGATACACTCCCTCCTCTTATTATTTTCTTTCGCTTCCGAGTCGCCCACTTTTGACACCATGTAAAGTTATTCTTATAATGAGGCTCGTACATGACGTAGTCGGAGACTGTTTTTTTTATTAACCTTGTACAGCTGCCGTGCGCTAGTTTGTATTTTTCCCGGGCCTGTTTTTCCCGGTAGCGACCTATCATCCGGTTGCTACAAAATAAAGGCATTCCTTACACTATTATTCCATAATACCACACCCCAATGTGGAGGCTCCTGTCATTCTCCATGTGTACCTCACAGTCTATCAAAGGCAAACTATTGTCCTTGACTTCTTCTCTGCTGAACGTGATGTCTCTGTCCACTGAGTGTATATGTTTGGTTAAAGTTTGCACCTCTTTGAAATTTGATTTTAATCCATGTGTCGTCCACATATCTGAACCAATGGCTCTGTGTTATTCCTTTGAAGGAGTTCAAAGTCCAGTCCCAGCCTGGTCAGATGCGTACATGAACTGATGAACCTCTTGGGTGAGAGGTGAAACGTCTTCCTAGACAGACAACCAAGTCCAGTTGCTTTTGACTGAAATTGCTTTGGGGATAACGATGACCTGAACAAATGAGAACGTTCACAGGCCCACCTTCAAGATTGAGTTTCTCTTTCAGTAGATGAATCAGTTGTTCCACAGATTCAGGTACTTAAGGGACCTGGATTTGCAGAATTTCTTTGGAGGAGACAAGAAGAGGAGAAAAAATGAGAAAATAGACAAGCCTGGTTAGAAAACATTTGAAACCTATAATACAGGGCTGCAAATGTAAACAGCTGGTACAATACAACATAACATTTTTAGTTGCTTTAATGGATAAGGAATGTCCTTGTGGTCACTATCAACCTTCCACCAACTTTGTATGGTAGTGGGTGGTAATCCGTCAGCACATCTGGATCCAGGATTACAATTTCTGCACCACTGTTTTCAACAACCTCATAAGTCCGGAAAGGTATTGGTCAGTAACTTGCAACGATCCAGTAGTTTACAAGATAAATAACAACCAGGTTGAATTTGTCATACAGGAGGATGTGCAAAAAAGCAAATTTATACTTAACCGTAAACCACTTGCTTGAATGGATGGCAATGCAGTGTTGACTTGTTAATTATTGACTTACTTAGCACAAAGCATTTTTACTACTACTATTTTTACATACTGTTCTTATGGTTAATAACTCAGAGTGTACAGATCATAAACTGATAGGGGTGAAAAAGGTGAGAAGCTAAGCAAAAAAATTCTCTGTCCATTCACCAGTGAACTGACGGTTTTCTGTGTCAACCTTTCTTATTTTCAGAGTAGAGAGACACATTGCGGTGATGATTTTTCATGGATTTAACCGGACTAAAACGATTAAAAGAACAGGGTGGAGCATGGCAAGCTGTTGCCAAGAGGATTCAGAAACCCACGAAGAAGAGCGTAGTGGGAGTGTGCGGAGCGTTATAGCCGTGCGCCTACAGGGAGCATGGGGAGCAAGTCAGTATTTGACGTGCTAAGACCAGAGAGGACAGCAGTCAACATCTGCCACCACGGCCATGAATTACTGTTTCACACAGGCTTCTACTAAAGGGCCAGGAAATATTCCATTGTTTGTTTGCACATTCGTAGTTCACTGATAATCTCTGGCATACCTCCGAAAGGTGAGTGATTCTCATGTCTGATATTCAGTTCTGTTTACATCTTCATATTCCAGATGTGGCAAGGAGGAGGGGAAAAGAAAAGAAAAGAAAACTAATACTAAGAGCTTGACAACGCCACCCTGGGAATTTCACCCAGAGAATTATTTTCTTACGCAAGACAACACAGGTTCGTAGTTACTTAAAGGTGAGAGACGTGGTTCCAAGTTGTAAAAAAAGCATTTTATTTTAATATATTCTTAAAAATCAATAAACTCATTCACACACAAAAAAACCTTATCAGGGCTGAGGCCGAAGTGATGGACGAAGACTAGTGCAGGGGAGGAATCCACCAAAATAAAGAAACAAACTCAGATCACCGGGCACACGTGGCAGACACACTCAGTGAAGAAAAACCCACTCCAAGGGACACAGCAAGACAAGACAGGATGCCACCACCAGGTCACCAGCAACGCCACCACCGGCCTACAGCAACTGAAAAGGTAGGAGACAACAAATTAGTGTGGTTGCACACACACAACAAAAGAAAGAAAACCTAACAAAATCATAACAGACAAACCCCTTCCCTAAAATCACAATATATCAATTAACAACATAAATTTACAAAATAGATTAAACAGAATCCAAAATGAACTCAAACACACTCAAAAATAGTGAAACAGGATAAGGGGCACCAGTCCCCAGTAAAAACAGGGCAGGATGGACCAACAACACATTTTTACAAATTTTTTCTGGCAAGATATCAAAGAAATGTTATTTTACGGCATTCAGGAATGTTTGATAAATAATGTCATGATGCCTAAAATGATGCCTACAATGAAAAAAGGTTTAATAAGACTCACCTCCAAACCTGGAAAGGACAAAAAAACGTATAGATAACCTTAAACCAATAACATCACTTAATTTTGAATATAAACTATTCTCTCATATCTCTGTCAATAGGTTAAAAGAACGTTTGCCTCATGTTATTAATGAATCCCAATCTGGTTTCCTTAGAGAACAAATAAGTATACACACAGAACAAGTACATCAGACAGGGTCATCTACAGCAAAACACATTTGCAGGGTTTGTTCAAAACCAAGGGCTGGCATGAATCAGGCTGACTGATCGGGACCAGGGGCTTTAAGGCATCCACAGTGCTCCGTTTAAGTCCACAGTAACACTAAATACCTCCCTCCGTGCAGTCCATGAGGTCATCAGTAAAAAAGACAGGGGAAAAAAAGGGAGGGGGGGGGGGGGTATAATAGATAGAAATAAAGGTAACATATATTATACAGGGAGAGAAAAACTCATGGCCCGAAGTAAAATTTCCAATGTCGCAATGCAGAAAATTAAAATACCCACATAGAATATACATCATCAATGTAGTCCCTCCATTTCTTCCAATAATGGTCGCCTTTTTCAGTATTGTATCCCAGGGAAAATGTTAACCTTTCCATGTTGAGAATTTCTTAAACTATTCCTATCCAGTCTGAAATTGTTGGTGTTAGGTGCATTAAGCAAGGCAGTATCAATGTGTTGTTAGATGATTAAGTCAGAGTCCTTCTTATGTCTGTCCACTAGAGGGCAACCTGAGTGAGAAACGCAATTTCGATTCCTTGTATTTCTTGTTCATGAGAAGAATTAACAATAAAGCTGAATTTGACTTTTGACTTTGATATTATATGTCCCAGAAACGACTACTGGACTGTAATTAAAGCAATTCCAGAGGCTCTCATCTGTACGATGAAGGGAACTTTAATGTACATGTTGATAACACTAGAACTACTCACCCTGCTCATAAATAACCAACCTTTATTAGAGAAAAGCTGTATCAACACATTTCTGAGATCTGCTCTCACCAAAGAATTTTTTCCATTTTCTCTCAAAATAAAAAATATGTTATAGTAATACTCCTCCTTGGATGCCAAAAGAATTAGGTGTAAATTTCTCTGCTTTCCATCTCCCCTAAAGCGAAAGAGGTACACTTCAAAACAATAGATTATTTTTATCCTTGCGATGAATTCCTAAGACTTGACTTTAATTTGGACTGTAATGAATGTGCTTTCAGTAAAACAGAAGTGGAAACACTTGAACATTTAAATTTCTCTTCCAGTCTATCTAATTTGTTTTGAATGCACAAAAATTGGATAACCTATAATAATATAGATGTGCCACCCCTGACTTACAATGATGAGAGATTTGGTTTCATAATGGAGGACAGAAAACGGTTATACTCGCCAAATACTTTATACACAAAAGTAAATCTTTAAAGACTACCCCTTATTTCAACATTTTTAAAATAACTGCAGCTTTACTTTGATTCATTAAAACTTATAAAATCAAAGAATGCCCTATTGCTGTATGACACTTTATCAACTTTTACTTTTGATTGATCCCCTGTAAGACACTGTTTTCTTTTTTGTATATTTTTTTCTATTGCTTTACTTTCTCTTACTGTTCCGTTTATTTCATGTACTTTTTGTCTCTGTTTGTCTCTATGTGCCCTGCGATAGACTGGCGTCCTGTCCAGGGTGTACCCCGCCTCACGCCCGATGTCAGCTGGGATCGGCTCCAGCCCCCACCCCCACCCCCCGCGACCCCGACACTGGGATAAGCGGTTGAAGATGAATCAATGAATGAAAATCAAAGAATGCCCTATTGCTGTATGACACTTTATCAACCAGCGTCCAAGCCGGACGCGTGTTCGTCCTTTTCGAGGCACGAGACCTGAACAGCTGAGTTCTAGAATCTTTCCTGGAACGCAGCATCGTCCAAGGCCTTAACATTTCCGGTCTAACAAATGATTGGCTGAGAGCGGCGTCAGATAAATATCTGCTATATCATTGGTTAAAAACGTAAACAAGGCTCCATGTGCTGCAACGTCACATTTATGCAGGACTCGTTGACAGAAAGTTAGTTGTTAGTAAACAAAAGAAAAGAAAGTCAGCCGTTAGCATGCCATCATGCCAAAACGTCAAACTTCATTCAATCCAGAACGGACGAAAGAACAGGATTTAATATCGAAACGCAGTCGAGACTCCTTTCATGGCTTCTGCACACTCTGTCGTTGTGATGTTGATTATGCAGTCAGGGAAAAGCTGCCATTGAACAACATGTGGACACGGAGAAGCACAAAAGCAGCAGCCGTGCGGCAGGTAGCTACCTCTTCATTGATAACTTTTTTCGTGAAGCTTCATCGCCCCTGGATAATAAAATAACCTGCTGAGCTGTGCAAGGTTTACAAGAAGTTAATTAGAAACAAACAACTCTTGGATGCAGCCAGGAAAGAACAGAAGTATTGAAGATAGACAGTCACTATTTTGGTGAGTACACTAGTCTTCTGTGTTATTTCACATATCTGAAATACAAATGATAATGTTGTGTCCCTGGCATCCACTTGATATGGTGTTTGTTTGCAGGGTATTTAATTGAGCATAGGCTACTAATTTCCTATAGGAAGCTCTTGATTTCACTGGTGGGTCACATGAAATATTTTTTATTTATTGGGTTGAAAACAATACAGATTTTCTTAAGGATGAAAACAGTTTTGTTGGTATGTTTCTGATAATGATTAAGGTGAGTCATTTAATAGGTGCATTAATAAAGACAGTATCACTGTGTTGTTAGATGATTAACTCAGAGTCCTTCTTGTGTCTGTCCACTAGAGGGCAACACCATACACAAACATGGTGAAGCTCCACAATAAAGTATTTAAGTGAATCTAATGTTGTATGATGTAAAATAGCTAAACAGGACACAAGATATGTCCAGCAACCACATAAAGACAGGGGCAGCATATTAAGTCAAGTATTTATTAACTGACCAAGGATCAAGAGCTTTCACAATCTTTACAACAAGATAGTGCAGTGGAATTATCTTAAAGTGTAAAGGAAAGGGCAGACTTTAAACAATAAATACAAATAAAACCGCATGGCAAAAACCAGTGAAATTGCTGAGGATTGGATCTTTATATCTACCATTTCTGGTTTTTAGGATACAAAGTGCTTCTTCATAGAAGCTAAATGTTCATGTCCCAAAGTGACTAAACTCCTGAGGTTTGACCTAATGTCAGTGGCAGTGCATCTTGGCTTAACACATTAAAGACCAGGCCAAAATGATGAGGTGCAGTTAGATTGTATGGCTTTGTAAATGTGAACAACCATAGGCTACCATCTGGCCAGTGGCTGCTCCTGACACATTTCTTAGGGGGGGAAACTTTTGGGATGATGGCTAAGATGACCAGTTCAATGCTTCAAATCATAATAAATATAAGTCAGATAGCTAACTTGACAGGTTAACATTAAATTGTTTAATTTGATTCTCCGCAAAGCAATTTCAGTCAAAAACAACTGGACTGGTTTTTTGTCTAGGAAGACGTTTCACCTCTCATTCAAGAGGCTTCATCAGTTCATGTACGCATCTGACCAGGCTGGGACTGGTCCAACTAACTGGTGTGGAGATCCAGGTATTTAACCTCTCACAAGGCCGATGATGTCACTGAAACCCTTTGTGCTCCAAGTGCCCACGCCCGTCGTTAGATTGACAGTCGTTGGTGGGCATCGTTGCGGATAACGATGACCTGGATGAATGAGAACATTCACAGGCTTTAATTTGATTATCCTGTTCAACCACTAGATGGCAACACCAGACATGAATTATACATACTGTTCAGTATTTTTGTAAAACTATATCAATTTAAATGTCTCAAATAAAATACATTTGGTTCCACAAAAACACTTCCAGCTTATTATTGCAAAATAATAATGTTTTAAAAAGCTATGTGAACATTTAAAAAGCTTTCTAATAAATATGAATGTCTTTGAAAATTTTAACAATATCATAAATGTATGAAACATGTGGAACATTTTTAGGTTTTAGAAAAAAGCTGCCACTGAACAGTTTTGCAGGCTTGACTTTTTCAGGAGAAGGTGAAGTAGGAAAAGTAAGAACAAGTGAGAATTCGTATGCATAGCATTTAAAGGATGAATAATACCTGTAATAGCCCCTGCCCCTCAAAAGGTCTCCGTACAGCCCTGCAGAAAACAGAAAAAAATCTATTACAGATCCGGACCGATGTCGACGGACCGACATCGGTCAACGGACCAATGGCGACCGGGGGGACAATACACTATCTTATTTTGCATGGTCATTCACGCTGCTGCCTTCTGCTCAGAGTACAATCGGGCTCTTTAGTGTGCCTGTCTAAGTCTCTCCTGATGAACAGTCAACCAGTGCTGTTTTCTGTCTGACACACACTCACGGCCTAGAAATGCATCTACTGGAAGATGTGGCTGCGCCCCAAAAAGCAGAAAATAGGGCGAGTACCCTGTGGTGGCATGAGGAGTGACATTATAGGTGTATACTAGTTCAGGAAGATGCTATGGCCAACACCTTTTTTATCTGGTGGAAGTGTCCTAAGCAAATCATGAAGCATTCGATTGTATCTTTCACACTGAGCGTTTCCTTGTGGCCTGTAAGGAGTTGTTCGTGTCTTTTTAACCCCATAGAGTCTGCAAAGCTCAAAGTCTGCTGGCCTCCTCCGTCTATCCCAAAATGCCAGAAAATCCTTTTAGGGTGGGATCACTCGTCTGAAAACCCACTAGCTCATCCCTGGTATAACCGGGCATTGTGGGCATGTTTCCTTGCCCGCACTATTTTCACCAGACACTGACTCTGCAACCCGGATCTGTCTCACTTTGAAACACTCAAGACGTTTAGTAGCAAGACCAGGATCCAGACTTGTCCCTCGCCAAACAGGGTTACAAATAGCCACGCAATGGACAAACTCGGAATCAGGGTCAGTTTCAGGCTCCCCTGCAATTTCCTGCCTAGAGAGCGCATCTGCAGCGGTGTTGCTAGAACCAGAGAAGTGTTCTCTGAAGAAGGCCTCTGAAATGGTACTAACCTGGCTACAGATGTCAAGCAGGCATGATACTGTAACGCCCCGGAGTTTCACCTCAACTGTTTTGTATTCCCCAACTGCATTATCCCTTTTGTGTCTTTTTTTTTTCAATTTTTTCAATTGATTTTGCAGACCTTAACACAGAAACAGGTAAAACACATGTACATCTGCTTTAAGGTGAAAAAAAAGAAAACCACAGACGAAAACAGAAAAACCCCAACATGATCCCGCTATCCCTCCCAACAACCCAGGTTAGACACGGTCACAATAAAAAAAAAAAACAACAACAAGTAAGTAAGTAAGTTAGTAAGTAAGAAAGTGAACATGTCATGTCACAAGTAGATAACGTAAGATAAAGGGAAAAAAAAAAAAGGAAAAGAAAGAACAACACACTAAAACTAATAGCAAAAATAGTTAACGAAAAATAAATAAATAAGAGGGTGGGGTGGGGGGGGGGGTGTCACAACTGAACTGGATCCAAATTTTAATGGCATTAATGACAATCGGATTGGATGAGACCTTGTGAGCAGTTATGGGGAGCTGTGAGAAAATTGTAGAGTGCAAAGAGCAGGAGGAAGATGTTATCTCAATATGAGCCCATGGCGGGCAGGCGTCTGCAACTGCACCGCGGACCCAATATAAAAGTTTATTAATGTAGTCCACCTTCAGGTTTAGGGAGTTGAAGAATATGTTTTATGATACGGGCTAGTTTATTTTGCCAGATATAGGCATTAAGTTGTTGGTCCAGGTTAGTGAAGAACGATTTGTTAAGACAAATTGGGAGGTGTTGAAAAAGGTACGGAAACTTTGGTAAAATGACCATCTTAATAAGCTTAACCCGACCTGCATAGGTTGAAGTCTCCGCCTATGATAATGCGATGACTGTCAGCGTTTAGGATTTCGGAGAATAGTTTTGTAAAAAACTGTTCATAGTCCCAGGTGGGCGCATAAACTGAAACTAAGACCACTGGTGTGTTCTGGAGTGTGCCTGAAACTATGACATAGCGGCCGTCAGTATCTAGGATTACATTTGTTGGCTCAAACAGGACCCTTTTATGAATGATGATAGATGCCCCTCTAACTCTATCTGTAAATTTCGAGTGGAATAGGTGGCTCATCCACGCCCTCTTAATACTTGAAGTGTTGGCTGTTTTGAGATCACATCCCCCTGAAGATGCTGCAACTGTGTCAGGACCTTACCGGTTTTGATCGCGTTGTTCATTCCCTTAGTATTCAAGGAAATCAGACGCACTCCACCTGTCTTTACAGCATTAGCCATAGGAACAATAATAAGTTAGAATGACACTGCATGACCTTAAAGTAATCTGTAGTAGTGGAGGAAGAGAGTGGGGAGGAATTGTAAAAAACAAAAAAAAGAAGAAAGGCCCAAACGCACATAAAGCAGAACAAAAACAACATAAAACAAGACAGTAACAATGTGACCAATCTGAGGGCTACTCCCATAGAACATGACATACATTCTGAGCTCTCCAGCTCAAACTAACTACTAAACTGAACTTTCTGGGGTCTCCTCCCTAAACAGTGTTTGACCCCTTAAAGCAGGGGTCGGGAGCCTTTTTGACTCAGAGAGCCATGAAAGCAAAATATTCAGAAATGTATTTCAGTGAGAGCCATATGATATATTTTAAGACTGAATTCAACTACATGTGAGTATAATAAGCCTCTTTTAAATAATGTTGTAATAACACTCACCATTAATGCGACTTCTGGTGCTGCATGGATTTGCTGATAGCTTTGTAGTCTGGTTGGTACTTGGTGAGGTTAAGCTTCACGCAGGCATTGAGGCTTTCATCCGTTTAACGTGATCGTAGGTTGGACTTGATGTTTTTAAGATGTGAAAATGACTGCTCACATCAATACATAGATCCAAACATGGTCAATACAGCAATACTCACACGCTTCAGTGTGTCGTATGTGACAGGAAGCACGTTCCAAGTTTTGATAATCAGCTGGTCTTCGGGTTGAAGTTTTTTCATTTCTGTCCACATGTGCTTGCTCGCCAACTCCGCTTTCTGTCTTGCGATTCTTTCCAAATCTTCGTTCAGTGACTTGAACTTATTCACCCACATGTCTGAGGCCTTCAGGTCAGCCACTTCTGCTTCAAAATCTCTGAGGGAGACATCCGGAATGTAACTCAGGTCGGCTGTGTTCAGGGAACACTCGTTTGGATGGGTGATGAACTTAAAAAGACGAGTGTGCTCACGAAATTCTCCAAAGCGTGCTTGGAACGACTGTAGGAGACTGGATGTGAAGCCAGCTAGCTGGTAGAGATCAAAGTTTTGAGTGGGCTCACTTGCTGTGCATGCATCTTTAAATTGTCTCAGTTTTTCAAAATGTAGTAAACGACCTGTTTCAAGATCCTTGATGAAGAGCTCCAGCTTGTTTTCAAAAGCAAACACGGCGTGTTGAAGTGATAACACTGTATTTCCAATGCCTTGCATTTTCACGTTGAGCTGGTTCAGATGTTCAGTCATATCCACAAGATAGTAAAACTTGAGGAGCCACTCAGTTTTGGCTAGCTCAGGATGCTCGATGCCTTTCATTTCAAGGAAAGTCCAGATTTCGTTCAGGCAAGCCGCAAAGCGGCTGAGCACCTTCCCTCTTGACAACCAACGCACATTGCTGTGCAAAAGCAGACCGTGATAGTTATTTCCAACTTCATCCAGCAGTGTTTTAAACTGGCCATCATTTAAGGCTCGAGCAACAATAAAGTTGATCACTCGAATGACCAGCGACATCACTTTGCCGAGCTGCCCATCCCACATCTGAGCACAAAGTGCCTCCTGGTGTAGAATGCAATGGATACCTAGAATGGGTCTGTTTTCATGTTCACGGAGAAGCGCCACAAATCCTTTGTGTTTCCCCACCATAAACGGAGCACCATCAGTACACACTGAGAGAAGTTTATCCATAGGCAGATTTTTTTCATGAGCAAACTAAATTAAAGACTTGAATAAATCTTCACCTCTTGTGGACCCTTTTATTGGCAGAACAGCAAGACTTTCTTCGCGAAATGTGTCAACAGCAGCATATCTTGCAATCACACTGAACTGTGACAAATGACTTACGTCTGTTGACTTATCCAAAGCCAGGGAAAAGAAAGGCGCTGCATGTATTTCCTTCACTTGCGTTTTCTCCACTTGCTTTGCCATCATGATGGTACGATCATGAACAGTTCTTGCTGACAGAGGCATGTCTTGTATCCGTTTGATTATCTTGGTTTTGTTCGGAAGATCATCAAAAAGTTCATTAGCTACATCCAGCATGAAGGTTTTAGCATACTCGCCATCTGTGAATGGTTTTGCGTTCCTCACTATTGCTAAAGATCCAGCAAAACTAGTGGAATTATAGTCGCCTTGGCGGGTCCATACACGGAGCTGCTGCTGGCTAGCTTGCACCCTGCTCAGTAGCTCCTGGCACGCTTTCTTCCTGCTGTCTCCCATAGGGTATTTTGATGCAAGTAAGTGCCGCTTTACATTCGACCGTTTCATCGATGCAATTTTGTCATTGCAAATTAGGCACACCGCAGAACCTGCTCTCTCCACAAAGGTGAATTCTTCAGTCCATTCGCCCTGAAATGCACGATACTCATCTTTTTTTCTTTTCGCCATCTTCTTCGTCGAAGGGTTAGCTTTGAGCTAATGAGCGAGCAGACTGTTTCAAAAGGGGGCGTTTACCTGTTTACCCAGCAACGGCCAACGTCGGCTATTATCATCCAATTAAAATAATGGGCAATTGCTCCTGCAGCCAACTGCAGCCCTGAACAGGACATGAGTAGTGGAAAATCGATGGATGGATTAAAACAAGTGATAATATTTTATGTTTAATCTGAAAAGCCGAAATCTGCGAGCCAGATGTAATCATCAAAAGAGCCACACCTGGCTCGCGAGCCATAGGTTCCTGACCCCTGCCTTAAAGTCACATGAGAATGATAGTAAAGAATAAAACATAGAAATAGTATTAATAATTATTCCAGAACAGACATTAAATTAGACAGGCCATGAGGGTATTTTTCTACCTCAGCTTAGATGAATAGGAAGCATTTATAAAACCCTCCACCCTGCGTTAGAATGCACGCTATATCGATACAGGTCACCTCTGTACATCAGACTATAAAAAGTGTCAGGCTTCAGTAAAGCCCTTTGATCAAACAGATAACAAGAATACTTCAGATAACACTGTGGCGGTGGGTGATAAAAAGTATAGATATAATAAAATAAAGCTGTGAAAGAAATGTATAATAAGGAAGTGAAATCCACATGCAGACGAGCTTCCAGTGCATGGCACTAAGGCCGACCAAAGACAAACTGAATTCACATAACGGTGTGAGCAGGAACAAAAACAGGATGAAGAAACGGGAATTTGAAAAGCATCAGAAAACACCGGACCTCGAGTCAACATGTCCACAGTGCGTTAAAACGACTTTTATTTACAATTTTAACAGACAGAAAGACGGCAGCCTGCCAGGACTTTAACGGTTAACGTGGCGGTCTAAAAATAATATAAAATATATAAACTCTGGTCAGTCCGGGGCTGTTATAGCACAGCGACACAGTCAGCACCACTCACGGTTATCCAGACAACATGACAGAGGTTCGTCTCTCTCTCCTGCGGTCATCAGGGCTCCTCTGTGCGGGTGGATGTTATGAAGGCTTTCGCCTCGGTGACCGTGGAGAGCCTTTTCCTGGCTCTGTCCCTCGTCGTGATGACCAGTCTGGCAGGGAACAGCAGCGCGGGTCTGAAGCCCAGGTTGTAAAGCTCCGACATCAACTCTCTGTTAGTAATGGCCGCCATGCTAAACTCGCCACCTGCCTCATCTGCGCGGTTAGCCTTCGCCCCCTGGTCTTTTACAGTCTGTCTGGTCGAATGTGTCAGCATATTTAGTTGGTGTATCCGTTAAACGTGACGGATATTACTATTGTTGTTACGTTCAGAGTCCTGAAACGTAAAAATGATCAAAAGTTGCGGGAGCAAGACTCGACCCATGTCTACTCCATCTCAGCCACTGCGCTTTCCCCCTAAAGCGTTTCTTAGTGTATAAATCACTGGGCCCCAAAGACTGGCCCCTCATGTACATTCTAACTTCTTCTAAAGCAGGGCCATGTAGAACAGATAGTATGTAGTCACACTGTTCTGCTGGTGTCTGCACTCTGGACCTTAAAACCCTTTCATTTAACCTGGTAAGCTCCAGTGAGCTTTTGCAACTGATTCTGAAATACAACAGTAGCCACAACTACAAACAGAAAACACAATATACAATATTACATACATATTCCATAACCCCAGAATTTCAAAAAGTCACTTAATGATTAACCAAAAACCTCTTTTCACATTTTCAACACACTTCACTTAGTGCCATGTGGACCTTCCTGGCATATTTCACCAGTCTTACAACCTTTATTTAAAACAACACTTCTCACAATCAAAATCACACTGCATGGCGTTACTGTTGCTAGTATGTTAATGAGGTTGAACAGTATGACGTCGTTGACTCGCTCCCAAAATCTGCAGACATCAAAGGTATACAAAGTCATCGGTCATGTCGGTTTTTTACCTTTTTCTTCACACAGTGGCATCACATCACAGTCTTCCTGACTGAAAAATATCCGTGGTCCACACCAAAACGGAACAAAGACCCTTAAGAGACATGCTGGAGATCAAGTGTGTGCTGACCCTAACTATTTTTAACATACTTTAGCGAGCCAGTAACAATCACTATTAACCCTCTCCTTCCCAAAGAGTCGAGCCTTCATCAAACTTCAGTAAGATGGACGCCAGGCAGCTTCTGCTTGATAGAGTGAGTGCGGCCCTATGGCAGCTGGGGGAAGAGTCTCTCAGGGATGTCTGCAGGTATCTGAAATGTGATGACCTGGATTATGGAGAGCCCCGCAGCAAGGCATGTAGGACGCTCATCAAGATGGCAGAGAGTGTAGTTGATGAGATTTGTGAAGCTCAAGAGGATGATGAAGTCAATCAGTTCTTCACTGACCTATTAAAATTAATCGAGAGACAAGACAAAGGATGTCTTCAGTCAGTAGTAAAGAGCAACTATTTGAGGAGCCAGCTCCAAAGAAAGAACTTGAGAAGTACTTCCTGCCACGCACTCTTCTAAAGACCACAGATTCTCCACTCAAGAGCCGACCAGAGTCAAGTCACACACTGCCTGAGGTAACGTTGAGAAGGGAGTTCAAAATCTGTGGGAAAATTGGAGAGAGTGGACAGAAGGAGTATCCTACCTCAGCTTAGTCCGCCAGATGGAGATGGGATAGACAAGGGACACACAGAGAGGGAAACTGTTGAAGCTGTAATCAGGGCGGTTAGTCCGGGGCTGCTCTTAAGACATGCTGGAGATCAAGCGTGGGCTGACCCTCAGTGCATTGCTCACCATCTTAAAGGGCCACTACAAAGTAGATGGCTCCACAGAACTCTACATCTCCCAGGAGCCTAAAGAGACTGCCTTGAACTTTGTATTCTGTGCAATTGAGCTTAAAGAGAAACTCTACTGATGAAAAGTACAGCAGAGTCACCATTCAGCGCAAGTTCCTTCGCTCAAGCGAAAAAGGTCCACTGCTGTTAAAACCCCCAAAGTGCAGCAGCTCCAATCAGACTTTCTGGTAGGCTTCCCACCTGCCCAGAGCTCCTCCAAACCCAAGTAGTCAAACCTAGCAGTGACGATCAAAACAGTCAAGGGGAAGTCTGAAAGCATTAACACACAGCAGATCGTGGAAGGGCTTTGCGCAGAAATTAATGGGATGGAGACAAGCCCCTGCCCCCTTGGGCCAAAACTCAGAGGAAAAGGCTGCGAAAAGTGCAGGGAAGAGGAGACAGGTTAAAACTGTCCACACTGCTTCAAATGTGGGCAGGGATTACTGAGGTGGGACCACCAGTAGTCCAAGAGGGAGTGTTCCAAAACGAGACAACTCTGACAGCTCCCAGTGTAAAAACAGCAGGCGGTAATCAGCGGTAATTGCGGTTTACTAGTACTGTGGGACTCAGGGGCCCAGTCCAGCCTAATAAATTATCCCTGGAGGCTGAATCAACTTCCCCACACAGTCATTAGGCCTACATCAGAGCTGGTGGGAGACGAGACACTAACTGTTCTTGCTGCAAATGACACGCCCATTCCCTACATTGGCTGGATTAAAGTCAGCTTCAGATTCGACGGTTACCCCACAATGACAAGTGAGTGCAATGTTATTGAGGCCATTGTCAATAGAAAGATTAAGGGTGGAAGAAAGCAGCTGGCCTAAAAAGTGAGTAAAGCCTTCGCCATAACAGTGAGAACTGCCCATAAAATGGTCAAGCTGATGATGGACAGTGGTTCAGATCCAGAGACTGGTGTGGTTCGTACAGGTGACAAAAGGGTCCCCTTACCAGCTAATCAAGTCTCATGTGAGGGCGCACTCACCCTGTCCTTCCGCACCGCGCCCCAGGCTTTAGGGTACTTGTCCCCCCCCTCCCTCTCCCCCCGCGCCCCAGGCCCGTTTGTACTCACACTGCCTGGGCCTTGCGCAAATGCTTCTTGCTGTCCATAGGTCATCACGCCGTAACACGTCACACGCATTGATTGACGTCATCGCGATGCATCGCTTTGTTTGCAAATCTTTCCATAGACCTTGGAGTTTTTGTGCGTCTTGTCGACTGTTTTTGAATATTTTCATCCGACCAAATCTGCAGTAAACACTCCACCTCCGCATCACACCACCGTGAACCTTTCGCCGCCATTGTTGTTGTTGTTAAATATCCGTGCATGGTCCCTCCTTCTATTTTCTATGTCCGAACAGGTGCACATAAATTATGTCAGAACCATCGTAGGCCTCGTGCTCGTACACGTGCGCACGCTCGTGCTCGTACATGTGCAAACGTGCTCTACAAAAGCCCACCTCTCTCAGACAGGCCGTGAACGGCCAGTTGGCCGCAGTTATGCGCGGAGCGGTTGCACTCACACTGGTCAAACGCACTAGGCTTGACCCGAAAAACCTGTTTTGACCCGGTGCGGAAGGACAGTGTGAGTGCGCCCTGAGTTCACAATCGAAGGGCCAAGCCATGCTCTTTTCACCTGACATACTCAACCCTCCGACGTAGTCTGAAACAATGTACTTCAAACATCATACATACCCATACCAGTGACCAACACCACTGACCACAACATCTACCTGGACTGTCATAAAGTAGTAGGACACCTGGAGTTAGTCAAGACAGTGTATCCGGCAGCCTTTCGGACTAAAGAAAGCGAGTCAACATTTGATATTAAAGGCAATACAGAGTACAAGTCCAGCACGGCAAACAACATACCAAAGCCTGACAGCAAGCAAGGGAAGAGGCTAACATCATGAGATCTCCAACACCTCCCAGACAAACAGCAGGACGTGGCAAGGAAAATGTTAAGAGAAGAATGTGAGGCCTTCGCAATGGACAGTGATGATGTAGGTTGCATACCATCTCTCAAGATGCACATAACTCTCCATGATGTCAACCCTGTGTGAAAGACTTACATGTCCATTCCAAAACATCTTCACAATGAGGTCAAAGAGTACCTGCAAGACATGTTGAACAAAGAGTGGATCACATCATCACGATCCCCTTATGCATCGCCTGTGGTATGTGTCCACAAGAAAGACAGCAGCCTGCGCCTCTGTTGTGACTAGGGATGTCCGATAATATCGGCCCACCGATATTATCGGCCGATATTGAGTTAAAAATGTAATATCGGGAATTATCGGTATCGGGTTTTTACAACCGATGTTAGTTCTGTAGGCTTCAGCATTTCCGAGTGTACCTGAATGCAACACGGGCCGTAGGCTTCAGCATTTCCGAGTGTACCTGAATGCAACACGGGCCGTTTACAGGCGCGTGCTTGATGACGTATAACAACAACAACACGCTCACTCGTAGGTTGCTAACCGTGGCTAACAAGCTTCAGCTCTCCCGGTGCATGAGAGGTCCGTGGTTTGAAAGTATTTCCAAGTGTCACCTACTAACAGTAAATGTGCGCTTTGCAATGACTGCAAGGCGTTAGTTATGAGAGGAGGAAACAAGGCGTCTTCCTTTAAAACATCACATTTGATCACCCACCTCAAGAAGAATCATGCGGAGTGATGCGCTACATCTGTGCAGCAAAGTGATGAAAAGAAGCAACAGCCGACACCGAGAAACAAACTTTTTCTATCGTTCAAGATGCCGGATTCACCAAACTTGTGTAGTTTCTCGAGCCCCGTTATGTCTGTATAACGCCCAGTCAGAGTGTTTCTCAGACCAGTGCTGACCCGAACTGTACAGCGTTGTTTACCGTCACGTCGAGAAGGTAATTTCTGGTGCTGTATCCATTAGATCCAATACAGGTTAGCATGTTGAGCTTGACTGCTGATTTATTGATTGTATTATTTGTCAAGTTACTCAGTCTGGGAAAAGAAAACTAAGTTTGTTTACTACTCTGGACTGAAGCTATGCATCTTCCTTGTTGTGATGTTGTCTGTAGTGTTGTTTGAGGCAAAATATTCTCTCTAAAAACACAAACAAATAAATGAATGGCACTTTTTTCAATAACTTATTTTGTACAGACTGTGTTTACATTTGAAAAGCCATGTTGCATCTATGTATGCATCCAGTGGGGCATCACAATCAAATTAGGCTTAGTTTGTTAATTCCATAATAGGTGATATGTGATGAATTTTGGTGTAAAAAGGCTGCATATATCGGTATCAGGTGATATCGATATCGGGTGATATCGGTATCGGGTGATATCGGTATCGGAAATTAAGGGCTGGACAATATCGGAATATCGGATATCGGCAGAAAAGCCAATATCGAGCATCCCTAGTTGTGACTTTAGAGAACTTAACCGCAAGTCAGCTCCAGACCGCCATCCAATACCTAGGGTGCAGGACATGTTGGATGCATTGGGTCGGAGCTCATGGTTTTCGGTCTTGGACCAGGGTAAAGTGTACCACCAGGGCATCCTGGATGAAGAAAGCCGCCCCTTGACAGCCTTCATCACGCCCTGGGGGCTCTACGAGTGGTTACGTATATTTGGTCTGAGGTCTGCACCAGCAGAACTCCTGCGGAGCATGGAGCACTGTTTGGCTGGCCTCAGAGACACAATTTGCCTCCCGTACCTTGATGACAACCTAGTGCACAGCAGCAGCTTCAAGGTTCATGTGGAGCATATTCGCCTTGTCCTCCAGCGCTTTCAAGAACATGGTGTGAAGTTGACCCCAAAGAAATGTGAACTGTTTAAGGCCAGGGTGAAGTTACTCGGCAAGCTGGTGACAAGAGAGGGTTACACAACGGCCCCTGCAGAGTTGGCTCCGGTGAGGGCTTTAAAAGAGAGAACACCTGTTACTGTGGGAGATGTACACCAGATGCTCGGGGTTTTCTCCTATTACAGACCCTTTATTTATGTTTTCCAACATGGCGCCCACCGCGGCGAACGTGTTTGCGTCGTCTCCCCAGCAACTACTTTGTTTTATTGATATTATTGTTTTGATTTGCACCCTAGATTTTAAGTTTGGCCATGCTGCAGTTAGATACAGCAGAGATGCGCTTTTGGAGATTGGCTTAGCTCACCATGAGCTAACTTTCAGCTTGACGGACTTTAACTTTCTGTTACGCCGAAACCCCACTAACCACAACCAGGAAGGCCCAACAGCACCAGCAGTGGGTGACCAACGCAGCCGACGGAGAGAGCGGACAAGGCGGCTATGCGGCACATGCTAGGCTAAAGGCAAGGGCTAAACACCCACCGCTACCTAGCTTGCTGCTAGCCAACGTTCGCTCTATCGATAACAAGATGGATGAGCTGAGGACCAGGATAACAACACAGCGTGAGATAAGAGAATGCTGTGCACTTATTATTACGGAAACCTGGCTTTCGGACAGCATCCCAGACTCTGCCATTCATCTTACAACGCACTCTGTCAACCGCGGAGATCGTACAGTGGCTTCGGAAAGGAAGAGAGGTGGCGGCGTGTGCGTCTACGTAAACAACAGTTGGTGCTCAGACGTACAGGTGGTTCAAAGACACTGCTCGTCTGATATCGAACTTTTAATGGTGAAATGCAGACCATTCTATCTGCCTAGGGAGTTCAGTGCTGTGTTTTTGCTGAGTGTTTACATCCCGCCGCGGGCGGACTCCGCCACGGCGCTGAGGCTGCTGCATGACATCATTAACAAATATGAGACCACACAACCGGACGCAGTGTTCGTTGCTGCCGGAGATTTCAACCACCGCAACCTCAAGAGTGTTCTCCCCAAATACCGGCAACAAGTGAACTTTCCGACGAGGGAGAAAAACACTCTGGACCAGGTCTACTGCAACATAAAGGGAGCCTACAAGGCTGTGCCTCGGCCTCACTTTGGTCAGTCCGACCACATCTCAGCTTTCCTCTACCCTGCATACAGACAACGCCTCAACCAAGCCCCCCCAGTAAGTACTACTGTTAAAGTGTTGAATGAAGAAAATGAACTGGTGCTTCAGGACTGCTTTGGTAGTACAAATTGGGACATTTTTAAAGCTGCTGCTACGGGGACTGACTGTATTGTGGACTTGCAGTGTGCATCCAGTGTAACATGGAGTACAACATCAGTACATGTGAAAAAAACATTGTACCCACAAAACGTTGCAGGATATACCCAGACCAAAAGCCCTGGATCCACTGTGAAGTTCGGTCCATGCTACGTGCACGCTCCGCTGCATTTGCCTCAGGCAGCGCTGAGGAATAGCTCAGCGTTTAACATGGTCATTCCCCATAAACTCTCTAATAATCTCCTAACTCTTGGTTTGACACCTGGCCTCTGTAACTGGGTGCTGAGCTTCCTCAATGACAGACCCCAGTCAGTCAGAGTTGGCAACTGCACATCTCAAACAAGAACTGTAAGCATAGGGACCCCCCAGGGCTGCGTGCTGAGTCCCTTGCCGTACACCCTCTTCACCTACGATTGTGTGGCCACCCAGAACAACAACAGTATCGTAAAGTTCGCAGACGATACTACAGTCATCGGACTGATCACTGGTGGGTCGGAGACGGTGTATAGAAGAGAGGTGGCAGAACTTGTGGCCTGGTGTCAAGACAATAATCTCTCCTTGAATGCAGAATAGACCAAGGAGATGATCATTGACCCGAGAAGGAGGACAGTGCAGCACATACCACTGTGCATAGGTGAGACAGAAGTGGACAGGGTGAAAACCTTCAAATTCCTCTGGACTTACATCAGCGAGGACCTCACGTGGTCTCACAACGCACAGCAGAGGATTAATAAAGCCCAGCAGCGACTGTACTTCCTGAGAAAGCTGAGAAAATTTGACATGTCATCCAAAATCCTCAGCAACTTCTACAGGTGTACGGTTGAGAGCATCCTCACCAGCTCCATCATAGTCTGGTATGGAAACTGCACTGCCCAAGACAGGAAGGCCCTCCAGCGGGTGGTTACAACTGCACAGTCCATCTCTGGAACAGCCTTCCACTCACTTCAGGACATCTACTCCACCAGGGCCACCAGAAGAGCCCACATCATCAAAGACACTACCCACCCACAACACAGACTCTGAGATCCAGAACCACAAGGATGACAAACAGTTTTTATCCACAGGCCATCAGGCTGGTGAACAGCTCCCTCATCAAGACCCCCCCTTGTGACCAGGGAGATGTGCAAAGTAAGAATTTCATTGTGCAGTGTGACGTCTTAACTGAACATATGACAATAAACATCTTGAATCTTGAATCTTGAATCTTTATCCACAACTTCTCACGTGTGGCCCATCCACTGTACAACCTCCTCACTGTCCCAAACTGTGAAAATCGCACCCCAGACCTACCGGCAGCAAGACACAAGAAAGCAGTTAAGAAAAACAAAGGTCACTTACCATCACTCACACCCATACAGTGAACCAGCTCCCATCAGGAAGTTATGAATTGACTGGTCGATACACTTACAAACCCTCTGGTTCTTGGATATCCTGACTTCACCCAGCCGTTTGTGTTACACTGTGACGCATCACAAGTCAGCCTGGGTGCTGTGTTGTATCAGCGGCAGGAAGGAAAGATGAGAGTGGCAGCGTATGGCTCTCGCACACTAAGTCCATTAGAGAAGAAGTATCATATGCACTCCGGAGAGTTTTTGGCGTTGAAGTGGGCCATCTGTGAACGTTTCCGTGACTACCTATTCCACGCTTCATCTTTTGTGGTATACACAGATAACAACCCATTAACCTATGTGCTCACAACCGCAAAACTCAACGCCACGGGATACAGATGGGTGGCAGAGTTGGCTGACTACAACTTCACCAAATGCTATCTCCCAGGAAAGAGCCACTCAGATGCTGATGGGCTGTCACGGATGCCGTTGGACATAGGGGACTACATGCAAAGCAGTACTGCGGAGTCTGGTCAAGAGGCAATAAGTGCCTCTATAGTAACACATGGAAGAAGAGACCCTTGCCAGGGCATTCAGATTGTCCATTGTCAGTGCTTTTAAGTACCCTAAAAACCGGGGCATGATATGGACGGACAGTGTGAGTGCGCTTTAAGAGAAATTAAATTTGACCGTGTTACATGTGTGCATATGTGCCGCCTCATGTGTCTAAGATGGTGGCTGCTGATACTATCGACTCCAATCGCTTAACACAAGCTACTATCTTTCTCTGTGAGCTATAAGGAGTGAAACACATTGTTAGAGATAAATGTGGTTAAGACAGTATTTAGAGCAAGCGATGAGAAATGTGATGAAACAAGTAAATGCTTTAGAAAACTGATCTGTAGGGGGCAGCATATCACCATGACTGTCTAGAGTCAAAGAGAGCAGAGGACGTAACACCAAGACTGTCTGAAGACCACAGACAGATTCAGATACCACAAAGATACATTTTATAGATTAAATTTTCTGATAGACTTGCAACTGGGTGCATATGTGTAGGCTATTGAGTTAAACATAGTTTTTATCCTTTTGTTTAAATGTTTGAGATGCACTGTAGGAATATTCACATTTTCCCTCCATTGTCTGCCAGAAACATACAAGCAAACACATGTGCACGGATTAAGTTTCCTCATCAACCCAACTTCAAGTACATTGACTTGTGCAGTCTATTTTCAAGAACCAGCTCAGGGTCAGTGCCTCTTTTTCAACACCAGAGGTCACATGTGCACAGAAAATCCCTCTATATCATATATCTGCTATATACTATATCAGTGTATGTTTATCAGCATCACTGATAAACATACTGTTATAGTATATATGCAATGGGTGTAATGAAAAGCCAAAACATATCAAGTATATGTATACATTTAAATATCAACAGAAAAATGAAATAAATACAAATCACATCACAAAAGGGGCACACTCATACAATAAGGATAAATAGTGGATAAAGTAAGGATGTTCATCAAATACATTAATGTAACAGTCTGTAGTCCTGTTGCTTTTTAAAAAATAAAAAAATTAGTCAGTGAAAGGGATTTGAAAAGTGACTTATATTCCAGTAAATAAAGAAGGCATAAGGGCTGAGAACCTAAAAACCTTTGGTAATGATAAACATACATTGATATATTTTATATGCAATGGGTGTAATGAAAACCTATTACATATAACGTTTTATATACATCATGGATATGAGAGTTATTTTCAAAAAGAAAAGTATTGAAACGAGGCGCAGGTGAAAGAAGACGAGTCTTTTCTCACGGCTCAGGATGTGTTAAGGTGCTGCTTATAGAAACGGAACACTTCCTGTATGTGCACTGCAGTTTCACATTAAGAGCATGACACTGCTAACACTGACTTTTATTTTGAAGCAGACAGGACGTAGCACTTTACACAGACTGCCGTTCACATACAGCTCTTTTTACTTTACAGTAAATAGTCATACTAACTGTATTGTTGAGTTTACACAGAATCGATTGTTTTAAATTCATTCATGCTGACTTAACCATACTGTTCAACATTTTAATCAAAACATAGAACTGGGCACTCGTTTCTATTCATAATTGATTCATTTTTAACAAATAGGTCTATTTTAATTCAAAAATATAATACACAGGTCACTTTCGATGGTACTTGCATTGCATATTCTATTTAAAATTATTATGAATGTGTAAAATCCATTTGTTCGTTTTTACAATAACTTCTAGTTCATGTAACTGTGTCCAAATTATCTAGAAAAGTCAAAAAAATGTTTATGGTCACGTGCCCCCTGTGCCCCTGCGCGCGCGCGCACACACAGGAGCGCGCACTTATCACACTTTTCACTTTACTTTTCCTCTGTTGGCGGCAAAGATGATCCAAACAGACGAGCTGCTGTCAGCACACCGTGAAAGTGAAATGACGAAGGCAAAACCAAATAACCAATCAGGACAGCTCTTCTAGCCAATCAGAGGAGAGAAAGGCGGGACCTTGTTCTACCGTCCTGGGAAAGAAATAGCCTCCCGCACACACACACACACACACACACACCTCTGCATGACCACTACCATCTCCTTCGCACTAAACAGGCTATGAAGATGTAAACTTATAATTTTGAGGGCACACACTTATCACCCTTTACAATTTTGAGCGTCAAACATGAAAAATGCTTTCAGCCCAGGCCAGGTGGAGCAAGTAAAACTTTGTAGCAACCAGTGCCAAAGCCTACAGAGATCTGTAGGGGGCAGCATAACACCATGACTGTCTAGAGTCAAAGAGAGCAGAGGAGGTAACACCAAGACTGTCTGAAGACCACAGACAGATTCAGATACCACAAAGATACATTTTATTGACGCAATTTGCTGAAAAACTCGCAACTGGGTGCATATGTGTAGGCTATTGAGTTAAACATAGTTTTTATTCTTTTGTTTAAATGTTTGAGATGCACTGTAGGAATATTCACATTTTCCCTCCATTGTCTGTCAGAAACATACGAGCAAACACATGTGCACGGATTAAGTTTCCTCATCAACCCAACTTCAAGAACATAGACGTGTACAGTCTATTTTCAAGAACCAGCTCAGGGTCAGTGCCTCTTTTTCAACACCAGAGGTCACATGTGCACAGAAAACCCCTCTAGTCCACCACACCAATTAATCTGTTAAGTCTAGAGTTCAAGTCACTTTTGTTGATTTAAAACACTACCTTGTTTCAAGGTTAGTCATACGTCACTTGAAGAAGCAGTTTGAGATGGCATGTCCTTGTAAATTCAGTCTTTGAAAAATATCAATGATGCTGATAAACATACACTGATATAGTAAAGATATAATATACGCAATGGGTGTAATGAAGAGCCAAAAAATATTGAGTTATATATATATTGTTATGCTTAATTATGCTGCTATAGGCCTAGTCTGCCGGGGGATAATACTGTTCCTGATACTTTGAGCTTCTCTCCTCTCTGTCTGTATCATTCATGTCTCATCAATGCATGTTATTAATTCAACTTCTTCCCCTTGTTTTTTTTTGCTCTTTCGTCTTGCAGGGATCTGCTGATCGCGGTGGTGCCTGCTGCAGTGGTCCTGCATGACGCTTACTGCTGCTGTTGTTACTATTACTCGTATATACTATCATTAGTTTTATGAATTATAAAATGTGTAGCCATAAAAACATCATCAGTAATATATCTCATTGTATCACAGCTGTTATTACCACTACTCATCATTGATCACATTCACCGCCATAATTATTATCATTGTCATATTCTAGAACTTACAACAGTAGGCAAAAACCTCTGCTTGTACATCACATGAAGATCAATGTCACTGTATGACTGTTATGGAGGGTGTACAGTCTCTTCATTTTGTTCAAGACCTGCAGTGTGATCATGAAGAATGTGACACAAGGGTATTTTTATATGCACAACATGCTGCACAGGAGCATAAAGCTGTGATTATCAAGAGCTCTGACACTGATGTGGCAGTCATTGCTGTAAGTCTGCAGACGGGTTTGCCATGCAGCTTATATGTTTTCACAGGGACTGGCAACAGGACACGTATCATTGACATCACCAAGGTGTCATCCGCTCTTGAACCAGCGTGTTCAGCCTTGATTGGAGTTCACACATTCTCTGGGTGTGACTCCACAAGTGTCTTTTATGGCAAAGGAAGAAGAAAGACATTTTCTGTTGCATGTGAGAAAGATGAGTACCTTAAGGCTTTCAAAAGTTTAGGAACCAACTGTAACTTGGAGCAGTCAACATTTGCCAGTATGTATGCCACCTATATGATCAGCCAGCTGCTGAACATGTAAATGAGGCCAGGAACAAGGCTTTCTGTATGGCATCATCGGCCTTGCCAGAGTTATGCATTCCCCTACTACTGATGACCTCGACCAGCACTGCAAAGGGGCAAACTACCAGGCAGCAATAATAAGGTCCTGTCTCAAAAATATACAAGTGCTCCATCACCTGCTGGATATGGTTGGCAAACAGAGGATGGGGACATACATGTCACCTGGATGACAAGAAATCCGGCCACTGACAGTGTTTTGCATGTGATACACTGCAGCTGTAAAGAAAGAGCCTGTGAGGCAGGAAGATGTTCCTGTTTCTCTGCAGGACTGTGTTGCACAGACTAATGTTGCTGTACAAATTGTGCCAGTAAAAAAGAAAAAGAGGAAAAGGAAGATGACAACTGTCCTGACACTGACCGTGAGGACAAGAAGTGTCTCTATTTCAACGCTGACATCAAAAGGATTCTGGTGTACACTGATATCTGTGCCTAATTGTTATCCAGTTTTACATTTAGTATTTTTAATAAAGATTGTTTTTATAATTGATCAGTGCTGTTTTCATTTGTGGATAAATGAATGAATGGACAAACGAATAGTCAGCTGTATGAGTATAATTACTGTCTTTTATTGATCTGGAGGAATTACCATAAAAAGCTCACCTTATCGTATATTTGCCTTATTGTTCTTCTTGGACGCGGTTATGTATTCAGCACGGTTTAGAAACCATTTGGCCACTTAAGAGGATTTCCGGGTGTTTTTCTCTTTGTCGCTAACGTTGAATGTAACCACGGGAGCCGCCATCTTGCCATTCTGTTGACAAAAAGCAGCTCTCTCATGGATGTAGAAAAAAGAACGGACAGCGGACACAAAATGGCGGCCCATTCATTCCTATGGAAAGCTGCTCAGTGGCGCAGGTTCCCGTAAGGACGGCGCCATTTTGCTTTTCGTGAACGCGGGAGGCGATTTTTTTTCACAGGACTTTAGTAAGAGGCCCCGCCTTTCTCTCCTCTGATTAGCTAGAAGGACTCTCCACCGATTGGTTATTTGGTTTGGCCGTGACACATCATCTCACTTTCACGGTGTGCTGACAGCAGCTCCTCTGTTTGGATCATCTTTGCCGCCAACAGAGGAAAAGTAAAGTGAAAAGTGTGTGTGTGTGTGTGTGTGTGTGTGTGTGTGTGTGTGTGTGTGTGTGTGTGTGTGTGTGTGTGTGTGTGTGTGTGTGTGTGTGTGTGTGTGTGTGTGTGTGTGTGTGTGTGTGTGTGTGTGTGTGTGTGTGTGTGTGTGTGTGTGTGTGTGTGTGTGTGTGTGTGTGTGTGTGTGTGTGTGTGTGTGTGTGTGTGTGCGTGCAGGGGCACAGGGGGGACGTGACATTTTTTGACTTTTCTAGATAATTTGGACACAGTTACATGAACTAGAAGTTATTGTAAAAACTAACAAATGGATTTTACACATTCGCAATCATTTTAAATAGAATATGCAATACAAGTACCATCGAAAGTGACCTGTGTATTATATTTTTGAATTAAAATAGACCTATTTGTTAAAAATGAATCAATTATGAATAGAAACGAGTGCCCAGTTCTATGTTTTGATTAAAATGTTGAACAGTATGGCCAAGTCAGCATGAATGAATTTAAAACAATCGGTTCTGTGTAAACTCAACAATACAGTTAGTATGACTATTTACTGTAAAGTAAACAGAGCTGTATGTGAACGGCAGTCTGTGTAAAGTGCTACGTCCTGTCTGCTTCAAAATAAAAGTCAGTGTTAGCAGTGTCATGCTCTTAATGTGAAACTGCAGTGCACATACAGGAAGTGTTCCGTTTTTTATAAGCAGCACCTTAACACATCCTGAGCCGTGAGAAAAGACTCGTCTTCTTTCACCTGCGCCTCGTTTCAATACTTTTTCTTTTTGGAAAAAAAAAACTCTCATATGCATGATGTTTTTAACAAACGTACGGTGTCCTTGAGTGCTTACAAAATGCCCCTATAAATAAAATGTATTATTATTGATACACACGCACACACACATACATGGGGCCTGAAGTTAACTTTTTTGGCCACCAGCCAGTGGTTTTTTAACCAGCCAATTTTTTTGTGCCTAGAATAAAGGTGAACGTCTCAGAAAATGCATAAGAATGGTTCTTGAACTTGTACAGAATCCACATTAAGGTGCTGTTGAGTTATTAACCAACTTAATCTAATTTATGACTAGAATGACTTACAGCTGTGTCCGACCTGGTGTGGCAGCATTTAGAAGAGAAAGTAACAGAAATAAAAACAGCCAATTATCTCATTTATTTAGTTAACACCCAACTGAAATCCATTAGTCACTGTTTCTTTGTCGGTGTAGTGTCATTAGATACTTAGGTTCAACATTTTTTGGATTTTAGATTAACAATAAACATTACATTTATAATAAATTACTTGTAAGTTCATGTTGCTTTTCAAGATAAGACATATTTTGAGGATGAGGAGGCAGACCCGGGTCCAGATGAGGATAGCAGCTCAGAAGCAGATGAGAGGGACCTGCTGCCCAGCTCTCTGATCCTGAAGAAATGCCTGCAATTCTTAATATTTATTTACAATTTGTTCACAAGTTTTTCAGAGAGTTCAGTACATGGCATAGAACTGGCACCCGCCCCCACGCCAAATGCGGGTAACTTTAGTGATTGGCGATTGGCGATTGGGTGAAACTGTCAGTCTACCAGCCACGTTGGCGTGTAGCCAATAAGACAACACAACACTGAGCATGTGCGTTGTTGTTGTTGTTGTGTGTTGTTGACCAATCAGATAGCCTGTTGTTGCTAAGCAAGCTCCGCCGTCTTCTTGGATTTTCAAAATAAAAAACGTGAAAAAGAAGAAAAATAAAAAATGTGGCTGCAACGAAACAAAAAGACGATGAGGAGGACGTTATAATACAAAGTGTAAAGGATGGCAAGGTTCTTGACTGGCTTGTGTACGACGCCACAAGTGGAGATGCAGTGTCGGGATTACCGTGTGTTTGGAGAGAGGAATAAGCAGAGGGAGAGACGGCTCCTCCTCCTCTTTGAGGACTCAGAGCTCTCAGTCTGTGCTCTGTGAAAGGGATTTTATTCAGTGTCTGACCTCCACATTACAGTGGATGTTCTGTTAATATTTGTGATTGTTATTGTTGTTTAGCTTAAAGTTATTCAGTCAAAATAGTATATACATCATGGATATGAGAGTTATTTTCAAAAGAAAAAGTATTGAAAGAAGACGAGTCTTTTCTCACGGCTCAGGATGTGTTAAGGTGCTGCTAATAACAACGGAACACTTCCTGTATGTGCACTGCAGTTTCACATTAAGAGCATGACACTGCTAACACTGACTTTTATTTTGAAGCAGACAGGACGTAGCACTTCACACATATTGCAGTTCACATACAGCTCTGTTTACTTTACAGTAAATATCCTCTATTTATCCTTATTGTATAATCAGTGTGCCCCTTTTGTGGTGTGATTTGTATCTGTTACTCTGTTGATATTTAAATGTATGAATATACTACACCCATATACTATATCTATACTATATCAGTGTATGTTTATCAGCATCATTGATATTTTTCAAAGACTGAATTTACAAGGACATGCCATCTCAAACTGCTTCTTTAAGTGACGTATGACTAACCTTGAAACAAGGTAGTGTTTTAAATCAACAAAAGTGACTTGAACTCTAGACTTCATAGATTAGTTGGTGTGGTGGACTAGAGGGATTTTCTGTGCACATGTGACCTCTGGTGTTGAAAAAGAGGAACTGACCCTGAGCTGGTTCTTGAAAATAGACTGTACACGTCTATGTTGTTGAAGTTGGGTTGATGAGGAAACTTAATCCGTGCACATGTGTTTGCTCGTATGTTTCTGACCGACAATGAAGGGAAAATGTGAATATTCCTACAGTGCATCTCAAACATTTAAACAAAAGGATAAAAACTACGTTTAACTCAATAGCCTACACATATGCACCCAGTTGCAAGTTTATCAGCAAATTGCATCTATAAAATGTATCTTTGTGGTATCTGAATCTGTCTGTGGTCTTCAGACAGTCTTGGTGCTACCTTGTCTGCTCTCTTTGACTCTAGACAGTCATGGTGTTATGCTGCCCCCTACAGATCTCTGTAGGCTTTGGCACTGGTTGCTACAAAGTCTTACCTGCTCCACCTGGCCTGGACTGAAACCATTCAAGGCTGTGGGAAGTGAGTTTTGGTTAGGGGTGCTGTGGTGTGTGTGTGTCTACATAAAAAATAGGCTTCATTGAAATAGTACAAAATGAATTGTATTTTAAGGAAACATCTTTCTCTGTTACAGGACAGCTTACTGGCATTGCATGGCACACAGCACAGGCTACTGTCTCGAAAATTATGGCTACACTAAAAATGCGACAAAATGTCGTAAAAACGTACAAAGATTGATACTAATGCAAACAAAGTAATTGTCTGCTAAGGTAACAAATGATGCTTTATAGCCTTGCACCGGAATCAACGGTTAAAAACACATGTGAAATATAAAACTGCAGAACACCAAAATAAATAAAATAAAACTTAATTAATGACACTTCTGACATAGGCTTCAAAACAGGTTCAAAACATCATAGGCCTACACAATGCAAAATGTATAGGCTACATTAAACTGATCCCCATATCACATATGTACAGCAAATGCTTAAAAAACATCATAAACACACAGTGTAGCCATATAGTTTCAAAAAGACAAAGCATATACACCGTCAGCAGACACTTAACGACCAGACCAGACAAGTGAAATAGTTAAACTATTCAGGCATCATCATCAGGCATACGCTGCTCAGTGGCAGCTGATAATAAATCCATCACTTACCATGAGACGACAATCTGGTCTTTAATGAATAACACCAAACACTGCTTGACGTTCACGGGTAGTGGAGACAAAGTCCTTCATGAGGGCTTTGATGTCTAAAGCATTCAGAATGTCCGAGTGCACATTCATAAGGGACAGGTGTGTGAGTCGTTTCTGTGTCATCTTGGACCTCAACCATGTTTTTAATCTTCTCAGATTTGAGAAGTGCCTCTGGCTCTGTGGTTTGCGAAGACGCGCCAGGGTTCTGCTCTCTCTTGCAGTGGTATTAGGCATCCTGAGGTCATTTGTCGCAGCATATAAGTTCACTTTTTTAAGCATCTTCACCACATTTTCGTCACGCCGAGTTGCTGCTATCTGCTATTTGAGCACATTTGAGCATTCAGTCCCGTTGTTTTGGAGCTCTGCAACCTTCTAGCCACTGCCTCGCAGGGTTCAAACAGTGCTTGGCAGCTGGGTAGCCCAAAACAGAGCCCTAACATTTCTGGCCTGCTCACACAGCCCCATAATCTTTGACCTTGTGTCTCCCCTCGTCCCCTTGTCATCTTTTAGCGCAGTCAGTGTAGCCAAAATAGTGCTGTACAAGGTCACTATGCGGCTTATGGCTATGGCACGTACACACCATCGAGTCGGGCATAGGCCTAAGATATTCACAGCAACCTCATCATCAGCGGAAAAGCGACTCAAACAGCACTTCGTGTTTTGCCGACTCTCCGATAACAGTCGCAACGTTACACACAAAGTTCAAAGTGTCTGCAACAAGGCTTACTTCACCAGCAACTTCCTGGAGAACCAAGTCTAGTGCATGATTGCTGTAGTGCACGTACATGGACTGAGGGCACAACTCTTTCAGTCGAGCCTGGACTCCAGAGAAACATCCTGACATGTTACTGGCTCCATCAAAACAATATGCGACAAGGCGCTCCATTGGAATGTTCAGCCTTAAAAACACATCCACAATGCAGTAAAAAAGAGTTTCCCGGTAGTGTCGTGGGTGTTATAAAAACCCCAAAACATACAGTGCGATTAAAGGCTATTGTCAACAAACTGTAGACTGCATGAGAACTGCTCTGTTGTGCTCACATCAGTAGTGCCGTCAGCCATTAATCCATAGAAGGTGGACTCGGATGGATGCTTCACTATGGCCCTCTGTACAGCATGGGAAAACTGCTGGATGATCTCATTTTGTATGGTGTTGGACATCCAGTTATCCCTTCTCTTTATCCACTCTTGGTCTTTCAATTGGTCATCTGAAGGGAATCCTCTTGCTGCCCAAGAACCGAATTGTCCTGAACAGCAGCTCCAAAACATGTCGTACAGTTGCCTGTCGTTTGGAAATTGCATCGGACAGTAGGGCATTTATAGGCACATTCTCCAAGGCAGCGATCCTGTGAATGGAGTAGGCGTGTAGTTTAGATTTTTTGTGTTCATTGAATTTTGCTGTGGCTTTACGTCAATTTCCAAATCCGTTTGACAGGAATAGGTTTTCTGCCCTGAAATTTTTCTCGGGTATGAGTTTTTTCTCTTAAGCATTCAAACAAGCAAAATAAAAAACTTGATCGGTCTCAGTGTCATAATGTAGCCATCTCCAACTGTTAAACCAGGCCAGCGTGAATAGTCGACAAAATGTTTCCAGTCCCAAAACGGCGACCAGGGAAGTTGTATCTGAGGGGCTGAAAAGGCGCTGTTACCGTGCTAGGTAGCCTGCTAGCAGCAGCGATCGCCGGTGAAGCTGAGGTAGGCTCTTGGGGTCTCTCACTTTCAACATCATCATTATTACCCAAATGCTCATCCATGGTTTGGTCTTGAAGCAGACAGCGGAGGTGTCGTTATTGGTGTTTGGTTTTGTTCCTGCCTACTTTTGGAAGATTGACTGATCATATGATATCTCACTCATTATTATTATTTTGTTTAGTTCTCCCAGGTGTAATGTAACATTATAATAGACAGAGGAACAAGAGCTTTTTTTTGTTTGTTTGTGAGGGGTATGACACAAATACTACATGTGTTTTCCTGCCGTGGGCAGTCGTGGGAAGCCATAGGAAGTGGGGGTGCGGGGGGTACTTTCCAGGGCTATGAAAGCATTTTTCATGTTTGATGCTCAAAATGGAGACTAGGCTCCAGAAAAGGGTGTCATAAGTGTGTGCCATCAACGTGTTTGTGTGTGTGTGTGTGTGAGAGAGAGAAAGCTGGTTTAGCTAATTCTTTTTTGTACAGTTATTATTTCATATTTAGCTCTGGGCTGTTCTGTTATCCCTTATTATATATATATATATATATATATATATATATACAATGTCAAACTGTAAATATATATGTATACATATTTACAGTTTTACATTACGCATTTGTAAAAAAGATTGTTTTTATAACTGATCAGTGCTGCTTTCGTTTGTGGATAAATTAACGAATGAATGAACAAACGAATAGTCAGCTGTATGAGTACAATCACTGTCTTTGATTGATCTGGATGACTTAACAAATAGTTCACCTTATCGTATATTTGCCTTATTGTTCTTCTTGTACACGGTTATGTATTCAGCACGGTTTAGAAACCATTTGGCCACTTAAGAGGATTTTCGGGTGTTTTCCTCTTTGTCGCTAACGTTGAATGTAACCACGGGAGCCGCCATCTTGCCATTCTGTTGACAAAAAGCAGCTCTCTCATGGATGTAGAAAAAAGAACGGACAACGGACACAAAATGGCGGCCCATTCATTCCTATGGAAAGCTGCTCAGTGGCGCAGGTTCCCGTAAGGACGGCGCCATTTTGCTTTTCGTGAACGCGGGAGGCGATTTTTTTTCACAGGACTTTAGTAAGAGGCCCCGCCTTTCTCTCCTCTAATTAGCTAGAAGGACTCTCCTCCGATTGGTTATTTGGTTTGGCCGTGACACATCATCTCACTTTCACGGTGTGCTGACAGCAGCTCCTCTGTTTGGATCATCTTTGCCGCCAACAGAGGAAAAGTAAAGTGAAAAGTGTGTGTGTGTGTGTGTGTGTGTGTGTGTGTGTGTGTGTGTGTGTGTGTGTGTGTGTGTGTGTGTGTGTGTGTGTGTGTGTGTGTGTGTGTGTGTGTGTGTGTGTGTGTGTGTGTGTGTGTGTGTGTGTGTGTGTGTGTGTGTGTGTGTGTGTGTGTGTGTGTGTGTGCAGGGGCACAGGGGCACAGGGGGGACGTGACATTTTTTGACTTTTCTAGATAATTTGGACACAGTTACATGAACTAGAAGTTATTGTAAAAACTAACAAATGGATTTTACACATTCGCAATCATTTTAAATAGAATATGCAATACAAGTACCATCGAAAGTGACCTGTGTATTATATTTTTGAATTAAAATAGACCTATTTGTTAAAAATGAATCAATTATGAATAGAAACGAGTGCCCAGTTCTATGTTTTGATTAAAATGTTGAACAGTATGGTTAAGTCAGCATGAATGAATTTAAAACAATCGGTTCTGTGTAAACTCAACAATACGGTTAGAAAGAATATTTACTGTAAAGTAAAAAGAGCTGTATGTGAACTGCAGTCTGTGTAAAGTGCTACGTCCGGTCTGCTTCAAAATAAAAGTCAGTGTTAGCAGTGTCATGCTCTTAATGTGAAACTGCAGTGCACATACAGGAAGTGTTCCGTTTTTTATAAGCAGCACCTTAACACATCCTGAGCCGTGAGAAAAGACTCGTCTTCTTTCACCTGCGCCTCGTTTCAATACTTTTTCTTTTTGGAAAAAAAAAACTCTCATATGCATGATGTTTTTAACAAACGTACGGTGTCCTTGAGTGCTTACAAAATGCCCCTATAAATAAAATGTATTATTATTGATACACACGCACACACACATACATGGGGCCTGAAGTTAACTTTTTTGGCCACCAGCCAGTGGTTTTTTAACCAGCCAATTTTTTTGTGCCTAGAATAAAGGTGAACGTCTCAGAAAATGCATAAGAATGGTTCTTGAACTTGTACAGAATCCACATTAAGGTGCTGTTGAGTTATTAACCAACTTAATCTAATTTATGACTAGAATGACTTACAGCTGTGTCCGACCTGGTGTGGCAGCATTTAGAAGAGAAAGTAACAGAAATAAAAACAGCCAATTATCTCATTTATTTAGTTAACACCCAACTGAAATCCATTAGTCACTGTTGCTTTGTCGGTGTAGTGTCATTAGATACTTAGGTTCAACATTTTTTGGATTTTAGATTAACAATAAACATTACATTTATAATAAATTACTTGTAAGTTCATGTTGCTTTTCAAGATAAGACATATTTTGAGGATGAGGAGGCAGACCCGGGTCCAGATGAGGATAGCAGCTCAGAAGCAGATGAGAGGGACCTGCTGCCCAGCTCTCTGATCCTGAAGAAATGCCTGCAATTCTTAATATTTATTTACAATTTGTTCACAAGTTTTTCAGAGAGTTCAGTACATGGCATAGAACTGGCACCCGCCCCCACGCCAAATGCGGGTAACTTTAGTGATTGGCGATTGGCGATTGGGTGAAACTGTCAGTCTACCAGCCACGTTGGCGTGTAGCCAATAAGACAACACAACACTGAGCATGTGCGTTGTTGTTGTTGTTGTGTGTTGTTGACCAATCAGATAGCCTGTTGTTGCTAAGCAAGCTCCGCCGTCTTCTTGGATTTTCAAAATAAAAAACGTGAAAAAGAAGAAAAATAAAAAATGTGGCTGCAACGAAACAAAAAGACGATGAGGAGGACGTTATAATACAAAGTGTAAAGGATGGCAAGGTTCTTGACTGGCTTGTGTACGACGCCACAAGTGGAGATGCAGTGTCGGGATTACCGTGTGTTTGGAGAGAGGAATAAGCAGAGGGAGAGACGGCTCCTCCTCCTCTTTGAGGACTCAGAGCTCTCAGTCTGTGCTCTGTGAAAGGGATTTTATTCAGTGTCTGACCTCCACATTACAGTGGATGTTCTGTTAATATTTGTGATTGTTATTGTTGTTTAGCTTAAAGTTATTCAGTCAAAATAGTATATACATCATGGATATGAGAGTTATTTTCAAAAGAAAAAGTATTGAAAGAAGACGAGTCTTTTCTCACGGCTCAGGATGTGTTAAGGTGCTGCTAATAACAACGGAACACTTCCTGTATGTGCACTGCAGTTTCACATTAAGAGCATGACACTGCTAACACTGACTTTTATTTTGAAGCAGACAGGACGTAGCACTTCACACATATTGCAGTTCACATACAGCTCTGTTTACTTTACAGTAAATATCCTCTATTTATCCTTATTGTATAATCAGTGTGCCCCTTTTGTGGTGTGATTTGTATCTGTTACTCTGTTGATATTTAAATGTATGAATATACTACACCCATATACTATATCTATACTATATCAGTGTATGTTTATCAGCATCATTGATATTTTTCAAAGACTGAATTTACAAGGACATGCCATCTCAAACTGCTTCTTTAAGTGACGTATGACTAACCTTGAAACAAGGTAGTGTTTTAAATCAACAAAAGTGACTTGAACTCTAGACTTCATAGATTAGTTGGTGTGGTGGACTAGAGGGGTTTTCTGTGCACATGTGACCTCTGGTGTTGAAAAAGAGGAACTGACCCTGAGCTGGTTCTTGAAAATAGACTGTACACGTCTATGTTGTTGAAGTTGGGTTGATGAGGAAACTTAATCCGTGCACATGTGTTTGCTCGTATGTTTCTGACCGACAATGAAGGGAAAATGTGAATATTCCTACAGTGCATCTCAAACATTTAAACAAAAGGATAAAAACTACGTTTAACTCAATAGCCTACACATATGCACCCAGTTGCAAGTTTTTCAGCAAATTGAATCTATAAAATGTATCTTTGTGGTATCTGAATCTGTCTGTGGTCTTCAGACAGTCTTGGTGCTACCTTGTCTGCTCTCTTTGACTCTAGACAGTCATGGTGTTATGCTGCCCCCTACAGATCTCTGTAGGCTTTGGCACTGGTTGCTACAAAGTCTTACCTGCTCCACCTGGCCTGGGCTGAAAGCATTCAAGGCTGTGGGAAGTGAGTTTGGGTTGGGGGTGCTGTGGTGTGTGTGTCTACATAAAAATAGGCTTCATTGAAATAGTACAAAATGAATTGTATTTTAAGGAAACATCTTTCTCTGTTACAGGACAGCTTACTGGCATTGCATGGCACACAGCACAGGCTACTGTCTCGAAAATTATGGCTACACTAAAAATGCGACAAAATGTCGTAAAACGTACAAAGATTGATACTAATGCAAACAAAGTAATTGTCTGCTAAGGTAACAAATGATGCTGTCAGTCAGCTGTATGAGTACAATCACTGTCTTTTATTGATCCAGAGGACTTAACAAATAGTTCACCTTATGTATATTTGCCTTATTGTTCTTCTTGGTCGCGGTTATGTATTCAGCACGGTTTAGAATCCATTTGGCCACTTAAGAGGATTTCCGTGTGTTTTCCTCTTTGTCGCTAACGTTGAATGTAACCACGGGAGCCGCCATCTCGTCATTCTGTTGACAAAAAGCAGCTCTCTCATGGACGTAGAAAATAGAATGGACAGCGGACACAAAATGGCGGCCCATTAATTCCTATGGAAAGCTGCTCAGTGGCGCAGGCTCCCGTAAGGACGGCGCCATTTTGCTTTTCGTGAACGCGGGAGGCGATTTTTTTTCACAGTACTGTAGTAAGAGGCCCCGCCTGTCTCTCCTCCGATTGGCTAAAAGGGCTCTTCTCCGATTGGTTATTTGGTTTTGCCGTGAAACGTCATCTCACTTTCACGGTGTGCTGACAGCAGCTCCTCTGTTTGGATCATCTTTGCCGCCAACAGAGGAAAAGTAAAGTGAAAAGTGTGTGTGTGTGTGTGTGTGTGTGTGTGGGGCACGTGATGAAGAATTAATAATCAGGTGTTAGCGTGTGTATTAGTAATGATTAATACGAATGTGATAAGTGTGATTATTAGGTATGATCATTTAAAGTGTGATAGTGATTAGTCCAAGCTCAAACTTTTCTGCTTCCAGCAAAGCACACAAAACTTTTGACTCAATCTGTATCTGCTTTCTCTGCACAGGAACAAGTCAAGGTCACAAAGACCAAGAACTAGTCAGCTCTCAAACAGGAATCTGGCAGATAGTGTAAGAGTCAGGAGAATTGCTGTCCGCGTTTTGTTCCCTTCACAGATAAAGAAGAAGACTCCTGTGGACACAGAGGGAACCCCTACCTGTGGGTGTCGAAATGAAGGCGTCCTGACGGCTGTTTCAAAAATACACATAATCACGCACAAGCGCACACATAACCACGCCTTTGTAACAAGTTTATATGCTGGAGCAGAGAGAATAGATATCGGAACTTCTTGCCTCTGATCATGGGTACTGTGTTGCACACAGTTACTCTAGATAGAGAATAGAACATTTCTCCAGACGTCTGTATCATCTGATGTCCTTCTGCTAATAAATGCCCGCTGGCGCACTAAACTGCCAACGACTCTGCTGTCTCCAGGAAGCCTCCTGTAGAATTTGAATGACGCAACATATACCCTGTGAAGTCCTTCTGATTTGCCTAAAGTATTGTGTGTAAAATTCCTACAGTGACCAATCAACATTTTTTTGAATTTTCTAGATAATTTGGACACGGTCACATGAACCAGAAGTTATTGTAAAAACTAACACATGGATTTTACACATTTGCATTCATTTTAAATCGAATGCAAGTACCATCGAAAGTGACCTGTGTATTATATTTTTGAATTAAAATAGACCTATTTGTTAAAAATGAATCAATTATGAATAGAAACGAGTGCCCAGTTCTATGTTTTGATTAAAATGTTGAACAGTATGGTTAAGTCAGCATGAATGAATTTAAAACAATCGGTTCTGTGTAAACTCAACAATACAGTTAGTATGACTATTTACTGTAAAGTAAACAGAGCTGTATGTGAACGGCAGTCTGTGTAAAGTGCTACGTCCGGTCTGCTTCAAAATAAAAGTCAGTTTTAGCAGTGTCATGCTCTTATTGTGAAGCTGCACTGCACATACAGGAAGTGTTCCGTTTCTATAAGCAGCACCTTAACACACCCTGAGCCGTGAGTAAAGACTCGTCTTCTTTCACTTGCGCCTCGTTTCAATACTTTTTCTTTTAAAAAAAAATTCTCATATGCATGATGTTTTTAAAAAATGTACGGTGTCCTTGAGTGCTTAGAAAGGCGCCTATAAATGAAATGTATTATCTCTCTCTCTCTCTCTCTATATATATATATATATATAAATATATAAAGGGCCTGAAGTTAACTTTTTTGGCCACCAGCCAGTGTTTTCTTACCAGCCCAAAGTTTTTTTTTTTGCCTAAAATAGACTCAGAAAATGTATAAGAATGGTTCTTCATCTTCTCTTGCTGTTATGTTATTATCCAGCTTAATCTAGGCTTTCTGTATGGAATAATCGGCCTTGTCAGATTTATGCATTCCCCTACTACTGATGCCCTCCACCAGCACTGCAGAGGGGCAAACTACCAGGCAGCAATGATGATGTCCTGTCTCAAAAATATACAAGTGCTCTATCACCTGCTGCATATGGTCGGCGAACAGATGATGGGGACATACATGTCACCTGGATGACAAGAAATCCGGCCACTGACAGGGTTCTGCATGTGATACACTGCAGCTGTAAAGAAAGAGCCTGTGAGGCAGGAAGATGTTCCTGTTTCTCTGCAGGACTGTGTTGCACAGACTAATGTTACTGTACAAATTGTGCCAGTAAAAAAGAAAAAGAGGAAAAGGAAGATGACAACTGTCCTGACACTGACAGTGAGGACAAGAAGTGTCCTTATTTCAACACTGACATCAAAAGGATTCTGGTGTACACTGATATCTGTGCCTAATTGTTATCCAGTTTTACATTTAGTATTATTAATAAAGATCGTTTTTTATAATTAATCAGTGCTGTTTTCATTTGTGGATAAATGCATGAATGGACAAACTAATAGTCAGCTGTATAAATACAATTACTGTCTTTTATTGATCTAGCGGACTTATCATAAAAAAGTTAATCTTCTCGTATGTTTGCCTTATTGTTCTTCTTGGTCACGGTTATGTATTCAGCACGGTTTAGAATCCATTTGGCCACTTAAGAGGATTTCCGGGTGTTTACCTCTTTGTCGCTAACGTTGAATGTAACCACGGGAGCCGCCATCTTGCCATTCTGTTGACAAAAAGCAGCTCTCTCATGGATGTAGAAAAAAAGAACGGGCAGCGGACACAAAATGGCGGCCCATTCATTCCTATGGAAAGCTGCTCAGTGGCGCAGGCTCTCCTACGGACGGCGCCATTTTGCTTTTCGTGAACGCGGAGGCTATCCAGCTGTTAAGTCGTGACGTAAAGCCCTTTCAAAATATGATTCCCGGGTCCAAGCCTTTTATTTCTACAACCCCGCAGTGCCATGTTCCCCGTTGTTTGAACAGATCTGAGTTTTTATAAAACAACGTAATTGTCATTTTACCTCTTTCTCATCATTTAAAAAGGTGTTTAACAGACGAAAGAGGTGATGTAATGGTTCACATGTTTGACCTTTGTGTCTGTTTTGTTTCAACAGGGCATTTGGACCCAGAAATCTTATTTTGAAAGGGTGTTACGTCAGACTTAACAGCCGGATTACTTTACCAGGACTGTAGGAGAAGGTCCCGCCTTTCTCTCCTCTGATTGTCTAGAGGGGATCTCCTCCGATTGGTTATTTGGTTTTGCCGTGAAACGTCATCTCACTCTCACCACATCATCTCACTGGCCAAGTCAGCATGAATGAATTTAAAATGCATGAATGACTTTAAAACAATCGGTTCTGTGTAAACTCAACTATACAGTTAGTATGAAAATGTACTGTAAAGTAAACAGAGCTATATGTGAACTGCAGTCTGTGTAAAGTGCTACGTCCTGTCTGCTTCAAAATAAAAGCCAGTGTTAGCAGTGTCATGCTCATAATGTGAAACTGCAGTGCACATACAGGAAGTGTTCCGTTTTTATTAGCAGCACCGTAACACATCCTGAGCCGTGAGAAAAGACTCGTCTTCTCCCACCTGCGCCTCGTTTCAATACTTTTTCTTCTTGAAAATAACTCATATCCATATCTATTATATATATATATATATATATATATATATATATATATATATATATATATATATATATATATATATATATATATATATAATGTAAAACTAAATAGAAGTACTTACAGTTTTACATTTCACATTTTTAATAAAGATCGTTTTAATAATTGATCAGTGGTGTTTTCGTTTGTGGATAAATACATGAATAAACAAACGAATAGTCAGCTGTATGAGTACAATTTCTGTCTTTTATTGATCTAGAGGACTTAACAAATAGTTCACCTTATCATACATTTGCCTTATTGTTCTTCTTGTACACGGTTATGTATTCAGCACGGTTTAGAAACCATTTGGCCACTTAAGAGGATTTCCGGGTGTTTTCTCTTTGTCGCTAACGTTCAATGTAACCACGGGAGCCGCCATCTTGCCATTCTGTTGACAAAAAGCAGCTCTCGCATGGACGCAGAAAAAAGAACGGACAAGGGACACAAAATGGCGGCCCATTCATTCCTATGGAAAGCTGCTCAGTGGCGCAGGTTCCCCTAAGGACGGCGCCATTTTTCTTTTCGTGAACGCGGGAGGCGATTTTTTTTCACAGGACTGTAGTAAGAGGCCCCGCCTTTCTCTCCTCTGATTGGCTAGAAGGACTCTCCTCCGATTGGTTATTTGGTTTTGCCCTGAAACGTCATCTCACTTTCACGGTGTGCTGACAGCAGCTCCTGTGTTTGGATAATCTTTGCCGCCAACAGAGGAAAAGTAAAGTGAAAAGTGTGTGTGTGTGTGTGTGTGTGTGTGCGTGTGTGTGTGTGTGTGTGTGTGTGTGTGTGTGTGTGTGTGTGCAGGGGCACAGGGGGGACGTGACATTTTTTGACTTTTCTAGATAATTTGGACACAGTTACATGAACTAGAAGTTTTTGTAAAAACTAACAAATGGATTTTACACATTCATAATAATTTTAAATAGAATATGCAATGCAAGTACCATCGAAAGTTCCCTGTGTATTATATTTTTGAATTAAAATAGACCTATTTGTTAAAAATGAATCAATTATGAATAGAAACGAGTGCCCAGTTCTATGTTTTGATTAAAATGTTGAACAGTATGGTTAAGTCAGCATGAATGAATTTAAAACAATCGGTTCTGTGTAAACTCAACAATACAGTTAGTATGACTATTTACTGTAAAGTAAACAGAGCTGTATGTGAACGGCAGTCTGTGTAAAGTGCTACGTCCTGTCTGCTTCAAAATAAAAGTCAGTGTTAGCAGTGTCATGCTCTTAATGTGAAGCTGCAGTGCACATACAGGAAGTGTTCCGTTTCTATAAGCAGCACCTTAACACATCCTGAGCCGTGAGAAAAGACTCGTCTTCTTTCACCTGCGCCTCGTTTCAATACTTTTTCTTTTTGAAAATAACTCTCATATCCATGATATTGTTATTTTAACCGGATTTGATCATTTTGTTTACTCCACATTTTTATTATTGTTTGTGTTGCACTGTTTTTAACAAAAGTACGGTGTCCTTGAGTGCTTAGAAATGCGCCTATAAATGAAGTGTATTATTATTAATATATGTGTGTATAAAAATATATATATTTATATACACACACACACACACACACACACACAGAAACATAGTGGTTTTTTTACCACCCACATTTTTTGTGCCTAAAATAAAGGTGAATGACTCAGTAAATGTATAAGAATGGTTATTCTTCTTCTCTTGCTGTTGAGTTATTATCCAGCTTAATCTAGGCTTTCTGTATGGCATCATCGGCCTTGCCAGAGTTATGCATTCCCCTACTACTGAAGCCCTCCACCAGCACTGCAGAGGGGCAAACTACCAGGCAGCAATGATGATGTCCTGTCTCAAAAATATACAAGTGCTCTATCACCTGCTGCATATGGTCGGCGAACAGATGATGGGGACATACATGTCACCTGGATGACAAGAAATCCGGCCACTGACAGGGTTCTGCATGTGATACACTGCAGCTGTAAAGAAAGAGCCTGTGAGGCAGGAAGATGTTCCTGTTTCTCTGCAGGACTGTGTTGCACAGACTAATGTTACTGTACAAATTGTGCCAGTAAAAAAGAAAAAGAGGAAAAGGAAGATGACAACTGTCCTGACACTGACAGTGAGGACAAGAAGTGTCCTTATTTCAACACTGACATCAAAAGGATTCTGGTGTACACTGATATCTGTGCCTAATTGTTATCCAGTTTTACATTTAGTATTTTTAATAAAGATCGTTTTTTATAATTAATCAGTGCTGTTTTCATTTGTGGATAATTTAAGTGAATAGTCAGCTGTATAAATACAGTTACTGTCTTTTATTGATCTAGATGACTTACCAAATAGTTCACCTTATCGTATATTTGCCTTATTGTTCTTCTTTCATTTGTTAAAAATGAATCAATTATGAATAGAAACGAGTGCCCAGTTCTATGTTTTGATTAAAATGTTGAACAGTATGGCCAAGTCAGCATGAATGAATTTAAAACAATCGGTTCTGTGTAAACTCAACAATACAGTTAGTATGACTATTTACTGTAAAGTAAACAGAGCTGTATGTGAACTGCAGTCTGTGTAAAGTGCTGCGTCCGGTCTGTTTCAAAATAAAAGTCAGTTTTAGCAGTGTCATGCTCTTATTGTGAAGCTGCACTGCACATACAGGAAGTGTTCCGTTTCTATAAGCAGCACCTTAACACATCCTGAGCCGTGAGAAAAGACTCATGTCTTCTCTCACCTGTCCCTCGTTTCAATACAGTTTCTTTTGGGAAAAACTCTCATATCTATAATATATATATATATATATATATGTATATATAGCTTGATATGTTTTGGCTTTTCATGACACCCACTGCATACTAAATATACCAATGTATGTTCATCATAACCAAAGACTTTTAGGTTCTCAGCCCTTATGCCTTCTTTATTTAGGGGAATCTAAGTCACTTCTCATTTACTTCATCCTCTATTTATCCTTATCGTATAATGAGTGTGTCCCTGTTGTATCTATTTCTCTGTTGATATTTAAATGTATAAACATACTTGATATGTTTTGGCTTTTCATTACACCCATTGCATATATGCTATATCTATGCTATATCAGTGTATGATTATCAGCATCACTGATATTTTTCAAAGACTGAATTTACAAGGACATGCCATCTCAAACTGCTTCTTTAAGTGACGTATGACTAACCTTGAAACAAGGTAGTGTTTTAAATCAACAAAAGTGACTTGAACTCTAGACTTCATAGATTAGTTGGTGTGTTGGACTAGAGAGGTTTTCTGTGCACATGTGACCTCTGGTGTTGAAAAAGAGGAACTGACCCTGAGCTGGTTCTTGAAAATAGACTGTACACGTCTATGTTGTTGAAGTTGGGTTGATGAGGAAACTTAATCCGTGCACATGTGTTTGCTCGTATGTTTCTGACAGACAATGGAGGGAAAATGTGAATATTCCTACAGTGCATCTCAAACATTTAAACAAAAGGATAAAAACTATGTTTAACTCAATAGCCTACACATATGCACCCAGTTGCAAGTTTATCAGCAAATTGCATCTATAAAATGTATCTTTGAGGTATCTGAATCTGTCTGTGGTCTTCAGACAGTCTTGGTGCTACGTCCTCTGCTCTCTTTGACTCTAGACAGTCATGGTGTTATGCCTCCCCCCACTGGTTTCTACAAAGTTTTACTTGCTCCACCTGGCCTGGACTGAAACCATTTTTCATGTTTGATGCTCAAAATGGAGGATAGGCTCCAGAAAAGGGTGCTATTGTGAGAGTGGGGCGTGGGTGTGACGTCAGAGAGAGGCAACATTGTTATCGTTTCAGAGTTCGCAGGTGTAAGAAGAAAAATAAACCGCGTGTGTTGCTCAGCTCCAAAGAGTATTATGTCTGTGAGTTTTTTTCAGCAGAAAAGAGTGACTTTAGAAACTCTGTACACTTCAGAACTCTACACTATTGTAGATTTAAGTTATCTTTAGAAATTGGTCTGACAGTGGTCATAAAAAAACAGCAGTTTGAAGAGATGTCACCTTGAATATAAGTCTTTATTATTCATCATGTGCATACATGGTGCATAATCCCAAATAAATAAATACTTAATCAAAAAAAACAAACTAATTTAAAATGACTGACTAACAGGCTATGTAGGCTACACAGCGCACAGAAAGTGGAAGAAACCCTGTAGGGTCAAGATCATTTTTGCCACCTATAGAGTTCATTAAGCCTTCCACAGATAAATAGGCTATTTTTTTAGCCTATACTCTTGATACGGTAAGTACATATTGGCTATAAGTTGAACCCTTTTATCATTTCATCTCACTCCGTGGTCTGGCATCTACACAACCTTTAGTTCATAAAAAAGAGTGACGCTAAGCTACCAAAAAAAGTTTGTTGATGAAATTTCAGTCGATTATTCATACATATGTGTTTTATGCTGAACTAGTTTCTTCAGAGCGTAATACTATTTTTGCCGTGTTGAAACGTTGTTGAAACAGGCCAAGTGGAAGCCAGGTACAACAATTCTCCACATCGTCTGTTAAACGGAGCACTGTTGTAGGTGCAACCGGCACCCCAAAGATGATTGTTCATTTCTTGATTAACTCAAACTTTCAGTTTGATTAAAAGTAGGCCCAAAGCCTGCTGAAACAAAGGCCAACCATGCAACCTTCCCCCACAACAGGTCACACGCAGGTGTAAATCCCCCAAGGGACCTCCAAACTGTTCATTGGCTAAGCTGACCTCTGGCGATGACATCATCGGTGTCTATAAAACTGTAGAACACCCACTTCCTCACTCTCTCTCCTTTGGATCTCTCTCCCGGATCTCTCTCTTGGCCTCTCTTCCTTCGAACTCAACTCGACGCGTTCCTGCGGATCCAGGAGACCAGCTGCCCGCTGCCCCTAGGCCCTGGACCTGGCCTGTGGCGTAGGATCACCAGCAAAGGTTAACCAACAGGTTATCCACCAACTGAGCAGAACAAAGAGCGATCTGAGTCCTCTTTTGTCTAAGAGTAACAATCAAGACAAGAACCTTTCTGCAACCAGCCAATGGCATCAGCAACGCAACTTATCTCCCATCTCATGGACTGGTAACTAATCACCAACTGGGCATTACTACATGTTATAAGACTGTATGAACAGTTAGATAGAACTGTAACTTTGTCATAACCTAAATAAGAACTGAGATCCCCAGGCTGCAGGCCTTTGTGTAACTTAAATGTTCACACCTTCTCTGCAGGGGTCCAAGCCCCCACCTCTCCTCTTTGTTTCACACACACACACCCACACACACGTGCTGTTAGCTTTATGTAGCAGGTAGATGGCAGCCGTTGGGTAAAATGTTCCTCGCCCATAGCCATACTTTACTTCCGGGTCTTAATTGACCAGCTGTGCATCATACTGTACATAAGCTGTGGCATGTCGATGCTCTCCCTCTTTTCCTCCTTGGTCCGTGACTGTGTGAGCGTGCGTCTGCGGTCCCTGTCCAGTTTGGTGCCGGCTTCTCCCCTCGTTTCTGACGGTGACGACGCATGCGAGTCTGCTGTCCTCGTCCTGCCTGGTGCCGGTTTCTTCCCTTCGTCTCTGACGGTGGCTAGCTTGTATGAAAAACTTTGCGGAAGCTGTGAGTAGTATATGGGGATTGCCACTGCTGTTTTGTTTTGCTTAGGTTTTGCTGAATTTAGTTTGTTTGGTGTGACTTGGTTGTTTAATTTCTATGTAGGTTTTTTTTTAATTTTGTTCTTGTTTTTTGTATAATGTTAATTCTTCTGGGTTGGGTTTATTTCTGCTTTTGTCCCAATTTATTTGTTATTTCCTACCAAGGAGGAAAAGAAACTAACAGAGCTGCAATGTCTATTTGTGTTTTTATTGTATGAAGATTTAATGTGTTTCTCTCTCTCTGTGAGTGCTGTAGGGGCAGCGGCAAGTGAGGCCGGCCGATGGTGGAGGGTTTGGTGACAGAGTCTCTCACCTGTACTTCACACTCCTTCTGATTTTGTGTGCTTGGTAATTATATTTGCACGTCCCTCACTATTTATAGTTGATCCCTTTTTTTGTTTGGTTTTGCTATTTGCATGTCCCTCTGCTGTCTGCGGCCTCGGCCGCCCATCCTCAGTACACTCCTAGTCATTTTTTTAACCGCTAGCTTTAATAAATTGTCTCTTTTAATATTGATGTTGGCAGCTCTGTAAATAAAATTGTAAGTCTTGGTGGGAAACACCCTTGCCTCGGTACATCATTTTTGTCGATCTGTATCAGTAAAAGAATCTGTGGCTTTATTGGGTGATTGAAGTATTTAAAGTGCTGATAAGATTTGAAATAGATGGTGAAATTGCGCGCCTTGCCACGGTCCGGTCACATTTAGTTAGTTCATTGTGTGTTTTGTTTGTGCGTTTATTAACTTGTTAATAAATGTTTGTGTTTACCATTTGTCTGTTTATTTAATATTACACAAAGATGAATGAGCCAGCCTCTACTAAGAGAATAACTTTTAAATCCTTCAACTGATTAAACTATTACATTTATCGGTGTTCAACCCTTAATTAGTAGTTTAATATATTTAATGGGACTTTAATATTAGTTGTCACTCCGTCTATGATGGTGGTGCCCTGAGGAACTCTGGTTTAACTAGAGTAATTTTATTATTATCTCTGATAATTATTGGTGATAACTAATAATTACTTGATTAACGGTAAGTTTATCGAGAATACTCAATCTCATAATCTGAACGTGAGTCAAGGCCCTACATTTAATTGGTTCTCCGTGTGAAGTTTTTGATAAATTAAAGTTATTCATCTATAGTACTTTTTCTTTATTAATTTTCCTTATCAAATATTTCATTTGATAGTCCCACTATTGATCCAATTAATCCTAAAGTACCTACACTGTGGATGCCTTAAAGCCCCTGGTCCCGATCAGTCAGCCTGATTCATGCCAGCCCTTGGTTTTGAACAAACCCTGCAAATGTGTTTTGCTGTAGATGACCCTGTCTGATGTACTTGTTCTGTGTGTATACTTATGTATGTGTTTTTTGTTTTGCTTTTCACTGATAAATCAATAAAAAGAAAGTTTAAAAAAAAACATTATCTTCAATCTTATCTGCATAGTCTAATAAATCCAGTACTAATCTAATGTTGTTGTGAATTGAACGTTCTCTAAGGAAACCAGATTGGGATTCACTAATAACATGAGGCAAACATTCATTCACAGATTACAATTCAATATATAGTATTATTTCCTTTATTATTATTTTTACAATAGTTTTCAGACTTTAGTTAGTCTGCATTAAATTTCCAAGTGATATTTATTTCATCAGGACTTGATTTTGGTTTCAGTTCCAGGTGTAGTGAACAGTGATCTGTTAGTGGTGCACTTGACGTAGAGACCTCTGAAACATATTCAACAATATCCAGGAGCAGCACTCAATAAGTCTGCCCCTGGTTGTTGCAGCAAACCTGACTGCCACTACAGGTGGTGCAGTCAGCACACCAGCCTCTGCCCCTACTGCAGAAGAAGCCAGGGCTAGCCAGCCAAAGAGGAAGAGGTCCAGGGACAGAGAGAGAGCAGGAGAGGGAAAGGGAGGCCGTGGCAAGAGAGGAGGCGAGGGAAAGGGCAGCCACTGAACGGTCAGAAAATACTTGACACTCTTTGAAAAACTTGTGAACAAATTTTAAATAATATTAAGAAGAAATTCAACCCAGGTAATTCATTTTTCAAATCAATAGTGTATTGTCTATGTTTACAACAAAGCATAGACATACATTTCACAACTATATTCAATTATTTACAAGTTTAAATGTGATCATGGTCATCAAGACATGCAGACATTTCTTCACGAGCAGAGAGCCTGGCAGCAAGCCTTCCCCAAACAACATTCCCCGACAGGTCCCTCTCATCTGCTTCTGAGTCGCAATCCCCATCTTCATCTGGGTCTGCCTCTGAACTCCCTCTTGGCATCCCAGATGCCCTGCAGCAACACTGAGGGAAAAGGTTTTCTGTTCATGTAGCATTTTTTCTGTGGCTCTGCAGTAGACAAGTACCCTAAAGCACGGGGAACGGTACAGACGGACAGTGTGAGTGCGCCCTTAAGGGTATCTGGGCCTGTTAAATAATCTTTTTAGCCTGTTTTATTAAGCATTATATTCCTTGAATTTGACTTATCTGGGTTTTTATTATTTCATATTAATTCCAATGTATAATAAATTGTGAGATAGGAATTGTTCATGTCTACCAGAATTGAATTTCCCTCTAACATCAGACCTGCTTGGTCACATGTTTGCTTTCACTTGAGAGGTCTCAATTACTGTCATTGATGAAGAGCACACCTTTCTTCCCAGGCGTACAAATATACAGTAGCCTACATGATCAGTGTTTCACAGACATGAAAGTTCCTGTTTGTGTTGAGGTCTATCTTGGTTTTTGATGATGATGTACGTGACAGATGAGGTAGAGGTACATTTTGCATTAATGGATAGTGATTAGTGTGCACCTGACTGTAAAATGCAGGTCAGCCTGAGTGTCAACCTCTTGTCTCCTTGAGTATCAAATGGCAGGTATGTATGTGGAATGTAGGCTAATTATCTTTTTATATAGTTAAAATACCCAGTTCTTGCCAGCTTATTAGGTAGATGGTAGACCTACATAAAGTTAATGTAGTAATGTAAAAAAGCAGTAATAACTGCAAACCCTCAGTTATGTTATGTTTTGTGTAATTTACAGAGGTGATTGTCCATCCCATATAAATGAGGATACAGTTAGTAACTCCTGAGGATAGACTATTAGAAACACCTCTCAGTATAACCCAGTAAGAGCACCACAAACTACAACATACATAAAATATCAACACCTCTCTAAAAACATTTAAAACATAAAGACAGGGACAGCAAATTAAGTCAAGTATTTATTAACTGACCAAGGATCAAAAGGATCAAGAGCTTTCACAACCTTTACAATAAACATACAACAAGAAAGTGCAGTGGATTTATCTTAACCTTCCTCTCGTGTTATCTTTCTGTTACCATCTCTTATGTAAACAGGTCGGTTTTGACCCATGTCTTAAATCAGCACTCAAATACACTAAAAACAATTATCGAACATCCAATTTGTTTATTGTTGGTTACCTTGTTAGGCTTCCATATCCATAAACATATTGGCTTAATTATTTTTGGTGTGGTGGGGTTCTTTTTTTGTTCGTAAGGGAAATGAAATCAGATAAGTTAAATGTAGAGGAAATGTATAAGATAAAATATGTATGACTGTATATGACAGAAATGAGCAGTAAGAATACATTATTGCACTTAAGTGGTGGATTACTTTATTGCACAAAAAAAGGTATGTAAGAGTGGACTATCAATTGCACAGTGAGAGGCTCCCACTCCTTCCCTTCTGTCCTCTTTATTTCCTCCTCCCCCCGAGTGAGGAGTTGTAAAGTGTGACGGCCTGAGGGACAAAGGAGTTCTTGAGCCTGTTGGTCCTACACTTGGGCAGGAGCAGCCTTCCACTGAACAGGCTCCTCTGGGTGCTGATGATGGTGTGCAGGGGGTGGCTGGCATTGTCCATAATGTCCAGCAGTTTGTCCAGTGTCCTCCTCTCTGCCACCGTCACCAGCGAGTCCAGTTTCATGCCGACCACAGAGCCGGCCCGTCTGATCAGTTTATCTGGAGGTGTCCTTCTTGGATTTGCTGACCCCCCCCCCCCCCCCACACACACACACACACACACCACAGTGTAGAAGAGGACACTGGTGACCACAGACTGGTAAAACATCCACAGCAGTTTGCTGCAGATGTTGAAGGACCGCCGTCTCCTCAGGAAGTACATCCTGCTTTGTGTCTTCCTGTACAGGTGGCTGGTGTGTGTTGTCCAGTCCAGGTTTATTGTCCAGCCACAGCCCAAGGTATTTGTATGAGTCCACAGCCTCCACCTCAGCTCCCTCTAGCAAGACTGGTCACAGTCTTGATCTGGACCTCCTAAAATCAATGACCAGCTCCTTCGTCTTGGAGGTGTTGAGCTGTAGGTGGTTAGTGTGGCACCAGAGGGCAAAGTCCCCCACCAGACTCCGATGCTCCTCCTCTCTGTCACCCCTGATACATCCCACGATGGCTGTGTCATTGGCGTACTTCTGTATGTGACACAGCTCCGAGTTGTAGAGGGGCCAGCGCTGTGCCCTGAGGGGCTCCAGTGCTGCTGAGCACAGTGTCAGACGTGGTGTCCTTCAGCCTGACATACTTTGGCTTGTCAGTGAGGTAGTCTCTGATCCAGTCCACCAGATAGGGGTCCACTCCCATCCTGTTCAGTTTGTCCTGAAGTATAGGGGGGTGGCTGGTGTTAAAGGCACTGGAGAAGTCCAAGAAGAGAATCCTCACTGTGCCGCTTCCCTTATCAAGATGGGATATTCAAGAGAATCATATAAATAAATAAAAGGTTGGTTAAAGAAACAACAACCAATCAAGCAAATCAAACCAATTACTAGTTCCAAAACTAATGTAGTACCTGGTACTAAGAATACCTTTAAGAATGTTCGACAATGCCACCTCCCGCTAAGGGGCAGGAGGAACCCTTCAACCCTTTAATATCTACAATGCAATTTATGACCGACTCGGACCTCCCCGAGCAGAAACAATTTACCAGAGGCGTATCCTGTGCAGAAGTTAAGTTGGCTTTATTATAATATGTAGATAAAACATAGGCATGAAGCAATCATCACAAAATTCTCATTAGGTGGTTAAAGTCAATTTAGTTCTCCTCACAATAAGAGCGGGTCAGTCATTCACAGCACTAATAAAAAACTAAATCAGAGTAAAGGTCTCTCTGTGCAAGAACTTGCATGTGTATGCGTGTGTGTTTAGCTGCATGTGTTGTTCTTTGCAGATATTTTTCTAGGTTTGTCTTTCTGTCCTTACTGCTTGGGCAGACCTGACACCTCTTTCTTTCAGAATCTGGTGGCCTGATTGGGGTTGTGACTGTGGCTGTTGAGGCAGAGCTGGCTGAGGAGGATGCCTGTGTGGGTGTTTTCCTCCAAGGTTGGTCATAGCAATGATGACTCTTTATAGTGACAATGGCATGAATAGCTCAAAACCTGTCTTGATGTCACTGACTCTCGTCACAGCGAACCTTGTGATTCCAGGTGTCATTTTGATGACATTTGCAGCAGCTGCCCTGCCATGTACATCATGAGGTACTGAATTCCAACAGACCTCAACATTTTTTGACTTGAATCTTTCAGCAGACGTGTCTGTGTCTTCTAGATGATACTCCACATTGTCTTCCTCCTCAGAAAGCTGTTCACCCGTATCACTATGCTGCTCTTTGTCCTCTCCCTCATTTTCACCAAAAATATGATCCAGAACTTCTCTTTTTTTTTCATTTTTTGCATGCTGCAAATTGGAGGTGTCAAATCATAATGAATATAAGTCAGATAGCTAACCTGACAGTTTAACATTAAATTTTTAAATGTGTTAATCCTGTCCAACCACTTCATTGTAACACCAGACATAAGTTATACATACTGTACAGTATTTTTGTAAAACTATATCAATGCCATAGCGATAATCAAATTAAAACACATTATACTATCATCAAAATTTTAATAATCAAATATTTCAGAACATATTCAGTATATATTTGGCTGGTAATATGAAATCAATACAGCTATTTACAATTCAACATTTGGAGAGTCAACATAACACAACTCACCATTTAATAAAACACTCTTTCATCACTTGTATTGAAATTTTGCTCGCCTCTCTTTCAGGCAAAGTGATCAATCACCCTCTCACTGAAGTCAGGCATGTTCCTGACAAGTTCTCTCTCCATGGAAAGCTTGAACAATGCATTCAGACGTTCCTGTGCCATTGTATTTCTCAGGAACGTCTTGATTCTCTTTAAGGTTTAGAAACACCTCTCAGCTTCAGCTTGACTTTGGAGTGGTTATAAGGACGTTCAACAGTGCCACAGTCTCAGAGAAGGTTTCCTGGAGGTTGTAGCTCTGTAGAACCTGGTACAGAGCCAGAGCACCACAGCAGCCCCTGAAGTTTGGACTTTCATAGATGAGAGAAAGTTCAGTCCTGAGCTTCTCCTTGTCTAACACGGGGTACGCCCTCACGGTGGTATTCAGAGCCTCTTCAGGGAATGTTTTCAGATGCCGGTCAAACAGCTCTCCCTCTAGCAGCACGGAACTCAGAATATGGCTGGTGAAGGAGAACCTGTCTTTGGCATGGAGCAGGATTGTGTTGCAGACCTGTTAAAATTATAAAAATGTACATTCAGTAACTCAAAATTGTAAAAATTATATATTCTACTGGTGTTGGCATGAATGTGATCTACTGTATCTACTGTCTAAAAGTTCCAAAGTATGCATTTTGTTATTCATGCAGACTTATACTGTATCCGGGTGAGTAAAAAATGACTACCATCCATTATTAAATCTAACTCTGTAAAAACAGAGGATGTGATTTTATATCACTTGGATCCAGCACTTGAGTATGCCTCCATCATTGGTCAGTAGTGAATGCAGATACCTCTTTGCCTGCCTCTCTTATTCTCCTCAGGCTCTCCTTGATCTTGTGGTACCTGGTGCTTCTTGCTGCTGCTGTTGTGAGGAGCTTTTGTCCCTGAAGGGAGACAGATCCAAAGTGTTGGAATATGAACAAGAAAGTAGGTCATTGTCATGATCTACAATTCCTGTCTTTAGGAAAACAGTTATACTAGTAAGTAATAAAAACTGTCTGTTTTGCATAACTTTCTGGAAATGGCTGGAAAATATCCAATATCCCTATTTCTGGATGTGCTTAACTTACTTATGCACACAAATGCATATGATTGAATTGGTTCATTACTTTTGAGGTTCTATACATTATTGCCATCACAACCTGCTAAAATTTTGTAATGAACATGTGCATAATTATTATTATAATTACCATATTGTATTATCTTACCTGATGGCCTGAACACTGCTGGTAAAGTTCTGCAGGGCACGTTTGATGAACACCATGTGTGTGGATGCTTTTGAGCGGCATGTTTGGAGGACTGAAAAACGAGGTTACGGACTGTGACATGGATGAAGATTATTCCGGGAGTACTGCTAAATGGACTGGTGGCCTGAGTGGCTAATTTTTTTTTAAAATCTAAAATAAAAACATGAATATATCGGCGCCCAGAGCAGTTGGGGGTTTGGTGCCTTGCTCAACAGCACCTCGGCAGTGCCCAGGAGACTGGCACCTCTCCAGCCACCAGTCCCCACTCCATTCATGGTCCACACAGGGACTCGAACCAGCGACCCTACGGTTCCCAGCCGAGTCACCTATGGACCATGAAAACATGGTGTCACTGGGTGAGGTGTTTGAGGAGCACCTGAGAACGGCCACAGTCTTTAAGGGCACGTCAAAGACGGTGCAGAATGAGCTGCTGGATTGCATGGCATCTGTCACCAGGGAACGTATCGTGGAGGAGGTTCAATCGGCTAGATTTGTGGCAACCCAAGCAGATGAAACCCAGTGTTTCCCACAGACCAGGTAGCAAAGTGTGGTGCAGGGCCGTACAGAGACCTTTTGAGGGGCAGGGGCTCTGACCTCTCCCTTGTACAGACTCTGACAACAGATATGTGACAGAGTCTGTACAAGGGAGGTCCATCCGGTCCATTTCTAACAGACGTGTTTCCTTTTTGTTACTTTTCATATTAACAACTGTACGAATAAACAGCAGTTGACAAAATACCAATTACATCTGGTTTATTTATATACGTCTCTTTCCAAACAAGCTGGGACATATGTGAAAAAGTTTTTAAAAAAAGGCTGAATATTTGATAGGAACACTTAAAGAATATGTGCAAAAGTATGAAAAAGATGGATATTTTAAGAGAATATTGAAAATTCTGAATATGTGGAAAAGTAAACAAAAGCTTATTATTTGAAAATAATATGAAAAGGCTGAATATGTCCAAAAGTATAAAAAGGCTGAATATTTGAAAATAATATTAAAAAAACAGCAAAGGAAAACCTGATTTTGAATCAGATGGACTTTAAAACTGCCTAGATTCATGCACCAATAGATTGTGCGATTTACATTGAACAGCCAGGGGGTTGCAATGTAAATTCAAGCCCAAATAAAAACTTTATCACTTTTTCACTTTATGGGTTAAAACAGTCAGATAGAAATTGTTGAGCCCATTTCCAGTTGATCCAACCTCCAAAGTCTCACCTTTAATGTGTCTTTATTATTCTGTAGTGTTTAATTTCCCTCAGAAAACTGACTGTGCAAACATCTAGAAAAACACTATTGTCATGGCAATGACAGTTTTATAAAAATCTCTGCATCTTTAGCTAAAATACAATATATGAGTCAAGAAGATTACTATGACTAAGCCCAGAAATGCACCAGCAACTAAAATGTATTGTTATTGAGTCAAAACACAAGTGTTTGCATTAAACAATTGCTAAAATGTGATTTGTGTTAATTTGCTTCTTTGTTGGGTCAACCCTGTTAGATGCGTTTCAATCAATGTATTTTACCATATTCTAAATACTATATATATTTGAATTATGTCAATAAAGTGTTTTTATTATTCAAAAAGAACTCTAGAGTTTTATACTTTTGCCAATGCTAAACTTTTTTCATACATCTGAACACAGCTTTCACTTGCTTTTAAGTACATATTTCCTCTTATCTAGTGATTTGTACTCAATTCATCCTAAAAATATTCCGCACATTTCCAACATTAGTGGTATTACTGATCTTTTAATCCAATTCATACTAATTAGACCCTTTTCAACATTTAACATTGTGTTCATTCTCCATCAACTGCTTCTCCTTACACACCAGCAATGCAGTTAAGTGTCAGCGCTTCAACAAGACTTCAAATATTCAAAGTTTTAAAAATATATATATTACAGGTATTATTCATCCTTTAAATGCTATGCATACCAATTCTCACTTGTTCTTACTTTTCCTACTTCACCTTCTCCTGAAAAAGTCAAGCCTGCAAAACTGTTCAGTGGCAGCTTTTTTCTAAAACCTAAAAATGTTCCACATGTTTCATACATTTATGATATTGTTAAAATTTTCAAAGACATTCATACTTATTAGAAAGCTTTTTAAATATTCACATAGCTTTTTAAAACTTTTTCACCTTTTTATCATTATTATTTTGCAATAATAAGCTGGAAGTGTTTTTGTGGAACCAAATGTATTTTATTTGAGACATTTAAATTGATATAGTTTTACAAAAATACTGAACAGTATGTATAATTCATGTCTGGTGTTGCCATCTAGTGGTTGAACAGGATAATCAAATTAAACAATTTAATGTTACACTGTCAAGTTAGCTATCTGACTTTTACTTATTATGATTTGATGCATTGAACTGGTCATCTTAGCCATCATCCCAAAAGTTTCCCCCTCCTAAGAAACTTGTCAGGAGCAGCCACTGGCCAGATGGTAGCCTATGGTTGTTCACATTTACAAAGCCATACAATCTAACTGCACCTCATCATTTTGGCCTGGTCTTTAATGTGTTAAGCCAAGATGCACTGCCACTGACATTTGGTCAAACCTCAGGAGTTTAGTCACTTTGGGACATGAACATTTAGCTTCTATGAAGAAGCACTTTGTATCCTAAAAACCAGAAATGGTAGATATAAATATCCAATCCTCAGCAATTTCACTGGTTTTTGCCATGTGGTTTTATTTTTATTTATTGTTTAAAGTCTGCCCTCTCCTTTACACTTTAAGATAATTCCACTGCACTATCTTGTTGTAAAGATTGTGAAAGCTCTTGATCCTTGGTCAGTTAATAAATACTTGACTTAATATGCTGCCCCTGTCTTTATGTGGTTGCTGGACATATCTTGTGTCCTGTTTAGCTATTTTACATCATACAACATTAGATTCACTTAAATAATTTATTGTGGAGCTTCACCATGTTTGTGTATGGTGTTGCCCTCTAGTGGACAGACACAAGAAGGACTCTGAGTTAATCATCTAACAACACAGTGATACTGTCTTTATGGATGCAACTATTGAATGGCTCACCTTAATCATTATCAGAAACATACCAACAAAACTGTTTTCATCCTTAAGAAAATCTGTATTGTTTTCAACAAAATAAATAAATAATATTATTGTAACCCACCAGTGAAATCAAGAGCTTCCTATAGGAAATTAGTCGCCTATGCTCAATTAAATACCCTGCAAACAAACACCATATCCAGTGGATGCCAGGGACACAACATTATCATTTGTATTTCAGATATGTGAAATAACACAGAAGACTAGTGTACTCACCAAAATAGTGACTGTCTATCTTCAATACTTCTGTTCTTTCCTGGCTGCATCCAAGAGTTTGTTGTTTCTAACTAACTTCTTGTAAACCTTGCACAGCTCAGCAGGTTATTTTATTATCCAGGGGCGATGAAGCTTCACGAAAAAAGTTATCAATGAAGAGGTAGCTACCTGCCGCACGGCTGCTGCTTTTGTGCTTCTCCGTGTCCGCATGTTGTTCAATGGCAGCTTTTCCCTGACTGCAACATCAACATCTGAGAAACTCAGGAGGATCTTCAACAAACACTGCATCCCTGTGTATTTCAAACCCGGTAACACACTCAGACAGAGACTAGTACATCCGAAAGGACAGAACACCACACCACCACAAATGCAATCTGGTTTATGCTGTCCAATGCAACGAGGAATGCAAAGATCTTTACATTGGAGAAACAAAACAACCACTGCATAAATGCATGGCCCAACACAGGAGAGCTAACTCCTCAGGCCTGGACTCTGCTGTCCACTTACACCTCAAGGAGAAAGCCCACTTCTTTGATGACAACAATGTCCACATCCTCGACGGAGAGGACAGATGGTTTGAAAGAGGAGTAAAAGAAGCTATCTATGTAGAAGTGGAAAAACCATCGCTAAACAGAGGAGGAGGTCTGAGACACCACTTATCACCCATTTACAATGCTGCCCTTTCATCCCTTCCCAGGAGATTCAACAATCTAACCTCAAAGAACAACTGTTCACAAATGGCCCCGTGTGACTCCAACGACTGTCATTAAGACCCAATAGAGCACTAACGAAGTCTAAACCAACTGCCCACCAACGGCTGTCACCCTAACGACGGGCGTGGGCTTTTGGAGCACAAAGGTTTCAGTGACATCATCTGCCTTGTGAGAGGTTAAATACCTGGATCTCACATCAGTTAGTTTGACCAGTCCCAGCCTGGTCAGATGCGTACATGAACTGATGAAGCCTCTTGGATGAGAGGTGAAACGTCTTCCTAGACAAACAACCAGTCCAGTTGTTTTTGACTGAAATTGCTTTGAGGATAACGATGACCTGGACAAATGAGAACATTCACAGGCCAACATCAACATCACAACGACAGAGTGTGCAAGGCCATGAAAGGAGTCTCGACTGCGTTTCGATATTAAATCCTGTTCTTTCGTCCGTTCTGGATTGAATGAAGTTTGACGTTTTGGCATGATGGCATGCAAACAGCTGACTTTCTTTTCTTTTGTTTACTAACAACTAACTTTCTGTCAACGAGTCCTGCATAAATGTGACGTTGCAGCACATGGAGCCTTGTTTACGTTTTTAACCAATGATATAGCAGATATTTATCCGACGCTGCTCTCAGCCAATCATTTCGTACTTTTTTTTAATAAAGATCGTTTTTAGAATTGATCAGAGCTTTTTTCATTTGTGGATAAATTAATGAATGAATGAACAAATAGTCAGCTGTATGAATACAATAACTGTCTTTTATTGATCTAGAGGACTTAACATAAAAAGTTCACCTTATGGTATATTTGCCTTATTGTTCTTCTTGGTCGCGGTTATGTATTCAGCACGGTTTAGAATCCATTTGACCACTTAAGAGGATTTCCGGGTGTTTTCCTCTCTGACTCTAACCACGGGAGCCGCCATCTTGTCATTCTGTTGACAAAAAGCAGCTCTCTCATGGATGTAGAAAAAAGAACGGACAGCGGAAACAAAATGGCGGCCCATTCATTCCTATGGAAAGCTGCTCAGTGGCGCAGGCTCCCCTAAGGACGGCGCCATTTTTGCTTCTCGTGAACGCGGGAAGACTTACCGGATGAAGAATTATTTTTTAATTATTTTTATGTTTTTATTGCAAAGGGCAAAATACAAAACAAATAGGCACATTCAAATGCAATTACAAAAGTTGTTGCTTTCAGAACTGAGCGTGACATTTCTTACATTAAGAAAGTACATGAAATAAACAGAACAGTAAGAGAAAGTAAAGCAATAGAAAAGAAGAAAACAGTATCTTACAGGGGATCAATCAAAAGTAAAAGTTGATAAAGTGTTATACAGCAATAGGGCATTCTTTGATTTTATAAGTTTTAATAAATCAAAGTAAAGGTGCAGTTATTTTAAAAATGTTGAAATAAGGGGTAGTCTTTAAGGATTTACTTTTGTGTATAAAGTATTTGGCGAGTATAACCGTTTTCTGTCCTCCATTATTAAACCAAATCTCTCATCGTTGTAAGTCAGGGGTGGCACATCTATCTTATTAAAGGTTATCCAATTTTTGTGCATTCAAAACAAATTAGATAGACTGGAAGAGAAATTTAAATGTTCAAGTGTTTCCACTTCTGTTTTACTGAAAGCACATTCATTACAGTCCAAATTAAAGTCAAGTCTTAGGAATTCATCGCAAGGATAAAAATAATCTATTGTTTTGAAGTGTACCTCTTTCACTTTAGGGGAGATGGAAAGCAGAGAAATTTACACCTAATTATTTTGGCATCCAAGGAGGAGTATTACTATAACATATTTTTTATTTTGAGAGAAAATGGAAAAAAAATCTTTGGTGAGAGTAGATCTCAGAAATGTGTTGATACAGCTTTTCTCTAATAAAGGTTGGTTATTTATGAGCAGGGTGAGTAGTTCTAGTGTTATCAACATGTACATTAAAGTTCCCTTCATCGTACAGATGAGAGCCTCTGGAATTGCTTTAATTACAGTCCAGTAGTCGTTTCTGGGACATATAATATCAAAGTCAAAAGTCAAATTCAGCTTTATTGTTAATTCTTCTCATGAACAAGAAATACAAGGAATCGAAATTGCGTTTCTCACTCACGTTGCCCTCTAGTGGACAGACATAAGAAGGACTCTGACTTAATCATCTAACAACACATTGATACTGCCTTGCTTAATGCACCTAACACCAACAATTTCAGACTGGATAGGAATAGTTTAAGAAATTCTCAACATGGAAAGGTTAACATTTTCCCTGGGATACAATACTGAAAAAGGCGACCATTATTGGAAGAAATGGAGGGACTACATTGATGATGTATATTCTATGTGGGTATTTAAATTTTCTGCATTGCGACATTGGAAACTTACACCGGGCAATGAGTTTTTCTCTCCCTATATAATATATGTTACCTTTATTTACATTAATTACCCCCCCCCCTTTTTTTTTACCTCTTTATTTTACTGATGACCTCGCGGACTGCACGGAGGGAGGTATTTAGTGTCACTGTGGACTTAAACGGAGCACTGTGGATGCCTTAAAGCCCCTGGTCCCGATCAGTCAGCCTGATTCATGCCAGCCCTTGGTTTTGAACAAACCCTGCAAATGTGTTTTGCTGTAGATGACCCTGTCTGATGTACTTGTTCTGTGTGTATACTTATGTATGTGTTTTTTGTTTTGCTTTTCACTGATAAATCAATAAAAAGAAAGTTTAAAAAAAAAACATTATCTTCAATCTTATCTGCATAGTCTAATAAATCCAGTACTAATCTAATGTTGTTGTGAATTGAACGTTCTCTAAGGAAACCAGATTGGGATTCACTAATAACATGAGGCAAACATTCATTCACAGATTACAATTTAATATATAGTATTATTTCCTTTATTATTATTTTTACAATAGTTTTCAGACTTTAGTTAGTCTGCATTCAATTTACAAGTGATATTTATTTCATCAGGACTTGATTTTGGTTTCAGTTCCAGGTGTAGTGAACAGTGATCTGTTAGTGGTGCACTTGACGTAGAGACCTCTGAAACATATTCAACAATATCCAGGAGCAGCACTCAATAAGTCTGCCCCTGGTTGTTGCAGCAAACCTGACTGCCACTACAGGTGGTGCAGTCAGCACACCAGCCTCTGCCCCTACTGTAGAAGAAGCCAGGGCTAGCAAGCCACGAGGTCCAGGGACATTGAGGCGCTCCTGGACTTTCTGAGAGAACAGGCAGAGAGAGAGCAGGAGATGGGGAGGGAGGCCATGGCAAGAGAGGAGGCGAGGGAAAGGCAGTTAGTTAGTCCTGAGCATAGACTATTAGGGCGACTCACACTGTCTGCCCGTACCGTGCCCCGGGCTTTAGGGTACTTGTCCCCCCCTCCCTCTCCCCTCGCTTGCCAGCCCGTTCGTACTCACACTGCCTGGGCCTCACGCAAATGCTTCTTGCCTGTCAATACGTCATCACGCTGTAACACGTCACACGCATTGATCAGAATCAGAATCAGAAAAACTTTAATGTCCTGCAGACGGGGAAATTAATTTTTCACAGCAGCAACAGAATATTACAACCAGAAACATATTACAAAATAAGATAAAATAATATATAAAAATAGCAAAAATTAGCAATAAAGTTACATTTAAAAAGGGAAGAAATAGAAATAGACATATATACATATTCACATGATATAGTGCAGTTGTTCTTGTTTTGTTTGTTTTGTAATAATATAGTATTGAATAAATAAATATGAGTAAATATGACCAAATAGTGCAAAAACAGAAGTGACCTTAGTACAGGCATAATGCACAGTGCAGGGTACAGGATGAGGTCAATAGTCTATTTGGAGCAGTGCTGATTGTGTAGTTTGACAGCAGCAGGAAGGAAGGACCTGCGATACCTCTCCTTCGCACACTTAGGGTGTATCAGTCTGTTGCTGAAGGAGCTGCCCAGTGCTGTGAGAGTGACCTGCAGGGGGTGGGAATCGAAATTGCGTTTCTCACTCACGTTGCCCTCTAGTGGACAGACATAAGAAGGACTCTGACTTAATCATCTAACAACACATTGATACTGCCTTACTTAATGCACCTAACACCAACAATTTCAGACTGGATAGGAATAGTTTAAGAAATTCTCAACATGGAAAGGTTAACATTTTCCCTGGGATACAATACTGAAAAAGGCGACCATTATTGGAAGAAATGGAGGGACTACATTGAGAGGTGATCCTATCACTGGATGTATATTCTATGTGGTTATTGCATGTCTGCATTGCGACATTGGAAATTTTACTTCGGGCCATGAGTTTTTCGCTCCCTGTATAATATTAGTTACCTTTATTTCTATCTATTATACCCCCCCCCCCCCCTTTTTTTTTTTTACCTCTCTATTTTACTGATGACCTCATGGACTGCACGGAGGGAGGTATTTAGTGTTACTGTGGACTTAAACGGAGCACTGTGGATGCCTTAAAGCCCCTGGTCCAGATCAGTCAGCCTGATTCATGCCAGCCCTTGGTTTTGAACAAACCCTGCAAATGTGTTTTGCTGTAGATGACCCTGTCTGATGTACTTGTTCTGTGTGTATACTTATGTATGTGTTTTTTGTTTTGCTTTTCACTGATAAATCAATAAAAAGAAAGTTTAAAAAAAAACATTATCTTCAATCTTATCTGCATAGTCTAATAAATCCAGTACTAATCTAATGTTGTTGTGAATTGAACGTTCTCTAAGGAAACCAGATTGGGATTCACTAATAACATGAGGCAAACATTCATTCACAGATTACAATTCAATATATAGTATTATTTCCTTTATTATTATTTTTACAATAGTTTTCAGACTTTAGTTAGTCTGCATTAAATTTCCAAGTGATATTTATTTCATCAGGACTTGATTTTGGTTTCAGATCCAGGTGTAGTGAACAGTGATCTGTTAGTGGTGCACTTGACGTAGAGACCTCTGAAACATATTCAACAATATCCAGGAGCAGCACTCAATAAGTCTGCCCCTGGTTGTTGCAGCAAACCTGACTGCCACTACAGGTGGTGCAGTCAGCACACCAGCCTCTGCCCCTACTGTAGAAGAAGCCAGGGCTAGCCAGCCAAAGAGGAAGAGGTCCAGGGACAGAGAGAGAGCAGGAGAGGGAAAGGGAGGCCGTGGCAAGAGAGGAGGCGAGGGAAAGGGCAGCCACTGAACGGTCAGAAAATACTTGACACTCTTTGAAAAATTTGTGAACAAATTTTAAATAATATTAAGAAGAAATTCAACCCAGGTAATTCATTTTTCAAATCAATAGTGTATTGTCTATGTTTACAACAAAGCATAGACATACATTTCACAACTATATTCAATTATTTACAAGTTTAAATGTGATCATGGTCATCAAGACATGCAGACATTTCTTCACGAGCAGAGAGCCTGGCAGCAAGCCTTCCCCAAACAACATTCCCCGACAGGTCCCTCTCATCTGCTTCTGAGTCGCAATCCCCATCTTCATCTGGGTCTGCCTCTGAACTCCCTCTTGGCATCCCAGATGCCCTGCAGCAACACTGAGGGAAAAGGTTTTCTGTTCATGTAGCATTTTTTCTGTGGCTCTGCAGTAGACAAGTACCCTAAAGCACGGGGAACGGTACAGACGGACAGTGTGAGTGCGCCCTTAAGGGTATCTGGGCCTGTTAAAAAATCTTTTTAGCCTGTTTTATTAAGCATTATATTCCTTGAATTTGACTTATCTGGGTTTTTATTATTTCATATTAATTCCATGTATAATAAATTGTGAGATAGGAATTGTTCATGTCTACCAGAATTGAATTTCCCTCTAACATCAGACCTGCTTGGTCACATGTTTGCTTTCACTTGAGAGGTCTCAATTACTGTCATTGATGAAGAGCACACCTTTCTTCCCAGGCGTACAAAAGTACAGTAGCCTACATGATCAGTGTTTCACAGACATGAAAGTTCCTGTTTGTGTTGAGGTCTATCTTGGTTTTTGATGATGATGTACGTGAAATGCAGGTCAGCCTGAGTGTCAACCTCTTGTCTCCTTGAGTATCAAATGGCAGGTATGTATGTGGAATGTAGGCTAATTATCTTTTTATATAGTTAAAATACCCAGTTCTTGCCAGCTTATTAGGTAGGTGGTAGACCTTCATAAAGTTAATGTAGTAATGTAAAAAAGCAGTAATAACTGCAATGAAATCGATTATGTTATGTTTTGTGTAATTTACAGAGGTGATTGTCCATCCCATATAAATGAGGATACAGTTAGTAACTCCTGAGGATAGACTATTAGAAACACCTCTCAGTATAACCCAGTAAGAGCACCACAAACTACAACATACATAAAATATCAACACCTCTCTAAAAACATTTAAAACATAAAGACAGGGACAGCAAATTAAGTCAAGTATTTATTAACTGACCAAGGATCAAAAGGATCAAGAGCTTTCACAACCTTTACAATAAACATACAACAAGAAAGTGCAGTGGATTTATCTTAACCTTCCTCTCGTGTTATCTTTCTGTTACCATCTCTTATGTAAACAGGTCGGTTTTGACCCATGTCTTAAATCAGCACTCAAATACACTAAAAACAATTATCGAACATCCAATTTGTTTATTGTTGGTTACCTTGTTAGGCTTCCATATCCATAAACATATTGGCTTAATTATTTTTGGTGTGGTGGGGTTCTTTTTTTGTTCGTAAGGGAAATGAAATCAGATAAGTTAAATGTAGAGGAAATGTATAAGATAAAATATGTATGACTGTATATGACAGAAATGAGCAGTAAGATTAAATTATTGCACTTAAGTGGTGGATTACTTTATTGCACAAAAAAAGGTATGTAAGAGTGGACTATCAATTGCACAGTGAGAGGCTCCCACTCCTTCCCTTCTGTCCTCTTTATTTCCTCCTCCCCCCGAGTGAGGAGTTGTAAAGTGTGACGGCCTGAGGGACAAAGGAGTTCTTGAGCCTGTTGGTCCTACACTTGGGCAGGAGCAGCCTTCCACTGAACAGGCTCCTCTGGTTGCTGATGATGGTGTGCAGGGGGTGGCTGGCATTGTCCATAATGTCCAGCAGTTTGTCCAGTGTCCTCCTCTCTGCCACCGTCACCAGCGAGTCCAGTTTCATGCCGACCACAGAGCCGGCCCGTCTGATCAGTTTATCTGGAGGTGTCCTTCTTGGATTTGCTGACCCCCCCCCCCCCCACACACACACACACACACCACAGTGTAGAAGAGGACACTGGTGACCACAGACTGGTAAAACATCCACAGCAGTTTGCTGCAGATGTTGAAGGACCGCCGTCTCCTCAGGAAGTACATCCTGCTTTGTGTCTTCCTGTACAGGTGGCTGGTGTGTGTTGTCCAGTCCAGGTTTATTGTCCAGCCACAGCCCAAGGTATTTGTATGAGTCTACAGCCTCCACCTCAGCTCCCTCTAGCAAGACTGGTCACGGTCTTGATCTGGACCTCCTAAAATCAATGACCAGCTCCTTCATCTTGGAGGTGTTGAGCTGTAGGTGGTTAGTGTGGCACCAGAGGGCAAAGTCCCCCACCAGACTCCGATACTCCTCCTCTCTGTCACCCCTGATACATCCCACGATGGCTGTGTCATCGTCATACTTCTGTATGTGACACAGCTCCGAGTTGTAGAGGGGCCAGCACTGTGCCCTGAGGGGCTCCAGTGCTGCTGAGCACAGTGTCAGACGTGGTGTCCTTCAGCCTGACATACTTTGGCTTGTCAGTGAGGTAGTCTCTGATCCAGTCCACCAGATAGGGGTCCACTCCCATCCTGTTCAGTTTGTCCTGAAGTATAGGGGGGTGGCTGGTGTTAAAGGCACTGGAGAAGTCCAAGAAGAGAATCCTCACTGTGCCGCTTCCCTTATCAAGATGGGATATTCAAGAGAATCATATAAATAAATAAAAGGTTGGTTAAAGAAACAACAACCAATCAAGCAAATCAAACCAATTACTAGTTCCAAAACTAATGTAGTACCTGGTACTAAGAATACCTTTAAGAATGTTCGACAATGCCACCTCCCGCTAAGGGGCAGGAGGAACCCTTCAACCCTTTAATATCTACAATGCAATTTATGACCGACTCGGACCTCCCCGAGCAGAAACAATTTACCAGAGGCGTATCCTGTGCAGATGTTAAGTTGGCTTTATTATAATATGTAGATAAAACATAGGCATGAAGCAATCATCACAAAATTCTCATTAGGTGGTTAAAGTCAATTTAGTTCTCCTCACAATAAGAGCGGGTCAGTCATTCACAGCACTAATAAAAAACTAAATCAGAGTAAAGGTCTCTCTGTGCAAGAACTTGCATGTGTATGCGTGTGTGTTTAGCTGCATGTGTTGTTCTTTGCAGATATTTTTCTAGGTTTGTCTTTCTGTCCTTACTGCTTGGGCAGACCTGACACCTCTTTCTTTCAGAATCTGGTGGCCTGTTTGGGGTTGTGACTGTGGCTGTTGAGGCAGAGCTGGCTGAGGAGGATGCCTGTGTGGGTGCTCTTTTTGTTGCTGATGGCATGGGCGGAGTGCTAGGTGAGCTCTGCAGCTGTCTGACCAAGGCTGCAGCGTCTGGATCTCGGGGCACCCGTTCCCTTTGCTCAATGTGTGACAAGGGAATTTCCCAGCTCCTGAAGAAACATTCTCTGCTTATTTTTTTTTTTGGTTGAGTTCCACACTTTGTGAATCTGGGTCCACAACACAAATGCAATTCATGCAGACACATCAAGGATGTTGTAAAACACAACCATTGGCCATCTCCTGGTCATTCGCTGGCAAATGTAGTTGAAAGTCAGTTTGTCTAGGTTATCCACTCCTCCTTTGTTGTTGTTATAGTCAGGGATAATTGTGGGCGTTTGTCACTTCCTGATGACACAGCTGCATCTTTGTGAAGAGTAGACATAAGTATCACATTCCTTTTGGTGGTGGTGTCTGTAAAAGCAAACTTTGAGGAAAGTGGAGCCCTGTCCTGACCCCCAAGACTTCAGCAGGCAGCTCAGGTTAATTTTTCTTCACTGTGCCCACCATGGTAAGTTTCCTCCTGAGAAGTTCTTGTCCAAGGTCATAGCTGGTAAAGAAATTGTCACAAGTGATATTATGACCCTGCAGTCCCGTAGTCCTATCAACGACCACACGTTTTACTTGGTTCTTTCTGCCACTCGCAGCTTTGCCTGTGTAAATTTGTAGATTCCAGGCATAGCTGGTTTTTGCATCAAAGGCTGCCCAGATTTTTATGCCAAACTTCCCTGCTTACTGGGTATGTATTTCCTCGGAAAGGGACAAGACATTTGTCCACTGTCACCTCTGGCCCTGGGGTGAACATCAGTGGAATGAGCTGCACCCATCTTTTCCAGACATCCCTGATGATGGGGACAAGCTTGTCAGATCTTACTCTGGTATCTCTGTTGTCAAATGTGAAGAGTCTTGATATCATATGAAATGTCTGAATTGACATTGTTGCCCAGAAAATGTTTCTGCCTGTCAATGCATCCCAGAGACTATCAGTGGCCTCATTGCAGGATCTGTAAACTACAGCAATAAGAAGAACACCAATATAAGCATCCAGGCATTCCTCATTCATGTCTTTCCACCATTCGCCATGGACTTTTTTTCCTCCAAGGTTGGTCATAGCAATGATGACTCTTTATAGTGACAATGGCATGAATAGCTCAAAACCTGTCTTGATGTCACTGACTCTCGTCACAGCGAACCTTGTGATTCCAGGTGTCATTTTGATGACATTTGCAGAAGCTGCCCTGCCATGTACATCATGAGGTACTGAATTCCAACAGACCTCAACATTTTTTGACTTGAATCTTTCAGCAGACGTGTCTGTGTCTTCTAGATGATACTCCACATTGTCTTCCTCCTCAGAAAGCTGTTCACCCGTATCACTATACTGCTCTGTGTCCTCTCCCTCATTTTCACCAAACTTCTCTTTTTTTTTCATTTTTGTATGCTGCAAATTGGAGATGTGCACTCTGCAAGTCACCAACTCTATACTGAATTGACTTCATGTCTGGACATACCAGTCTTTGTTTGTTTTGTTTTTGTAAAATGAGGATCCCCTAAAGGTCACATTATTGAGAGAGGAGCTGGCTGACTGTGCACTTATGAGTTCAGTTTTGGTTCTATTTATTGCTTTATATTCTTATTTTTGGCCTAACAACACAAAGGTCATATTTTCAACCACAGCGTTTTATAATTTAGTGGAAAAGAAAAGTTTTATTTTGTCGAAATAGCGGTTCCTGACAAAATCAAAAAGCCCTGATGCAATAGGCACATTTATGTGGTTCTTTTATGCATTTAAAACCTAAAACAGGTCTGTGTCAACAGCATGGAAAAAACAAGGGAAATTGATGAGAATCGGATCTTTATAGCTACCATTTTTTGGTATTTAGGATACAAAGTGCTTCTTCATAAAAGCTAAATGTTCATGTCCCAAAGTGACTAAACTCCTGAGGTTTGACCTAATGTCAGTGGCAGTGCATCTTGGCTTAACACATTAAAGACCAGGCCAAAATGATGAGGTGCAGTTAGATTGTATGGCTTTGTAAATGTGAACAACCATAGGCTACCATCTGGCCAGTGGCTGCTCCTGACAAATTTCTTAGGGGGGAAACTTTTGGGATGATGGCTAAGATGACCAGTTCAATGCATCAAATCATAATAAATAAAAGTCAGATAGCTAACTTGACAGGGACACAGCAGCAGAGACACAATTGGCAAGGGAATGTGGTGCTGTTCTTCTTTGCAGTGCACCACTCCCCTCTTTTACCTTCCCATAGTTGTGTTCCGTCCTGGCTCTTTTTGGATGTCGACCAGTGATGGGCACCTGTCTGCCCCCCAGCAGAGTTTTATGGCGAGCGACAGCTGTAGGCTGCACACCTATTTGCGTGCTCATTAGCAGACCCTTTCTTGGCTGCATTTTGATGTTATGTGCAGCAGCACTCCTCATCTTTCCAAATGTAGACATTGCTGAGATCAGGCCGCTGTCAGTATGAATTTTCTCACAGGATGACACAAGGGATTCTATTGGGGCTTAAAAGGTCTCATCCTTTTTTAAGCTTGTCCACAAGTTTATCAAACATAGATCTGAGACGACCTTTGAGAGGCCCAGCTACCGACTCCCTTTAAGATAACGCTTCTTCGGCTCCAGAGCCGCCTTGTGGTGTTGGGGGAGTGGTTGTTCCAGTTTGTGCTTGGGTGCTTATTTCACAGAAACACATGTTAATTTCAGGTCCTGACATGTGATTGGAACAGGACAAAGACGGAAAATACTAGAAGATATGGCCCACTGTTCAGTTCAATTAGTTGGCCTGCTGAAAAGTACTACTTACTTGCAATGAGTGTAAGTGTTGGGCAGTCATTCTCCCCCTCAAACTGCAGGAACATAAACCAGCTCTCTTGTACGTCAAGCATTCCTTACACACACACGCACAGGCACACGCACACACACTTTTTACTACGTACATGAGAGAGCTGCTTTTTGTCAACAAAATGGCAAGATGGCGGCTCCCGTGGTTAGATTCAACGTTAGCGACAAAGAGAAAAACACCCGGAAATCCTCTTAAGTGGCCAAATGGATTCTAAACCGTGCTGAATACATAACCGCGTCCAAGAAGAACAATAAGGCAAATATACGATAAGGTGAACTTTTTATGTTAAGTCCTCTAGATCAATAAAAGGCAGCAATTGTATTCATACAGCTGACTATTCACTTGTACAATCATTCATTTATCCACAAACAATACCATAAAAACGATCTTTATTAAAAATACTAAATGTAAATCTGCACAAATAGAATTAGGGATAGCAAAAATAGGCACAGATATCAGTGTACACCATAATCCTTTTGATGTCAGTGTTGAAATTAGGACACTTCTTGTCCTCAGTGTCAGGACAGTTGTAATCTTCCTTTTATTCTTTTTCTTTATTATTGACACAATTTGTACTTTTGCTTCCACAACATGCATTGTCTCTTTTTTTTTAAACTGTTATTGTCGATGCAGGACGTGTAACCACACAAATTTCATGTGTTGGCCAGAAGGACATGCAGGTTTAAATCTGAGCTGAGGGTGAATGATGGTGATGATGATGATGATATGTTACAGTGATGAAGTGCAAAAACGGGTCAAGTGAAGCCAGGTCGATTGAAGGGTGTCTGTTAAGGAGACACCAATTCCTCTTCATTTTTTCAATAGTCCTTATTTATTGCTACACATCAACACATCATCTTCCCTTCATGGAGGTATGGTTCTGAAATGATAAGGCACATACAGATAAAATACATACAGGCCTAAAAAGGGTGCAAATAAACCATCAAATACCAGATGACATGAACATCATTCAATACATCTGTATCAACAACCTGGATAACTATATGCCTATGAGCGAATCTCTATCTATCTATCCATCTAATCAGCTATTATTATTTTTCTCTAATATGGTCTTGGCTTTTATTTTGAAGTATTTGCTTTTACTTTTGGGTCACCTGACTTCCTTTCCTTCATTTCGTTCCTTAAACAAAAAAAAAGTAAATGAATGATCAAAAAAATATATATATTAGGCTGTTTATTTTAATTTGGTTGTCTCATTCTCGTTTTTGATTCTGACAACAAAAACCGAAAAAACACTTTTTCGTTTATAGTTCAAAACAAAAAAAACATGATATTTCCGCTTTCTCGTTCATTGGTTTAAACGAAAAAAACATCAAAACGTACACGGACCCTAAAGCAATATGAATATGACTTACAAGTTATGGCAGATAATACAGCAGAACAGCTAGAGTGACATAACAACTACTGTTCTTGAAGTTGGGTTGATGAGGAAACTTAATCCGTGCACATGTGTTTGCTCGTATGTTTCTGGCAGAGAATGGAGGGAAAATGTGAATATTCCTACAGTGCATCTCAAACATTTAAACAAAAGGATACAAACTATGTTTAACTCAATAACCTACACATATGCACCCAGTTGCAAGTTTATCAGCAAATTTCATCTATAAAATGTATCTTTGTGGTATCTGAATCTGTCTGTGGTCTTCAGACAGTCTTGGTGTTACCTTGTCTGCTCTCTTTGACTCTAGACAGTCATGGTGTTATGCTGCCCCCTACAGATCTCTGTAGGCTTTGGCAGTGGTTTCTACAAAGTTTTACCTGCTCCACCTGGCCTGGACTGAAACCATTTTTCATGTTTGACGCTCAAAATAGAGGATTGGCTCCAGAAAAGGGTGCTATTGTGAGAGTGGGGCGGGTTGTGACGTCAGAGAGAGGCAACATTGTTATTGTTTCAGAGTTCGCAGGTGTAAGAAGAAAATTAAACAGACTGTGTTGCTCAGCTCCAAACAGTATTATGTGAGTTTCACCACAGCGGTCATCAAAAAGGCTCTGCCTGTATATCACACATAAAGATCAATGTCACTGTGTGACTGTTATGGAGGGTGTTCATGTTGTTCAAGACCTGCAGTGTGGAGCACTTATATTTATTTGCGACAGGACCTCATTATTGCTGACTGGTAGTTTGCCCTTTTGCAGTGCTGGTGGAAGGCATCAGTAGTAGGGGAGTGCATAAATCTGGCAAGGCCGTTGATGCCATACAGAAAGCCTTGTTCCTGGCCTCATTTACATTTCAGGCAGCTGGCTGATCATATAGGTGGCATACATACTGGCAAAGAAGTGCAAATGTTGACTGCTCCAAGTTAGAGTTGGTTCTTAAACTTTTGAAAGCCTTAAGGTACTCATCTTTCTTACATGCAACAGAAAATGTCTTTCTTCTTCCTTTGCCATAAAAGACACTTGTGGAGTCACACCCAGAGAATGTGTGAACTCCAATCAAGGCTGAACACGCTGGTTCCAGAGCGGATGACACCTTGGTGATGTCAATGATCATGTCCTGTTGCCAGTCCCTGTGAAAACATATAAGCTGCATGGCAAATCTGTCTGCAGACTTACAGCAATGACTGCCACATCAGTGTAAGAGCTCTTGATAATGACAGCTTCATGCTCCCGTGCAGCATGTTATGTATATAAAAACCCCCTTGTGTCACATTCTTCATGATCACACTGCAGGTCTTGAACAACATGAACAGACTGTACACCCTCCATAACAGTCATACAGTGACATTGATCTTCATGTGATGTACGAGCAGATGTTTTTGCCCACTGTTGGAAGTTCTAGAATATGACAATGATGATAATTATGGTGGTAAATGTGATCAATGATGACTAGTGGTAATAGCAGCTGTGATACAATGAGATATATTACGGATGATGTTTTTATGGCTTCACATTTTATAATTAATAAACCTAATGATAATAAAAAAATATTACTGAACAGTATGTATAATTCATGTCTGGTGTTGTCATCTTGTGGTTGAACAGGATAATCAAATTAAACAATTTAATGTTACACTGTCAAGTTAGCTATCTGACTTATATTTATTATGAATTGACGCAGTGAACTGGTCATCTTAGCCATCATCCCAAAAGTTTCCCCCTCCTAAGAAACTTGTCAGGAGCAGCCACTGGCCAGATGGTAGCCTATGGTTGTTCACATTTACAAAGTCATACAATCTAACTGCACCTCATCATTTTGGCCTGGTCTTTAATGTGTTAAGCCAAGATGCACTGCCACTGACATTTGGTCAAACCTCAGGAGTTTAGTCACTTTGGGACATGAACATTTAGCTTCTATGAAGAAGCACTTTGTATCCTAAAAACCAGAAATGGTAGATATAAAGATCCGATCCTCAGCAATTTCACTGGTTTTTGCCATGCGGTTTTATTTGTATTTATTGTTTAAAGTCTGCCCTCTCCTTTACACTTTAAGATAATTCCACTGCACTATCTTGTTGTAAAGATTGTGAAAGCTCTTGATCCTTGGTCAGTTAATAAATACTTGACTTAATATGCTGCCCCTGTCTTTATGTGGTTGCTGGACATATCTTGTGTCCTGTTTAGCTATTTTACATCATACAACATTAGATTCACTTAAATAATTTATTGTGGAGCTTCACCATGTTTGTGTATGGCGTTGCCCTCTAGTGGACAGACACAAGAAGGACTCTGAGTTAATCATCTAACAACACAGTGATACTGTCTTTATGAATGCAACTATTGAATGGCTCACCTTAATCATTATCAGAAACATACCAACAAAACTGTTTTCATCCTTAGGAAAATCTGTATTGTTTTCAACCCAATAAATAAAAAATATTTCATGTGACCCACCAGTGAAATCAAGAGCTTCCTATAGGAAATTAGTAGCCTATGCTCAATTAAACACCCTGCAAACAAACACCATATCCAGTGGATGCCAGGGACACAACATTATCATATGTATTTCAGATATGTGAAATAACACAGAAGACTAGTGTACTCACCAAAATAGTGACTGTCTATCTTCAATACTTCTGTTCTTTCCTGGCTGCATCCAAGAGTTGTTTGTTTCTAATTAACTTCTTGTAAACCTTGCACAGCTCAGCAGGTTATTTTATTATCCAGGGGCGATGAAGCTTCACGAAAAAAGTTATCAATGAAGAGGTAGCTACCTGCCGCACGGCTGCTGCTTTTGTGCTTCTCCGTGTCCGCATGTTGTTCAATGGCAGCTTTTCCCTGACTGCAACATCGACATCACAACGACAGAGTGTGCAGAAGCCATGAAAGGAGTCTCGACTGCGTTTCGATATTAAATCCTGTTCTTTCGTCCGTTCTGGATTGAATGAAGTTTGACGTTTTGGCATGATGGCATGCTAACAGCTGACTTTCTTTTCTTTTATTTACTAACGACTTACTTTCTGTCAACGAGTCCTGCATAAATGTGACGTTGCAGCACATGGAGCCTTGTTTACGTTTTTAACCAATGATATAGCAGATATTTATCTGACGCCGCTCTCAGCCAATCATTTGTTAGACCGGAAATGTTAAAGCATTGGACGATGCTGCGTTCCCATATACACAAAAATCACCTCCCGCGTTCACGAGAATAAAACATGGCGCTGTCCTTAGGGGAGCCTGCGCCACTGAGCAGCTTTCCATAGGAATGAATGGGCCGCCATTTTGTGTCCGCTGCCCGTTCTTTTTTTCTACATCCATGAGAGAGCTGCTTTTTGTCAACAGAATGGCAAGATGGCGGCTCCCGTGGTTACATTCAACGTTAGCGACAAAGAGGTAAACACCCGGAAATCCTCTTAAATGGCCAAATGGATTCTAAACCGTGCTGAATACATAACCGTGACCAAGAAGAACAATAAGGCAAATGTATGATAAGGTGAACTTTTTTATGTTAATTCCTCTAGATCAATAAAAGACAGTAATTGTATTCATACAGCTGACTATTTGTGTGTTCATTCATTTATTTATTCACAAATGAAAAAAGCTCTGATCAATTATAAAAACGATCTTTATTGAAAATATGAAAAATAAAACTGCAAAATAAATATAAATGTAAAACTGCACAAAAATTTAATTAGGGATAAAAATTAGGCACAGATATCAGTGTACACCAGAATCCTTTTGATGTCAGTGTTGAAATAAGGACACTTCTTGTCCTCACTGTCAGTGTCAGGACAGTTGTCATCTTCCCTTTCCTCTTTTTCTTTGTTATTGGCACAATTTGTACAGCAACATTAGTCTGTGCAACACATGCAAGCCAGCACGTTTTTAAGATGCCAAAGGTACGTTTGATTATGCTTCTGCCTCTGGCATGGTGCCTGTTGTACCTGCTTCTACTTGGCCTGTGAAGAAACTAGTTCTGCAGAGGAGGTAACAGACTGTCTGAAGACCACAGACAGATTCAGATACCACAAAGATACATTTAATAGATACATTTTGCTGATAAACTTGCAACAGGGAGGAGCTGTGTAGGCTATATTATTGTGGAATATTCACATTTTCCCTCCATTGTCTGCCAGAAACATAGGAGCAAACACATGTGCACAGACTACGTTTCCTCATCAACCCAACTTCAAGAACATAGACGTGTGCAGTCTATTTTCAAGAACCAGCTCAGGGTCAGTTCCTCTTTTTCAGCACCAGAGGTCACATGTGCACAGAAAATCCCTCTTGTCCAACACACCAACTAATCTATGAAGTCTAGAGTTCAAGTCACTTTTGTTGATTTAAAACACTACCTTGTTTCAAGGTTAGTCATACGTCACTTGAAGAAGCAGTTTGAGATGGCATGTCCTTGTAAATTCAGTCAAAATCAGTGATGCTGATAATCATACACTGATATAGGATAGATATAGTATATATGCAATTTTGTAATGAGAAGCCAAAACATATCAAGTATATTTACACATTTAAATATCAACAGAGAAATAAATACAAATCGCACCACAAAAGGGGCACACTCATGATACAACAATAATGAATAGAAGATAAAGTAAATCAACTGATGTGGCTTTAAGGATGTTCATCAAATACATAAATGTAACAGTCTGTAAACCTGTTGCTTTTAAAAAAAATATTTATTATTTATCAGGGAAAGGGATTTGAGAAGTGGATGCTTTTGAGCGTCATGTGTCAAATTAAACAATTTAATGTTACACTGACAGGTTAGCTTTTTGAGTCATATTTATTATGATTTGACGCATTGAACTGGTCATCATAGCCATCATCCTGAAATTTTCCCCCCCTAGGAAATTTGTCAGGAGCAGCCACTGGCCAGATGGTAGCCTATGGTTGTTCACATTTACAAAGCCATACAATCTAACTGCACCTCATCATTTTGGCCTGGTCTTTAATGTGTTAAGCCAAGATGCACTGCCACTGACATTAGGTCAAACCTCAGGAGTTTAGTCACTTTGGGACATGAACATTTAGCTTTTATGAAGAAGCACTTTGTATCCTAAATACCAGAAATGGTAGATATAAAGATCCAATCCTCAGCAATTTCACTGGTTTTTGCCATGTGGTTTTATTTTTATTTATTGTTTAAAGTCTGCCCTTTCCTTTACACTTTAAGATAATTCCACTGCACTATCTTGTTGTAAAGATTGTGAAAGCTCTTGATCCTTGGTCAGTTACTAAATACTTGACTTAATATGCTGCCCCTGTCTTTATGTGGTTGCTGGACATATCTTGTGTCCTGTTTAGCTATTTTACATCATACAACATTATATTCACTTAAATACTCTATTGTGGAGCTTCACCATGTTTGTGTATGGCGTTGCCCTCTAGTGGACAGACACAAGAAGGACTCTGAGTTAATCATCTAACAACACAATGATACTGTCTGTATTAATGCAACTATTGATTGACTCACCTTAATCACTATCAGAAACATACCAACAAAACTGTTTTGTGCAGTTCTCTACTTATTTTCAACCCAATAAATAAAAAATATTTCATGTGACCCACCAGTGAAATCAAGAGCTTCCTATAGGAAATTAGTAGCCTATGCTCAATTAAATACCCTGCAAACAAACACCATATCCAGTGGATGCCAGGGACACAACATTATCATTTGTATTTCAGATATGTGAAATAACACAGAAGACTAGTGTACTCACCAAAATAGTGACTGTCTATCTTCAATACTTCTGTTCTTTCCTGGCTGCATCCAAGAGTTGTTTGTTTCTAACTAACTTCTTGTAAACCTTGCACAGCTCAGCAGGTTATTTTATTATCCAGGGGCGATGAAGCTTCACGAAAAAAGTTATCAATGAAGAGGTAGCTACCTGCCGCACGGCTGCTGCTTTTGTGCTTCTCCGTGTCCGCATGTTGTTCAATGGCAGCTTTTCCCTGACTGCATAATCAACATCACAACGACAGAGTGTGCAGAGTGTGGCATGATGGCATGCAAACAGCTGACTTTCTTTTCTTTTATTTACTAACAACTTACTTTCTGTCAGCGAGTCTTGCATAGATGTGACGTTGCAGCACATGGAGCCTTGTTTACGTTTTTAACCAATGATATAGCAGATATTTATCTGAAGCCGCTCTCAGCCAATCATTTGTTAGACCGGAAATGTTAAAGCATTGGACGATGCTGCGTTCCAGGAAAGATTCTAGAACTCAGCTGTTCAGGTCTCGTGCCTCAAAAAGGACAAATACGCGTCCGGCTTGGACGCTGGACAGGGCATTGAAAACCCGGACTGTCCGGCCTAAATCAAGACGCCTGGCCACCATATATTTAGCTCGGGGCCGATCTGTTATCCTTTATCATATGTTATTTTTCCTGTTTTTTTTTTTTTACAGTTTTACATTTCATAATTTTAATAAAGATTTTTATAATTTATCAGTGCTGTTTTCGTTTGTATAAAATAATGAATTACTGTCTTTTATTGATCCAGAGGACTTAACATAAAAAGTTCACCTTATGGTATATTTGCCTTATTGTTCTTCTTGGACGCGGTTATGTATTCAGCACGGTTTAGAATTCATTTGGCCACTTAAGAGGATTTTCGTGTGTTTTCCTCTTTGACTCTAACCACGGGAGCCGCCATCTTGTCATTCTGTTGACAAAAAGCAGCTCTCTCATGGATGTAGAAAAAAGAACGGACAGCGGAAACAAAATGGCGGCCCATTCATTCCTATGGAAAGCTGCTCAGTGGCGCAGGCTCCCCTAAGGACGGCGCCATTTTTGCTTCTCGTGAACGCGGGAAGACTTACCGGATGAAGAATTATTTGTTAATTATTTTTATGTTTTTATTGCAAAGGGCAAAATACAAAACAAATAGGCACATTCAAATGCAATTACAAAAGTTGTTGCTTTCAGAACTGAGCGTGACATTTCTTACATTAAGAAAGTACATGAAATAAACAGAACAGTAAGAGAAAGTAAAGCAATAGAAAAGAAGAAAACAGTATCTTACAGGGGATCAATCAAAAGTAAAAGTTGATAAAGTGTCATACAGCAATAGGGCATTCTTTGATTTTATTAGTTTTAATGAATCAAAGTAAAGGTGCAGTTATTTTAAAAATGTTGAAATAAGGGGTAGTCTTTAAAGATTTACTTTTGTGTATAAAGTATTTGGCGAGTATAACCGTTTTCTGTCCTCCATTATTAAACCAAATCTCTCATCGTTGTAAGTCAGGGGTGGCACATCTATCTTATTAAAGGTTATCCAATTTTTGTGCATTCAAAACAAATTAGATAGACTGGAAGAGAAATTTAAATGTTCAAGTGTTTCCACTTCTGTTTTACTGAAAGCACATTCATTACAGTCCAAATTAAAGTCAAGTCTTAGGAATTCATCGCAAGGATAAAAATAATCTATTGTTTTGAAGTGTACCTCTTTCGCTTTAGGGGAGATGGAAAGCAGAGAAATTTACACCTAATTATTTTGGCATCCAAGGAGGAGTATTACTATAACATATTTTTTATTTTGAGAGAAAATGGAAAAAATTCTTTGGTGAGAGCAGATCTCAGAAATGTGTTGATACAGCTTTTCTCTAATAAAGGTTGGTTATTTATGAGCAGGGTGAGTAGTTCTAGTGTTATCAACATGTACATTAAAGTTCCCTTCATCGTACAGATGAGAGCCTCTGGAATTGCTTTAATTACAGTCCAGTAGTCGTTTCTGGGACATATAATATCAAAGTCAAAAGTCAAATTCAGCTTTATTGTGAATTCTTCTCATGAACAAGAAATACAAGGAATCGAAATTGCGTTTCTCACTCACGTTGCCCTCTAGTGGACAGACATAAGAAGGACTCTGACTTAATCATCTAACAACACATTGATACTGCCTTGCTTAATGCACCTAACACCAACAATTTCAGACTGGATAGGAATAGTTGAAGAAATTCTCAACATGGAAAGGTTAACATTTTCCCTGGGATACAATACTGAAAAAGGCGACCATTATTGGAAGAAATGGAGGGACTACATTGATGATGTATATTCTATGTGGGTATTTTAATTTTCTGCATTGCGACATTGGAAACTTACTACGGGCAATGAGTTTTTCTCTCCCTATATAATATATGTTACCTTTATTTACATTAATTACCCCCCCCCCCCTTTTCCCTCTCATTTTTACTGATGACCTCATGGACTGCACGGAGGGAGGTATTTAGTGTTACTGTGGACTTAAACGGAGCACTGTGGATGCCTTAAAGCCCCTGGTCCAGATCAGTCAGCCTGATTCATGCCAGCCCTTGGTTTTGAACAAACCCTGCGAATGTGTTTTGCTGTAGATGACCCTGTCTGATGTACTTGTTCTGTGTGTATACTTATGTATGTGTTTTTTGTTTTGCTTTTCACTGATAAATCAATAAAAAGAAAGTTTAAAAAAAAAACATTATCTTCAATCTTATCTGCATAGTCTAATAAATCCAGTACTAATCTAATGTTGTTGTGAATTGAACGTTCTCTAAGGAAACCAGATTGGGATTCACTAATAACATGAGGCAAACATTCATTCACAGATTACAATTTAATATATAGTATTATTTCCTTTATTATTATTTTTACAATAGTTTTCAGACTTTAGTTAGTCTGCATTCAATTTACAAGTGATATTTATTTCATCAGGACTTGATTTTGGTTTCAGTTCCAGGTGTAGTGAACAGTGATCTGTTAGTGGTGCACTTGACGTAGAGACCTCTGAAACATATTCAACAATATCCAGGAGCAGCACTCAATAAGTCTGCCCCTGGTTGTTGCAGCAAACCTGACTGCCACTACAGGTGGTGCAGTCAGCACACCAGCCTCTGCCCCTCCTGTAGAAGAAGCCAGGGCTAGCAAGCCACGAGGTCCAGGGACATTGAGGCGCTCCTGGACTTTCTGAGAGAACAGGCAGAGAGAGAGCAGGAGATGGGGAGGGAGGCCATGGCAAGAGAGGAGGCGAGGGAAAGGCAGTTAGTTAGTCCTGAGCATAGACTATTAGGGCGACTCACACTGTCTGCCCGTACCATGCCCCGGGCTTTAGGGTACTTATTCCCCCCTCCCTCTCACCTTGCTGGCCAGCCCGTTTGTACTCACACTGCCTGGGCCTCACGCAAATGCTTCTTGCCTGTCAATACGTCATCACGCTGTAACACGTCACACGCATTGATCAGAATCAGAATCAGAAAAACTTTAATGTCCTGCAGACGGGGAAATTAATTTTTCACAGCAGCAACAGAATATTACAACCAGAAACATATTACAAAATAAGATAAAATAATATATAAAAATAGCAAAAATTAGCAATAAAGTTACATTTAAAAAGGGAAGAAATAGAAATAGACATATATACATATTCACATGATATAGTGCAGTTGTTCTTGTTTTGTTTGTTTTGTAATAATATAGTATTGAATAAATAAATATGAGTAAATATGACCAAATAGTGCAAAAACAGAAGTGACCTTAGTACAGGCATAATGCACAGTGCAGGGTACAGGATGAGGTCAATAGTCTATTTGGAGCAGTGCTGATTGTGTAGTTTGACAGCAGCAGGAAGGAAGGACCTGCGATACCTCTCCTTCGCACACTTAGGGTGTATCAGTCTGTTGCTGAAGGAGCTGCCCAGTGCTGTGAGAGTGACCTGCAGGGGGTGGGAATCGAAATTGCGTTTCTCACTCACGTTGCCCTCTAGTGGACAGACATAAGAAGGACTCTGACTTAATCATCTAACAACACATTGATACTGCCTTGCTTAATGCACCTAACACCAACAATTTCAGACTGGATAGAAATAGTTGAAGAAATTCTCAACATGGAAAGGTTAACATTTTCCCTGGGATACAATACTGAAAAAGGCGACCATTATTGGAAGAAATGGAGGGACTACATTGAGAGGTGATCCTATCACTGGATGTATATTCTATGTGGTTATTGCATGTCTGCATTGCGACATTGGAAATTTTACTTCGGGCCATGAGTTTTTCGCTCCCTGTATAATATTAGTTACCTTTATTTCTATCCATTATACCCCCCCCCCTTTTTTTTTTTTTTTACCTCTCTATTTTACTGATGACCTCATGGACTGCACGGAGGGAGGTATTTAGTGTCACTGTGGACTTAAACGGAGCACTGTGGATGCCTTAAAGCCCCTGGTCCAGATCAGTCAGCCTGATTCATGCCAGCCCTTGGTTTTGAACAAACCCATCAAATGTGTTTTGCTGTAGATGACCCTGTCTGATGTACTTGTTCTGTGTGTATACTTATGTATGTGTTTTTTGTTTTGCTTTTCACTGATAAATCAATAAAAAGAAAGTTTTAAAAAAAACATTATCTTCAATCTTATCTTAGATTGGGATTCACTAATAACATGAGGCAAACATTCATTCACAGATTACAATTTAATATATAGTATTATTTCCTTTATTATTATTTTTACAATAGTTTTCAGACTTTAGTTAGTCTGCATTCAATTTACAAGTAATATTTATTTCATCAGGACTTGATTTTGGTTTCAGTTCCAGGTGTAGTGAACAGTGATCTGTTAGTGGTGCACTTGACGTAGAGACCTCTGAAACATATTCAACAATATCCAGAAGCAGCACTCAATAAGTCTGCCCCTGGTTGTTGCAGCAAACCTGACTGCCACTACAGGTGGAGTTATTTTAAAAAATGTTGACATGTGGGGTAGTCTTTAAGAATTTACATTTGTAGAAACTATTTCACATGTATAACCAAGTTATTTATGTTATATTCTAGTTTTCTGTCCTCCATTATGAAACCAAATCTTACATCATTGTAAGTCAGTGGTGGCACATCTATATTATTATAGGTTATCCAATTTTTGAAGTCCTTTCAAAACAATTAGATGGACTGGAAGTGAAATTTAAATGTTCAAGTGTTTCCCCTTCTGTTTTACAGAAAGCACATTCATCACAGTCCAAATTAAATTCAAGTCTTAGGAATTCATCGCAAGGATAAGTATTCATTGTTTTGAAGTGTACCTCTTTCGCTTTAGGGGAGATAGGAAAGCTAAGAAATGTACACCTAATTCTTTTGGCATCCGAGGAGGAGTATTCCTTTAACATATATTTTTCTTTTGAGATAAATTGGAGAAAATTCTTTGGTGAGAGCAGATCTCAGAAATGTGTTGATACACTTTTTCTCTAATAAAGGTTGGTTATTTATGAGCAGGGTGAGTAGTTCAGGTGTTAGCGACATGTACATTAAGGTTCCCTTCATCATACAGATGAGAGCCTGTGGAATTGCTTTAATTACAGTCCAGTAGTCGTTTCTGGGACATATAATATCAAAGTCAAAAGTCAAATTCAGCTTTATTGTTAATTCTTCTCATGAACAAGAAATACAAGGAATCGAAATTGCGTTTCTCACAAATTTAGACAGCTTAATTGGCAGTTTGCTGATCTCAAAATCACGTGTCAATAGAAATGTAATACCTCCAACATCCATAAATATTTTTGAGGGCTAGTAAAGCAAAAAGTGTTCATATGGATTATAAAACTTTTCAACCATTTTAGCTTCAGGGTTCCATTAACGGGGTCAAATTGATGGCATCTAGCCTCCCTCTGTTGACTTAACTATGTCACCCTTTCTAATATAATGATGTCAATTCTTCCAAATTAAGTTATGAAAGATTTGGTCGATGTTTGTAATCATATTATTAGGGATAGCTAAGGAGAATGCTGGATAACTAAAGTGTGACAGAGCTTCCATTTTAGATAATACAATCCTCCCAAATTTGGACAAATCCCTTTGCAACAATACATTTAGAATTGTTTTAACATAATGCTGTCAATATTAGTTTTCTCTCTATAATGTGAGTCCCTGAAGATAATAATACCAAGATATTTCATCTCCTTTTTGATTGCAATGCCTTAAATAGACACCAGGGGGTGATCATGAATTGCCATTAATTCGTATTTACTCATGTTCAGATGGAGCCCTGACGCCTTAGAGAAAACAGATATTACCTTCAGAGCCTCTGATATCTGTGTGAGATATCTGAGTCGCATCGTCCTCCAGTTGGCTTATGATTAGAGGTTTTCCCATAACAGTTAAATGCTGTATATTTTCTGAATGTTTAATCATAACTCCCAAAACTTCTGCAACTAAAATAAAAAGTAAAGGTGAGGCCTGGAAGCTTTATGGATTTCCCTTTTCACTGTAAATCTTTTATATGTTCCTGTTGGTAGTATTACAGCGCTATTTATGTCTTCATAGGGCGTCTTAATAACTTCTCTGATGCATTCACCAAAACCAAAATATTTCAGTGTATCCATCATAAAGCCATGTTCAATAATTGCACAGGAAGATGTTACCACCTGCTGGGCATTGCTGCCTGTCGCACCTCCTCCAGTGCCCATGGGTTTAGCCACAGGGTCATCAGCTGCAGGGTCATCAGCCAGGAACCACCATTCGTCAACGTTTCGCCCCTTTGATCCTGGAACGTCTGCTGGTGGCGGAGCAGTGACAGGGACCCCCTGCAGCTGTTTTCTGGGGTTAGGTGTTTTCCCCCCAACACTGATCCTTCCTCCTTAGCCAGAGCCAAAAGTTCCCTTTCTCAGCCTCCTCTGCCAGATCCTTTGTTGCCCTCCTTAACTTCCTTCCAGTTACTCCTACTTCCCTCAAGAGGCGCACGGTCGACAAGCCCAAGAAGCCTCGACATACGACCTCCACTGGCTAGATGGCAGTCTTCCGGCCAGCTTCCCAACACTCATCAGCGAGCTCTGTGTACTTGGCCTTCTTCCGTTCGAAGGCGGCCTCAATCCCCTCCTCCAGTGGTAGTGTGAGCTCGATGAGGTGCATTCAACTGTGTTGAATGCTTTCCAGAAGTCCAAAAACAGAATTAAATCATCAGGGACTTCCGGCATGGCATAGGAGCGAACAGCGCCATAAAACGGAGGCTCCCAGAGAGCCTAATTTCCCCCCCAAAAAACACTGGATAATAAAGCGGAAAATGTATCACTGTTGTATGAGAGGGGGAAACAAAAGACAGGCCAGAAGCAATTCCAGACGAAACCTGAGAAAAGACAATTATTCACAGACGGAGAGCAAGAATACAGCTAAGGTTAGCATGCTAGCTGAGCAAGAGGCTATGGAGGCCATCCAGACTAAGATAATTGCAGAGATACAGGCGGTCCATGTGGACGTGAAGAAAGAACTCAATTTAGCAAAAGGCACACTCAAGAGCGAGCTGGCGGACTTCCCAGGAGAAATAAATACGAAACTAAATGGTATTTCATTTGAGTTAAGGGAAATAACGGGAAACAGGGGGGAGGCGACGGAGCAGAGGGTGGCCAACGTGGAGGAGAGCCACACGGAAACAGCGGAGGTGCTAACTTAAACACTTGAGCTCCAAAAATCCGTACAAGCCCAGTTAACGGACCTAGAGGCTCGTTCCAGCAGGAACAATATCCGTGTCCACGGTATACCGGAGGGGGACAACTTGAATACTTTTTTTATTTTAAATTAACTGTCTCTCACCGAGACCCCCCTCCGCATTCAACGTTGCCACCAACCACTGGGACCCAGACTGCTGCAAGGGGCCAACCCCAGATCCGTGCTTGTTTACTTCCTGGAGTATAAAATTAAAGAGCAGGTGCTCCGCTCCGCTTTGAGAAAGGAGATTCACTACGATGGAAAAAGAGTGTAAAACAGGACTACCCAATAGAAATACACATGAAAAGAAAAGTGTACACCTTTATTAGAAAAGCTCTGAAGGAGAAAGGCATTCATTTCCAGATGCTTTACCTAGCAAAATTCAGAGTGTTTTTCGACAAGGGGCCAGTTATCTATGACAGCGTGGAGGAAGCGAGGTTTACTTTTTTGAACTATTTGAGTGCAGAGACGTCTGCCAGAGCTAGCCGTGGTGTATTGCCTTTCACTTCCTGACTGAACCACTGTATTGGTGTAGATGAAACATGACTTGATAGTGATTAAAGAAAATAATGATAAATATGTTTTAGAGACATAACTTGATAAATTAAATTGTTTTATTGTGAGTAATGAAGGTTGTTAAATTATTTTACATCGTGCCTGTATTCATTTGTGTAGGGACCTGTGTATGGGTGGTTTTTGGGAAACCCTCAGAGAAATGAAAGTTAAAGGAGTTTACTCTTTAGGTGCAAGTCCTAAGGTGGCGTTGTCGGTGTTATATTGATTCTCTAGATCTGCCACTCGCAGTTCAACTGGTATCGCCACACTTATGTTATGGTTCATTTTGGTACACAGACAGAGGTTTTATTGACTATGTCATCTACGCATAGGCATATGCATACGCATATTTGACTTAATATATCGTTTCCATATTTGGAATCACTTGTGCCCAGCTTTTATCGTATGAATTTCTTCAAATCATGGAACGAAGCTTTTAACCATCGGGCCTGTGGTTGCCTTTGATCACACCGCAGAAGTAAAACACGGACGTCGTGACGCCAAACCGCACTAGCGAGGCGCCAATTTTTAAATAATTTCTTCAACTCAGTGGGATCTAAAAACAACTGGTGAAGTGGGCTGCCTGCCCAGGAGTGAAGAAGGTCTCCCTGGACATTCAGCTGCAGGGCCGGAATTTAACTCACCTCCCTGTGGTGGTTTTGTGTCCCGGGGTGAAGGATCCCCAGCACAGGCTGCGATATGATGGCTGTATGGGAGTCCTGTCTCCCCAAACTCTCAAAACTGAGAGAGAACGTCTCTGGCCTGAAGGCGTACCTAATGGAGAGGAACAAAATCCTTCTGGATTTTTCCACCGTCGCCTCAACCTAGGCGAAGCTCCTCACCCATCTTAAGGCTTCCAGTGCTGGTGACCGGACCATGACGGCCAACAACACCAACCTGCCGTGGACTGGCTCCACCAGCACCGGTTCTCCGGCACCAGCACTCACCGAGTCCCGCTGGCACCACCAGGGAGCCAAGCCCAAGTCATCGGCACCCTCCACCTCCTGCCTTCGCCCAGCGGAGTAGCAGTGCTCCACCAGGGAGGACTTAGAGGCGGCTCCGGGTCTGGTGAGCTCAACTCCACTCAAGCCGAGTGAACCCTGGTCAGTGGTGAACAGTGGCCATCTCTCCCTTTCCGCCTCAGGATCTACCACTGGATAACAGGTTTGATGTCCTAAGCCCACAGGATTTCCCTCCGCTGGATGAGCGGTCCAGCTCGTGTTTTTTGGCGGTTGTTGCTTTGAGTTGGCCTATCACTACTTGTTTTGATCAGCTGTTATGCTGTTGCACTTTGAGGCCTATTGCTACTATTTATATTGATAAAATAAGGACAATATATGGACTCCTGTGTCGCTGTAGTGTTTAACAATATCCATAAATAGGACGCTTATACTTTTCTGGCCCCTCATTTTGGATTATTTTCGTCAACCAACCTCAATTCCAAATTAATTGAATAGCCCTGCTCTTATATAAAGTATATTCATACTTATTAATCTGTCTCTCAAAATGCATCAGATTGATGCAACTTCTCACCTTTTTCACCCCTATCAGTTTATGATCTGTACACTCTGAGTTATTAACCATAAGAACAGTAATAAACATTCTTCTCTTGTCATCTTTTTACTTAATGCAGTTTTGAAGAGATTGTTGTTTGTGTAAAAATGCTTTGTGCTAAGTAAGTCAATAATTAACAAGTCAACACTGCATTGCCATCTATTCAAGCAAGTGGTTTACAGTTAAGTATAAGTTGCTATTTTGCACATCCTCCTGTATGACAAATTTAACCTGGTTGTTATTTATCTTGTAAACTACTGGATCATCGCAAGTTACTGACCAATACCTTTCCGGACTTATGAGGTTGTTGAAAACAGTGGTGCAGAAATTGTAATCCTGGATCCAGATGTGCTGACGGATTACCACCCACTACCATACAAAGTTGCTGGAAGGTTGATAATGACCACAAGGACATTCCTTATCCATTAAAGCAACTAAAAATGTTATGTTGTATTGTACCAGCTGTTTACATTTGCAGCCCTGTATTATAGGTTTCAAATGTTTTCTAACTAGGTTTGTCTATTATCTCTTTTTTTCTCCTCTCTTTTATAGACCCTGTGAGTTCGGGCAGTTGTCTCCTCCAAAGAAAATCTGCAAACCCAGGTTCCTTAAGTACCTGAATCTGTGGAACAACTGATTCATCTACTGAAAGAGAAACTCAATCTTGAAGGTGGGCCTGTGAATGTTCTCATTTGTCCAGGTCATCGTTATCCCCAAAGCGATTTCAGTCAATCTAGGAAGACATTTCACCTCTCATCCAAGAGGCTTCATCAGTTCATGCGCATCTGACCAGGCTGTGAATGGGCTTTGAACTCCTTCAGAGGAATAACACCAAGCCATTGGTTCAGATATGTGGACGACACATGGATTAAAATCAAATCCAAAGAGGTGAGCACTTTTACCAAATATATACACTCAGGGGACAGAAACATCACGTTCAGCAGAGAAGAAGTCAAGGACAATAGTTTGCCTTTCACAGACTGTGACTTTAATATGGAGAATGACAGCAGCCTCCACATTGGGGTATACAGAAAACCCACTCACACAGACCAATATCTACTGTTTGACTCCCACCACCCGCCGGAACACAAGCTTGGAGTTATCAGAACCCTGCAACATAGAGCTGATAACGTACCCACCAGCTCACAGGCCCAAGGGGAAGAACGCAAACATCTGAGAGTCGCCCTCACAACTTGTGGTCACCCCAGCTGGACCTTTGTGAAAATGGCGGCTGAATCCAGAAAGACAACCAAAGTGGTTGAAAAAGAAAACAAGAGAAACAACATAGTCATTCAGTATGTGGCTGGGGTATCAGAGAAACTCAGGAGGATCTTCAACAAACACTGCATCCCTGTGTATTTCAAACCCAGTAACACACATAGAGACTAGTACATCCCAAGGACAGAATACCACACACCCACAAAAGCAATCTGGTTTATTCTGTCCAATGCAACGAGGAATGCAAAGATCTCTACATTGCAGAAACAAAACAACCACTGCATAAACACATGGCCCAACACAGGAGAGCTAACTCCTCAGGCCTGGACTCTGCTGTCCACTGACATCTCAAGAAGAAAGCCCACTTCCTTGATGATAACATGTCCAAATCTTGGACAGAGAGGACAGATGGTTTGAAAGAGAAGTAAAAGAAGCCATCTATGCAAAAGTAAAGAAACCATCACTAAACAGAGGAGGAGGTCTGAGACACCACTTATCTCAAATTTACAATGCTGCCCTTTAATCCTTTCCCAGGAGATCTAACAATCTAACCTCAAAGAACAACTGTTCACAAATAGCCTCCTGTGACTCCAACGACTGTCGTTAAGACTCAATAGAGCATTAATAAAGTCGAAACCCCTTTACCACCAAAAACTATGACTCCAACGACGGTCGTTGGCACTTGGAGCGCAAGATAAATAATAAAGGCATTAAAACTAAATTTTAACTCAGGGCTAGTCAGGGTTATAATGCAGGTGTCACTGGGGCAGTTGCAGGTGATTAACCTTTTGTTCAAGGTGACATCTCTTCAAACTGCTGTTTTTTTCTGACCACTGTGTGACCAATTTCTAATGATAACCTAAATATACAATAGTGTAGCGTTCTGTTGTGTACAGCGCTTCAAGTCACTCTTTTCTGCTGACAAAAACTCACAAACATAATACTCTTTGGAGCTGAGCAACACAGCTTATTTTTCTTCTTACACCTGCAAACTCCAAACGCTGGGAAGAAAAGACACTTTTCCGACACAGAGATCGGCATCCTGACATCCGAGATGGTGCTTTTTGGCAGTCTTAAGGGTGGAATAAAAGGGGCCGATAAAAACGCTGTATGGAAAACAAAAACGGAGGCAGTCAACCCGAAGCAGCGCTCCACTGTGACCCGTGTGCGTGTGTGCACTGCTGAACCTGCGCTCCTGCTCTGTAGCGGGGTTTGCCAGCGGGGTTATTAGGTATTCCGTTAGAGGATAACCTTTGTCACCTAGAAGAACCATACCAAAATTTTAATCATCTGATACCTTGTTTGATTTAATGCAATTTATCGAGGGTAGCCACTTACCGAGGAGATGACTTTGGCTCTTCAGTGCGCTTTCCTTTTCATTCATCCATCTTCAACCGCTTGTCCCTGTCGGGGTCGCGCGGGGGGCTGGAGCCGAGCTGTTTTGAAATATAAAAGAATCACGTGCAGAGTGTGAGTGTGATTGCTACTCCTGGTAGGGAATGAGTTTTTACCCCAAGTGAAGGAGTTCAAGGACCTCAGGATCACGTTCACGAGTGAGGGGACGATGGAGCGTGAGTTTGGCCGGAGAATCGGAGCAGCAGGGGCGGTGTTGCAGTCGTGCTACCGCACCGTTGTGACGAAAAGAGAGCTGAGCCAGAAGGCAAAGCTCTCGATCTACTGGACAGTCTTCGTTCTTACCCTCACCTATGGTCATGAAAGCTGGGTCATGACCAAAAGAACGAGGTCGCGGGTACAAGCGCCCGGAAAGGGTTTTCTCAGGAGGGTAGCTGGAGTCTCCCTTAGAGATAGGGTGAGAAGTTCAGCCATCCGTGAGGAACTCGGAGTAGAGCCGCTGCTCCTTTGCGTTGAAAGGAGCCAGTTGAGGTCGTTCAGGCATCTAGTAAGGATGCCGCCATGGCGCCTCCTTAGGGAGGTGTTCCAGGCACGTCCAGCTGGGAGGAGGCCTCGGGGAAGACCCAGGACTAGGTGGAGAGATTATATCTCCACACTGGCCTGGAAACGCCTCGGGGTCCCCCAGATAGAGCTGGTTAATGTGGCCCGGGAAAGGGAAGTTTGGAGTCCCCTGCTAAAGCTGCTGCCCCCATGACCCAATCCCAGATAAGCGGTTGAAGATGAGGAGATGAGATGTCCGTTCTTTTTTCTACAGCACATGGAGCATTGTTTACGTTTTTATCCAATGATATAGCAGATATTTATCTGACACCGCTCTCAGCCAATCATTTGTTAGACCGTAAATGTTAAGGCCTTGGACGATGCTGCGTTCCCATATACACAAAAATCACCTCCCGCGTTCACGAGAATAGAAAATGGCGCTGTCCTTAGGGGAGCCTGCGCCACTGAGCAGCTTTCCATAGGAATGAATGGGCCGCCATTTTGTGTCTGCTGTCCTTTCTTTTTTTTTACATCCATGAGAGAGCTGCTTTTTGTCAACAGAATGGCAAGATTGCAGCTCCCGTGGTTACATTCAACGTTAGCGACAAAGAGGTAAACACCCGGAAATCCTCTTAAGTGGCCAAATGGATTCTAAACCGTGCTGAATACATAACCGCGTCCGAAAAGAACAATAAGGCAAATATACGATAAGCTAAGGTGAACTTTTTATGGTTATTCCTCTAGATCAATAAAAGACAGTATTTGTACTCATACAGCTGACTATTTGTGTGTTCATTCATTCATTTATTCACAAACAAAAACAGCACTGATCAACCATAAAAATCATATTTATTAAAAAATATGAAATATAAAACTGTAAAAAAAAATATAAGGGATAACAGAACAGCCCAGAGCTAAATATGAAATAAAATCTGTAAAAAAAAAATGAAATTAGGGATAACAATTAGGCACAGATATCAGTGTACACCAGAATCTGTTTGATGTCAGTGTTGAAATAAGGACACTTCTTGTCCTCACTGTCAGTGTCAGGACAGTTGTCATCTTCCCTTTCCTCTTTTTCTTTTTTTTGGCACAATTTGTAAGGCAAAATTAGTCTGTGCAACACAGTCCTGCAGAGAGACAGGACCATCTTCCTGTCTCACAGCCTCTTTCTTTGTTTGCCAACCATATCTAGCAGGTGATGGAGCACTTTATATATATATATAAGCCTGGTAGTTTGCCCCTTTGCAGTGCTGGTGGAGGGCATCAGTAGTAGGGGAATGCATAATTCTGGCAAGGCCGATGATGCATTACAGAAAGCCTTGTTCCTAGCCTCATTTACATGTTTGGCAGCTGGCTGATCATGTAGGTGGCATAGATACTGGCAAAGAAGAGCCAATGATGACGGCTCCAAGTAACAGTTGATTCCTAAACTTTTGAAAGCCTTAAGGTACTCATCTTTCTCACATGCAACAGAAAATGTCTTTCTTCTTCCTTTGCCATAAAAGACACTTGTGGAGTCACACCCAGAGAATGTTTGAACTCCAATCAAGGCTGAACACGCTGGTTCAAGAGCCGATGACACCTTGGTGATGTCAATGATACGTGTCCTGTTGCCAGTCCCTGTGAAAACACATAAGCTGCATGACAAATCTGTCTGCAGACTTACAGCGATGACTGCCACATCAGTGATAAGGACAGCTTTATGCTCCCGTGCAGCATGTTGCGCATATAACAACACCCTTGCGACACATTCTTCGTGATCACACTGCAGGTCTTGATATATATATATAACTTGATATGTTTGGGCTTTTCATTACACCCACTGCATATATACTATATCAGTGTATGTTGATCAGCATCACTGATATTTTTCAAAGACTGAATTTACAAGGACATGCCATCTCAAGAGATGACTTCATAGATTAGTTGGTGTGGTGGACTAGAGGGGTTTTCTGTGCACATGTGACCTCTGGTGTTAAAAAAGAGGCACTGACCCTGAGCTGGTTCTTGAAAATAGACTGTACAAGTCTATGTTCTTGAAGTTGCGTTGATGAGGAAACTTAATCCGTGCACATGTTTGCTTGCATGTTTCTGGCAGACAAATCTCAAACATTTAAACAAAAAGGTTTAAAAAAAGGATACAAACTTAACTCCTCTGCTCTCTTTGACTATAGACAGTCATGGTGTTATGCTACCCCCTACAGATCTCTGTAGGCTTTGGCACTGGTTGCTACAAAGCTTTACTTGCTCCACCTGGCCTGGACTGAAAGCATTTTTCAGTTTTGACGCTCAAAATGGAGGATAGGCTCCAGAAAAGAGTGCTATTGTGAGAGTGGGGTGGGGGTGTGACGTCAGAGAGAGGCGACATTGTTATTGTTTCAGAGTTTGCAGGTGTAAGAAGAAAAATAATCTGTGTTGCTCAGCTCCAAAGAGTATTATGTCCGTGAGTTTTTGTCAGCAGAAAATAGTGACTTGAAGCCCTGTACACTTCAGAACTCTACACTATTGTAGATTTAAACTATTATCATTAGGAATTGGTCAGACAGTGTAAGAAAAAAAACAGCAGTTTGAAGAGATGTCACCTTGAACAAAAGGTGGATTGACCACCTGCAACTACCCCACTGACACCTGCATTATGACATAATCTTGAGCAGCCCTGAGTTAAAATTTAGTTTTAATGCCTTTATTGTTCATCATGTGCATACATGGTGCATAAGCCCAAATAAACTAATACTTAATCAAGAAACCAAACCAATTTAAAATGACTGACTAACAGGCTATATTATATGGCTACTTTCTCTAGTGCTTTTAACACCATTCAGCCACTGCTACTGGGGGAGAAGCTGCGGGTGATGGGAGTAGACGACACAATGATCTCCTGGATTACTGACTACCTGACAGGCAGGCTGCAGTTTGTCCGTACGGGCAGTGTTCTGTCTGATGTGGTGGTTAGTGATACAGGAGCTCCACAGGGGACTGTACTGTCTCCTTTCCTGTTCACCTTATACACCACTGACTTTCAGTACAACACTGAGTCGTGTCACCTGCAAAAGTTTTCTGACGACTCGGCTGTTGTTGGGTGTATAAATGAGGGACAGGAGGAGGAGTACAGGGCACTGGTGGACAACTTTGTGAAGTGGACTGGACAGAATTACCTGCGGCTGAACAACAGCAAGACCAGAGAGATGGTGATAGATTTCAGGACGAAGAGGAACGCGGCTTTCCCACCTCTGTGCATTCTGGGAAAGGATGTGGAGGCGGTGGAGGATTACAAGTACCTGGGTGTTACCATCAACCACAGACTGGACTGGAGATCCAACACTGAAGCTGTTTACAAGAAGGGGATGAGCAGACTTTACTTCCTTGGGAAGCTGAGATCCTTCAACGTGTGCAGCAAGATGTGGAGATCTTTTATCAATCTGTGGTGGCCAGTGTACTTTTCTTTGTTGTGGTTTGTTGGGGAAGCAGCATTGGAGCCAGCGACACCAACAGACTCAACAAACTGATCAGGAAGGCTGGCTCTGTGATTGGCTGCAAACAGGACACTCTGGAGGCTGTGGTGGAGAGGAGGACACTGAAAAAACTGTTATCCATCATGGATAATCCTCTCCAACCTTTCCAACTCACACTGGTCAGACAGCGGAGCACCTTCTACAAAAGGCTGCTTCAGCTTCGCTGTCGTAGCAACAGATTCAGGAAATCTTTTCTGCCACAACTATCACTTTTCATAATAACTCTCTCACCTCTGCCTGACAGAGAACACTGCTCTCTCTACTGTTTGTTTTTGTTTTGTATATATTTTTATTGTTTATAGCACACTGTGCACTGTATATATACACTATGTACTGTATATATTTGATTCTATTCATGTTATGTACAAAGTTTTTATTTGCTGACCCACTACTGCTGTTACAAAAAAATTTCCCAGTCTGGGATCATTAAAGTAATTCTATTCTATTCTATTCTATGTAGGCTACACAGTGCACAGAAAGTGGAAGAAACCCTGTAGGGTCAAGATCATTTTCGCCACCTAGAGAGTTCATCAAGCCTTCCACAGATAAATAGGCTATTTTTAGCCTATACTCTTGATACTGTAAGTACATATTGGCCATGAGTTTAACCCTGTTATCAGATCGTCCCGCTCAGCAGTCCGGCATCTACACAATCTTTAGTTCAGAAAAAAGAATTATCCATACTAATATGTTTTATGCAGAAATTGTTTCTTCACTTGTTTTGTTTTGTTATTTTATGTTAAGATCAAGTCACTACAGACGCAGTATAACTTTTCAGCAGTTCGCTTTATGAGCCTGAATGTTTCCCACTAACAGCCATGACTAATTAAGGTTCCAAGTTAATTTGCAGCTAATTATTTCCACCTACTGACATAACCAGGGTATAAATTGACTTTTGTCCACTAAAATCACATTTTTAACTACACAGACCTCATACATGGCCTCTCAAAATTAACGGAAATCCGTCAGAATGACGGAGAACTTTAATCCCGACAAAGTTTGAGACACGCTCATAGACAAAAATTGAACAATTACATAATAGATCATAAACAATAAATAACTGATCGAGACTGTTAAGATGTGAAATGGAATGATGAATAAAATGTTATTTACAGACCTTTTACTTTAATTGAGATAATGACATTAATGTTTTATTAGAGTACTTAGTTATTATACCTCCAATTCAATGTGAAGACCAAATATTGTAGAAATAGTATTTAGTTTTATTTCATTTGATTTGATGGACCGCTGAGGTTAAGTCAACAATACTTGCATTAAGTCCATTTCCTACAGTTACTATTGCTTACCAAACATTTGAGAGAAAACTTGCTTGTATTGTCCTGGACAAAAATGAAGAAGAAGAATTCCTTTATTTGTCCCGCAATGGGGAAATTAAATTTTCACTCTATTATTATTTTTTCATTTTACACACACAAACAGGCCCGAAATACACACACATGCACAGACAGGACCTATATACATGCAATTAATGGAGAGATGTTAGAGCGAGGGGACTGCCAGTGACTGGCGCCCCGAGAAATCCATTAATGTGATGCTCATATTTTTACGGCCCCTCATTTTGGATCATTTTCGTCAACCGGCCCCAATTCCAAATGAATTGAACAGCCCTGATTTAGCCTATTTCAGTCAGTTCAGTGATTGTTGTTTGTGTGTATTTTTGTCAAAGAAAACTTAATATTCTTACCTAGAAGGCAAACAATTGTTTAACTTTTTGCCAAATAGATATATAAACGCGTTTAATGCAGCAATGTCTCTCCTACTGTTTCAAAATCTCACTTCACTTTCATTTGAGATTGTTACAGTAATCCCTAAACAAGCTGCCTCATTATTTCAGTTTTTGCATGATTGCATGACATGTCCTCAAGAATATCTGATTTAAAAATAATCTAATTATTAGGCTATAGATCTGATACATGGTATTTTTAGAATCTTAAAGAAATAGAACCGAAAACCGTGACCCCAAAACCGTGATATGAACCAAACAGCGGATTTTGTGAACCGTACCACCCCTAGTAGGCGACAATGTTTTAAGAGGATCTCTTGACATAGAATAACTGACACAAGACAGCTCTATTTCAGAAATAGAAAGCTATTAAATCTCCATTCTTGTTCCAATTTAAAAACCAGGTTGAATTTGTCATACAGGAGGACGTGCAAAATGCTTGAATGGATGGGAATGCAGTGTTAAGTTGTTAATAATTGACTTACTTAGCACAAAATATTTTTATACAGATAACAATCTCTTCAAAACTGCATAAAGTAGGGACTTCCTGTTGCTGGACATATCTTGTGTCCTGTTTAGCTATTTTACATCATACAACATTAGATTCACTTAAATACTTTATTGTGGAGCTTCAACATGTTTGTTTATGACGTTGCCCTCTAGTGGACAGACACAAGAAGGACTCTGAGTTAATCATCTAACAACACAGTGATACTGTCTTTATTAATGCACCTATTAAATGGCTCACCTCAATCATTATCAGAAACATACCAACAAAACTGTTATCGGCCTTCAAAAATCTGAATTGCTTTCAGCCGAATAAATAAAAAAAAATATTTAATGTAACCCACCAGTGAAATCAAGAGCTTCCTATAGGAAATTAGTTAGCTATCTGACTTATATTTATTATGATTTGACGCATTGAACTGGTCATCATAGCCATCATCCCAAAAGCCCCCCCCCCCCCCCCTAAGAAACTTGTCAGGAGCAGCCACTGGCCAGATGGTAGCCTATGGTTGTTCACATTTACAAAGCCATACAATCTAACTGCACCTCATCATTTTGGCCTGGTCTTTAATGTGTTAAGCCAAGATGCACTGCCACTGACATTAGGTCAAACCTCAGGAGTTTAGTCACTTTGGGACATGAACATTTAGCTTTTATGAAGAAGCACTTTGTATCCTAAAAACCAGAAATGGTAGATATAAAGATCCGATCCTCAGCAATTTCACTGGTTTTTGCCATGTGGTTTTATTTGTATTTATTGTTTAAAGTCTGCCCTTTCCTTTACACTTTAACATAATTCCACTGCACTATCTTGTTGTAAAGATTGTGAAAGCTCTTGATGCTTGGTCAGTTAATAAATACTTGACTTAATATGCTGCCCCTGTCTTTATGTGGTTGCTGGACATATTGTGTCCTGTTTAGCTATTTTACATCATACAACATTAGATTCACTTAAATAATTTATTGTGGAGCTTCACCATGTTTGTTTATGGCGTTGCCCTCTAGTGGACAGACACAAGAAGGACTCTGAGTTAATCATCTAACAACACAATGATACTGTCTTTATTAATGCAACTATTAAATGGCTCACCTTAATCATTATCAGAAACATACCAACAAAACTGTTTTCATCCTTAAGAAAATCTGTATTGTTTTCAACCCAATAAATAAAAAATATTGAATGTAACCCACCAGTGAAATCAAGAGCTTCCTATAGGAAATTAGTAGCCTATGCTCAATTAAACACCCTGCAAACAAACACCATATCAAGTGGATGCCAGGGACACAACATTATCATTTGTATTTCAGATATGTGAAATAACACAGAAGACTAGTGTACTCACCAAAATAGTGACTGTCTATCTTCAATACTTCTGTTCTTTCCTGGCTGCATCCAAGAGTTGTTTGTTTCTAATTAACTTCTTGTAAACCTTGCACAGCTCAGCAGGTTATTTTATTATCCAGGGGCGATGAAGCTTCACGAAAAAAGTTATCAATGAAGAGGTAGCTACCTGCCGCACGGCTGCTGCTTTTGTGCTTCTCCGTGTCCACATGTTGTTCAATGGCAGTTTTCCCTGACTCCAACATCAACATCACAACGACAGAGTGTGCAGAAGCCATGAAAGGAGTCTCGACTGCGTTTCGATATTAAATCCTGTTCTTTCGTCCGTTCTGGATTGAATGAAGTTTGACGTTTTGGCATGATGGCATGCTAACAGCTGACTTTCTTTTCTTTTGTTTACTAACAACTAACTTTCTGTCAACGAGTCCTGCATAGATGTGACGTTGCAGCACATGGAGCCTTGTTTACGTTTTTAACCAATGATAAAGCAGATATTTATCTGACGCCGCTCTCAGCCAATCATTTGTTAGACCGGAAATGTTAAAGCATTGGACGATGCTGCGTTCCCATATACACAAAAATCACCTCCCGCGTTCACGAGAATAAAACATGGCGCCGTCCTTAGGGGAGCCTGCGCCACTGAGCAGCTTTCCATAGGAATGAATGGGCCGCCATTTTGTGTCCGCTGTCCGTTCTTTTTTCTACATCCATGAGAGAGCTGCTTTTTGTCAACAGAATGGCAAGATGGCGGCTCCCGTGGTTACATTCAACGTTAGCGACAAAGAGGTAAACACCCGGAAATCCTCTTAAGTGGCCAAATGGATTCTAAACCGTGCTGAATACATAACCGCGTCCAAGAAGAACAATAAGGCAAATATACCATAAGGTGAGCTTTTTATGGTTATTCCTCTAGATCAATAAAAGACAGTAATTGTACTCATACAGCTGACTATTTGTGTGTTCATTCATTTATTTATTCACAAACAAAAACAGCACTGATCAACCATAAAAATGATATTTATTAAAAATATGAAAAATAAAACTGCAAAATAAATATATAATAAGGGATAACAGAACAACCCAGAGCTAAATATGAAAATAAAATCTGTAAAAAAAATTGAATTAGGGATAAAAAATTAGGAACAGATATCAGTGTACACCAGAATCCTTTTGATGTCAGTGTTGAAATAAGGACACCTCTTGTCCTCACTGTCAGTGTCAGGACAGTTGTCATCTTCCCTTTCCTCTTTTTCTTTATTATTGACACAATTTGTACAGCAACATTAGTCTGTGCAACACAGTCCTGCAGTGAAACAGGAACATCTTCCTGCCTCACAGGCTCTTTCTTTACAGCCGCAGTGTATCACATGCAAAACCCTGTCAGTGGCAGAATTTCTTGTCATCCAGGTGACATGTATGTCCCCATCCTCTGTTTGCCAACCATATCCAGCAGGTGATGGAGCACTTATATATATTTTTTGAAACAGGACGTCATTATTGCTGCCTGGTAGTTTGCCCTTTTGCAGAGCTGGTGGAGGGCATCGGTAGTAGGGGAATGCATAAGTATGGTGTGGAAGAAAGAGAAATGAGCTGCTCTCTTCATGTGGCTTTTGAAATGGCTAAACTGAAGTTGGTACACAGTGGGGTCATGGTACATAAACCCCTGGAATGAGACTAGTCCTTGCTGGTTGAGCAGATAATAACTTGCATCACAGAGCCTCACAGAAAAGAGAGTTCAGATCTGTAGAATGTGCACGATAGAGATATCGTGCCCACTCACCCATCACCTCGTTATGATTCTAAAAAACAGAGGAATGCGCATTTCTTCATTTTAGGCACACACACACATACTCATTAACTAACAATTTCGTGTGTTGCAAACACAGACACATCTGTCTCTCTAGATAGCCATATAGGGACATGCACTAATTTCCTTCTCTCAGCTTTTAGTGTTATGAGATGTTGCTAGGCAGATTAACGTCCATTGCCGCCTTTTTTACCTTTGGGGCGTTACCACCAGCCCACCAGGGTATTTAAAGCCGCTACTCTTAGACCACAACAGACTCGTCTGATGTATGACCTGGTTTGAGTTGTATCAGAACTTGTCTCCGCTTTGCAAAGTGCTCCAATAAAGATATTGGTGTGATCTCAAGCCATTGTCTCAAGATCTCTTCTTCCATCCTCCGATCAACGGACCCGGGGAGGTAACTGCAGGTTGATCTCAACAATGGCAAGGCCGATGATGCCATACAGAAAGCGTTGTTCCTGGCCTCATTTACATGTTCGGCAGCTGGCTGATCATATAGGTGGCATACATACTGGCAAAGAAGTGCAAATGTTGACTGCTCCAAGTTACAGTTGGTTCTTAAACTTTTGAAAGTCTTAAGGTACTCATCTTTCTCACATGCAACAGAAAATGTCTTTCTTCTTCCTTTGCCATAAAAGACACTTGTGGAGTCACACCAAGAGTATGTTTGAACTCCAATCAAGGCTGAACACACGCTGGTTCAAGAGCTGAGGACACCTTGGTGATGTCAATGATACATGTCCTGTTGCCAGTCCCTGTGAAAACATATAAGCTGCATGACAGCTTCATGCTCCCGTGCAGCATGATGCGCATATAAAAACACCCTTGTGTCACATTAAGCCTATTTCAGTCAGTTCAGTGATTGCTGTTTGTGTGTATTTTTGTGAAAGAAAACTTAATATTCTTACCCAGAAGGCAAACAATTGTTTAAGTTTTTACCAAATAGATATATAAACGCGTTTAATGCAGCAATGTCTCTCCTACTGTTTCAAAATCTCACTTCACTTTCATTTGAGATTGTTACAGTAATCCCTAAACAAGCTGCCTCATTATTTCAGTTTTTGCATGATTGCATGACATGTCCTCAAGAATATCTGATTTAAAAATAATCTAATTATTAGGCTATAGATCTGATACATGGTATTATTAGAATCTTAAAGAAATAGAAAGAACAACCGAACCGAAAACCGTGACCCCAGAACCGTGATATGAACCAAACAGCGGATTTTGTGAACCGTTCAACCCCTAGTATGCGACAATGTTTTAAGAGGATCTCTTGACATAGAATAACTGACACAAGACAGCTCTATTTCAGAAATAGAAAGCTATTAACTCTCCATTCTTGTTCCAATTTAAAAACCTGATTGAATTTGTCATACAGGAGGACGTGCAAAATGCTTGAATGGATGGGAATGCAGTGTTAAGTTGTTAATAATTGACTTACTTAGCACAAAATATTTTTACACAGATAACAATCTCTTCAAAACTGCATAAAGTAGGGACTTCCTGTTGCTGGACATATCTTGTGTCCTGTTTAGCTATTTTACATCATACAACATTAGATTCATTTAAATAATTTATTGTGGAGCTTCACCATTTTTGTTTTTGGCGTTGCCCTCTAGTGGACAGACACAAGAAGGACTCAGAGTTAATCATCTAACAACACAGTGATGCTGTCTTTATTAATGCACCTATTAAATGGCTCACCTCAATCATTATCAGAAACATACCAACAAAACAGTTATCGGCCTTCAAAAACCTGTATTGTTTCCAGCCGAATAAATTGAAAAAAAATATTTAATGTAGCCCACCAGTGAAATCAAGAGCTTCCTATAGGAAATTAGTCGCCTATGCTCAATTAAATACCCTGCAAACAAACACCATATCAAGTGGATGCCAGGGACACAACATTATCATTTGTATTTCAGATATGTGAAATAACACAGAAGACTAGTGTACTCACCAAAATAGTGACTGTCTATCTTCAATACTTCCGTAAAACTCTGCTGGGGGGCAGACAGGCGCCCATCACTGGTCGACCACCAAAAAGAGCCCGGACGGAACACAACTATGGGAAGGTAAAAGAGGCGACTGGTGCACTGCAAAGAAGAACAGCACCACATTCCCTTGCCAATTGTGTCACTGCTGCTGTGTCCCTAGGACGGAAATCCGACCTCTGGGGTCTTTCCAGGTGAAAGTTCGGACATTTCAATTCAAATGTTGAATTGTAAATAGCTGTATTGATTTCATATTACCAGCCAAATGTATACTGAATATGTTCTGAAAGATTTGATTAATTACAGTTTTGATGATAGTATAATATGTTTTAAATTGATTATCGCTATGGCATCCATGATGGACAGAAACTGTAAACTGTGTTAGCAGGGATTTAACTAGTAGATGACAATATATCTGTTGATGGTTGGAAGTGTTTTTGTGGAACCAAATGTATTTTAGTTGAGACATTTAAATTGATATAGTTTTACAAAAATACTAACAGTATGTATAATTCATGTCTGGTGTTGTCAAGCCAGTGGTTGAACAGGATAATCAAATTAAACAATTTAATGTTAACCTGTCAAGTTAGCTATCTGACTTATATTTATTATGATTTGACGCATTGAACTGGTCATCATAGCCATCATCCCAAAAGCCCCCCCCCCCCCCCCTAAGAAATTTGTCAGGAGCAGCCACTGGCCAGATGGTAGCCTATGGTTGTTCACATTTACAAAGTCATACAATCTAACTGCACCTCATCATTTTGGCCTGGTCTTTAATGTGTTAAGCCAAGATGCACTGCCACTGACATTAGGTCAAACCTCAGGAGTTTAGTCACTTTGGGACATGAACATTTAGCTTCTATGAAGAAGCACTTTGTATCCTAAAAACCAGAAATGGTAGATATAAATATCCAATCCTCAGCAATTTCACTGGTTTTTGCCATGTGGTTTTATTTTTATTTATTGTTTAAAGTCTGCCCTCTCCTTTACACTTTAAGATAATTCCACTGCACTATCTTGTTGTAAAGATTGTGAAAGCTCTTGATCCTTGGTCAGTTAATAAATACTTGACTTAATATGCTGCCCCTGTCTTTATGTGGTTGCTGGACATATATTGTGTCCTGTTTAGCTATTTTACATCATACAACATTAGATTCACTTAAATACTTTATTGTGGAGCTTCACCATGTTTGTGTATGGCGTTGCCCTCTAGTGGACAGACACAAGAAGGACTCTGAGTTAATCATCTAACAACACAATGATACTGTCTTTATTAATGCAACTATTAAATGGCTCACCTTAATCATTATCAGAAACATACCAACAAAACTGTTTTCATCCTTAAGAAAATCTGTATTGTTTTCAACCCAATAAATAAAAAATATTTCATGTGACCCACCAGTGAAATCAAGAGCTTCCTATAGGAAATTAGTAGCCTATGCTCAATTAAATACCCTGCAAACAAACACCATATCCAGTGGATGCCAGGGACACAACATTATCATTTGTATTTCAGATATGTGAAATAACACAGAAGACTAGTGTACTCACCAAAATAGTGACTGTCTATCTTCAATACTTCTGTTCTTTCCTGGCTGCATCCAAGAGTTGTTTGTTTCTAACTAACTTCTTGTAAACCTTGCACAGCTCAGCAGGTTATTTTATTATCCAGGGGCGATGAAGCTTCACGAAAAAAGTTATCAATGAAGAGGTAGCTACCTGCCGCACGGCTGCTGCTTTTGTGCTTCTCCGTGTCCACATGTTGTTCAATGGCAGTTTTCCCTGACTGCAACATCAACATCACAACGACAGAGTGTGCAGAAGCCATGAAAGGAGTCTCGACTGCGTTTCGATATTAAATCCTGTTCTTTCGTCCGTTCTGGATTGAATGAAGTTTGACGTTTTGGCATGATGGCATGCTAACAGCTGATTTTCTTTTCTTTTATTTACTAACAACTTACTTTCTGTCAACGAGTCCTGCATAAATGTGACGTTGCAGCACATGGAGCCTTGTTTACGTTTTTAACCAATGATATAGCAGATATTTATCTGACGCCGCTCACAGCCAATCATTTGTTAGACCGGAAATGTTAAAGCATTGGACGATGCTGCGTTCCCTTATACACAAAAATCACCTCCCGCGTTCACGAGAATAAAACATGGCGCCGTCCTTAGGGGAGCCTGCGCCACTGAGCAGCTTTCCATAGGAATGAATGGGCCGCCATTTTGTGTCCGTTGTCCGTTCTTTTTTCTACATCCATGAGAGAGCTGCTTTTTGTCAACAGAATGACAAGATGGCGGCTCCCGTGGTTACATTCAACGTTAGCGACAAGGAGGTAAACACCCGGAAATCCTCTTAAGTGGCCAAATGAATTCTAAACCGTGCTGAATACATAACCGCGACCAAGAAGATCAATAAGGCAAATATACGATAAGGTGAACTTTTTATGGTAATTCCTCTAGATCAATAAAAAAAGACAGTAATTGTACTCATACAGCTGACTATTCGTGTGTTCATTCATTCATTTATTCACAAACAAAAACAGCACTGATCAACCATAAAAATCATATTTATTAAAAATATGAATAATAAAACTTCAAAATAAATATATAATAAGGGATAACAGAACAACCCAGAGCTAAATATGAAAATAAAATCTGTAAAAAAAAATAGAATTAGGGATAAAAAATTAGGCACAGATATCAGTGTACACCAGAATCCTTTTGATGTCAGTGTTGAAATAAGGATACTTCTTGTTCTCACTGTCAGTGTCAAGACAGTTGTCATCTTCCCTTTCCTCTTTTTCTTTATTATTGACACAATTTGTACAGTAACATTAGTCTGTGCAACACAGTCCTGCAGAGAAACAGGACCATCTTCCTGCCTCACAGGCTCTTTCTTTACAGCTGCAGTGTATCACATGCAAAACACTGTCAGTGGCCGGATTTCTTGTCATCCAGGTGACATGTATGTCCCCATCATCTGTTCGCCAACCATATCCAGCAGGTGATGGAGCACTTATATATATTTTTTGAGACAGGACCTCATTATTGCTGCCTGGTAGTTTGCCCCTTTGCGATGCTGGTGGAGGGCATCAGTAGTAGGGGAATGCATAACTCTGACAAGGCCGATGATGCCATACAGAAAGCCTTGTTCCTGGCCTCATTTACATGTTTGGCAGCTGACTGATCATATAGGTGGCATACATACTGGCAAAGAAGTGCAAATGTTGACGGCTCCAAGTTACAGTTGGTTCTTAAACTTTTGAAAGCCTTAAGGTACTCATCTTTCTCACATGCAACAGAAAATGTCTTTCTTCTTCCTTTGCCATAAAAGACACTTGTGGAGTCACACCCAGAGAGTGTTTGAACTCCAATCAAGGCTGAACACACGCTGGTTCAAGAGCTGAGGACACCTTGGTGATGTCAATGATACATGTCCTGTTGCCAGTCCCTGTGAAAACATATAAGCTGCATGACAGCTTCATGCTCCCGTGCAGCATGATGCGCATTTAAAAACACCCTTGTGTCACATTAAGCCTATTTCAGTCAGTTCAGTGATTGCTGTTTGTGTGTATTTTTGTGAAAGAAAACTCAATATTCTTACCTAGAAGGCAAACAATTGTTTAACTTTTTACCAAATAGATATATAAACGCGTTTAATGCAGCAATGTCTCTCCTACTGTTTCAAAATCTCACTTCACTTTCATTTGAGATTGTTACAGTAATCCCTAAACAAGCTGCCTCATTATTTCAGTTTTTGCATGATTGCATGACATGTCCTCAAGAATATCTGATTTAAAAATAATCTAATTATTAGGCTATAGATCTGATACATGGTATTTTTAGAATCTTAAAGAAATAGAACCGAAAACCGTGACCCCAAAACCGTGATATGAACCAAACAGCGGATTTTGTGAACCGTACCACCCCTAGTAGGCGACAATGTTTTAAGAGGATCTCTTGACATAGAATAACTGACACAAGACAGCTCTATTTCAGAAATAGAAAGCTATTAAATCTCCATTCTTGTTCCAATTTAAAACCAGGTGGAATTTGTCATACAGGAGGACGTGCAAAATGCTTGAATGGATGGGAATGCAGTGTTAAGTTGTTAATAATTGACTTACTTAGCACAAAATATCTCTTCAAAACTGCATAAAGTAGGGACTTCCTGTTGCTGGACATATCTTGTGTCCTGTTTAGCTATTTTACATCATACAACATTAGATTCATTTAAATACTTTATTGTGGAGCTTCACCATGTTTGTGTATGGCGTTGCCCTCTAGTGGACAGACACAAGAAGGACTCTGAGTTAATCATCTAACAACACAGTGATACTGTCTTTATTAATGCACCTATTAAATGGCTCACCTTAATCATTATCAGAAACATACCAACAAAACTGTTATCAGCCTTAAGAAAATCTGTATTGCTTTCAACCCAATAAATAAAAAATATTTCATGTAGCCCACAAGTGAAATCAAGAGCTTCCTATAGGAAATTAGTAGCCTATGCTCAATTAAACACCCTGCAAACAAACACCATATCCAGTGGATGCCAGGGACACAACATTATCATTTGTATTTCAGATATGTGAAATAACACAGAAGACTAGTGTACTCACCAAAATAGTGACTGTCTATCTTCAATACTTCTGTTCTTTCCTGGCTGCATCCAAGAGTTTGTTGTTTCTAATTAACTTCTTGTAAACCTTGCACAGCTCAGCAGGTTATTTTATTATCCAGGGGCGATGAAGCTTCACGAAAAAAGTTATCAATGAAGAGGTAGCTACCTGCCGCACGGCTGCTGCTTTTGTGCTTCTCCGTGTCCGCATGTTGTTCAATGGCAGCTTTTCCCTGACTGCAACATCAACATCACAACGACAGAGTGTGCAGAAGCCATGAAAGGAGTCTCGACTGCGTTTCGATATTAAATCCTGTTCTTTCGTCCGTTCTGGATTGAATGAAGTTTGACGTTTTGGCATGATGGCATGCTAACAGCTGATTTTCTTTTCTTTTGTTTTCTAACAACTAACTTTCTGTCAACGAGTCCTGCATAAATGTGACGTTGCAGCACATGGAGCCTTGTTTACGTTTTTAACCAATGATATAGCAGATATTTATCTGACGCCGCTCTCAGCCAATCATTTGTTAGACCGGAAATGTTAAAGCATTGGACGATGCTGCGTTCCCTTATACACAAAAATCACCTCCCGCGTTCACGAGAATAAAACATGGCGCCGTCCTTAGGGGAGCCTGCGCCACTGAGCAGCTTTCCATAGGAATGAATGGGCCGCCATTTTGTGTCCGCTGTCCTTTCTTTTTTCTACATACATGAGAGAGCTGCTTTTTGTCAACAGAATGGCAAGATGGCGGCTCCCGTGGTTACATTAAACGTTAGCGACAAAGAGGTAAACACACGGAAATCCTCTTAAATGGCCAAATGGATTCTAAACCGTGCTGAATACATAACCGCGTCCAAGAAGAACAATAAGGCAAATATACCATAAGGTGAACTTTTTATGGTAATTCCTCTAGATCAATAAAAGACAGTAATTGTATTCATACAGCTGACTATTTGTGTGTTCATTCATTTATTCACTCACAAACAAAAACAGCACTGATCAACCATAAAAATTATATTTATTAAAAATATGAAATATAAAACTGTAAAATAATTATAAGGGATAACAGAACAGCCTGGAGCTAAAAATGAAATACAATTTGTAAAAAAAATAGAATTAGGGATAACAATTAGGCACAGATATCAGTGTACACCAGAATCCTTCTGATGTCAGTGTTGAAATAAGGACACTTCTTGTCCTCAGTGTCAAGAAAGTTGTCATCTTCCCTTTCCATTGGCACAATTTGTACAGTAACATTAGTCTGTGCAACACAGTCCTGCAGAGAAACAGGAACATCTTCCTGCCTCACAGCCTCTTTCTTTACAGCCGCAGTGTATCACATGCATAACACTGTCAGGGGCCGGATTTCTTGTCATCCAGGTGACATGTACAGTGCATCCGGAAAGTATTCACAGCGTTTCACTTTTTCCACATTTTATTACGTTACAGCCTTATTCCAAATTGTATTAAATTAATCTCTGTCCTTAAAATTCTACACATAATGCCCCATTATGACCACGTGAAATTCACAGCCTTTGCTTAATACTTCGTAGAACCACCTTTGGCAGCCTCTACAGCCTCAAGTCTTTTTGAATATGATGCCACAAGCTTGGCACACCTCTCTTTAGGCAGTTTTGCCCATTCTTCTTGGCAGTACCTCTCAAGCTCTATGAGGTTGGATGGGAGACGTCTGTGCACAGCCATTTTCAGATCTCTCCAGAGATATTCACTCGGATTCAAGTCTGGGCTCCGACTGGGCCACTCCAGGACATTCACAGAGTGGTCCTGAAGCCACTCCTTTGAGATCTAGGCCAGGGGTACTCAAATACAAATCTTAAAGGGCCACAAAGAATTTTTTTAATGACTCAAAGTTCCATTTATTGAGGTCGGTCAGGCCACATGCAATAATACTGTAATATTAAAAAAAAAAAAAAGTTATTTTCATTCAAAACAACAAAAATACTTAAATAACAATAAAATGTAATTTCCATTTTGACATAAATTAAAATAAATGGTTAAATAAAACAAAACATGACCCCTGTCATGAATCCAAAACAAATGTATCAGGAGGGGGTTAAGAACACTTTTCTTTTTAAATATAATCACAAAGAACCACAAATAAGAAGGGAGAGTGTATTTCTGTCCTAACATAGCTGGAGCTCCATCAGTAGCAACTGACACAACTTTCTTCACATCTATTCCTTTTTCTTTCAGCATTTCCAGTACTGCATTGTGAATGTCTTCACCCCTTGTCTGTCCACAGAGGTTTGCCATGCCCAACACATCTTCAACAAACTCCCTTTTTGACTCTTCATAATACCTCACAAACACCATCAACTGAGCATTATCAGTGGTGTCAGTGGACTCATCCACAGCTAGGGAAATGCACTCTGCATGTTTTATTCCATCACACAGCTGCTTAACTAGATCACCAGCCAGTACTTCAGTGCGTCTGGTTGCTGTGGAATCTGAGAGGGGGACTTGTTTAATTTTAGCTGCCATTTCCTCTTTTTGTTTGCCTTCAAACATTGTGTCCATCACTTCAGTCATGCATTCTTTTATTATTTCTGCATCTGAAAATGGCTTCTTGTGCTTACCCAAAATCCATGCCACTCTGAGGGAGCACTCTGTTGCTTTCTGTTGCTGGGTCATAGAAGTGGCAAGGATCCTGCTTGCAGCTTGATATGATGATATAAGTGCATTTATTTTCGTTGTTCTAACCTCAGAATTTTGAGGAAATGTCTCCTCAAAATGCCTATGTTTCGTCTCATAATGACGTGTTAAATTGGAAATCTTCGTCACAGCTATCGTCTCCTGGCATATTAAGCACATCAGTCTTGTCCTGTTTGAAGGTAGAATGAATGAAAATTGTTCAGTCCATTCTTCTTTGAACTGTCGATTTTCACTGTCAACTTTCCTTTTAGCACTGAACTTGGAACACGCCATTTTCGTCCAATCGAGTCTCCTGCAGCCGTCAAAACATCATCATGCGAGCTTCTCCAAAAGCGAAAGTGAAACTTAAAAATTGCGCTCGCAGCAGTGATTGATCCAGCTGTCTGTGTATCGTTGGCATGGAGACAAGTCCCGGTGCACACGTGCTGACCCAAACCAAAACACATGGTGAAGGAATAATTTTTCGGGGGCCAGAAATAGGCGGCTGGCAGGCCGGATGCGGCCCGGGGCCGCCTATTGAGGACCGCTGATCTAGGCTGTGTGCTTGGGGTCCTTGTCCTGCTGAAAAATGAACCGTCGCCCTAGTCTGAGGTCAAGAGCACTCTGGAGCAGGATTTTATCCAGGATGTCTCTGTACATTGCTGCATTCATCTTTCCCTCTATCCTTACTTGTCTGCCAGTTCCTGCTGCTGAAAAACATCCCCATAGCATGATGCTGCCACCACCATGCTTGACTGTAGTGATGGTATTGGCCTCGTGATGAGCAGTGCCTGGTTTCCTTTCAAATATGACGCCTGGCATTCACACCAAAGATCAATCTTTGTCTCATCAGACCAGATCATTTTGTTTCTCATGGTCTGAGAGTCCTTCAGGTGCCTTTTGGCAAATTCCAGACGGGCTGCCTTGTGCCTTTTACTAACGAGTGGCTTTCGCCTGGCCACTCTGCCATACAGGCCTGATTGGTGGATTACTGCAGAGATGGTTGTCCTTCTGTAAGGTTCTCCTCTCTCCACGGAGGAACGCTGGAGCTCTGACAGAGTGACCATCGGGTTCTTGGTCACTTCCCCCGATTGCTCAATTTAGACAGCCGGCCAGCTCTAGGAAGAGTCCTGGTGGTTCCAAACTTCTTCCATTTACGAATGATGGAGGCCACTGTGCTCATTGGGACATTCAAAGCAGGAGATATTTTTCTGTATCCTTTCCCAGATTTGTACCTCGAGACAATTTTGTCTCTGAGGTCTACAGACAATTCCTTTGACTTCATGCTTGATGTTTGCGCTCTGACATGCAGTCAACTGTGGGACCATATATAGACAGGTGTGTGTCTTTCCAAATCATGTCCAATCAACTGGATTTACCACAGGTGGACTCCATTTAAGCTGTAGAAACATCTCAAGGATGATCAGTGAAAACAGGATGCACCTGAGTTCCATTTTGAGCTTCATGGTAAAGGCTGTGAATACTTACGTAAATGTGATTTCTTTGTTTTTTAATTTTAATAAATTTTCAAAACTCTCAAGAAACCTTTTTTTCACATGGTCATAATGGAGCATTATGTGTAGAATTTTGAGGATAGAGATTAATTTAATACAATTTGGAATAAGGCTGAAACGTAATAAAATGTGGAAAAAGTGAAACGCTTTGAATACTTTCCGGATGCACTGTATGTCCCCATCCTCTGTTTGCATACCATACCAAGCAGGTGATGGAGCACTTATATATATTTTTTGAGACAGGACCTCATTATTGCTGACTGGTAGTTTGCCCTTTTGCAGTGCTGGTGGAGGGCATCAGTAGGAGGGGAGTGCATAAATCTGGCAAGGCCGATGATGCATTACAGAAACACTTGTTCCTGGCCTCATTTACATTTCAAGCAGCTGGCTGATCATATAGGTGGCATACATACTGGCAAAGAAGTGCAAATGTTGACTGCTCCAAGTTAAAGTTGGTTCTTAAACTTTTGAAAGCCTTAAGGTACTCATCTTTCTCACATGCAACAGAAAATGTCTTTCTTCTTCCTTTGCCATAAAAGACACTTGTGGAGTCACACCCAGAGAATGTTTGAACTCCAATCAAGGCTGAACACACGCTGGTTCAAGAGCCGATGACACCTTGGTGATGTAAATGATACATGTCCTGTTGCCAGTCCCTGTGAAAACATATAAGCTGCATGACAAACCCGTCTGCAGACTTACAGCAATGACTGCCACATCAGTGTCAGAGCTCTTGATAATGACAGCTTTATGCTCCCGTGCAGAATGATGCACATATAAAAACACCTTGTGTCACATTTAGCCTATTTCAGTCAGTTCAGTGATTGTTGTTTGTGTGTATTTTTGTGAAAGAAAACTGAATATTATAACACTTGTTTACCTTTTTGCGAAATAGATATATAAACGCGTTTAATGCAGCAATGTCTCTCCTACTGTTTCAAAATCTCACTTCACTTTCATTTGAGATTGTTAGAGTAATCCCTAAACAAGCTGCCTCATTATTTCAGTTTTTGCATGATTGCATGACATGTCCTCAAGAATATCTGATTTAAAAATAATCTAATTATTAGGCTATAGATCTGATACATGGTATTTTTAGAATCTTAAAGAAATAGAAAGAACAACCGAACCGAAAACCGTGACCCCAGAACCGTGATATGAACCAAACAGCGGATTTTGTGAACCGTTCCACCCCTAGTAGGCGACAATGTTTTAAGAGGATCTCTTGACATAGAATAACTGACACAAGAATTTGTCATACAGGAGGACGTGCAAAATGCTTGAATGGATGGGAATGCAGTGTTAAGTTGTTAATAATTGACTTAATTAGCACAAAATATTTTTACGCAGATAACAATCTCTTCAAAACTGCATAAAGTAGGGACTTCCTGTTGCTGGACATATCTAGTGTCCAGCTATTTTACATCATACAACATTAGATTCATTTAAATAATTTATTTATTTATAACTCGGAGTAGAGCCACTGCTCCTTTGCATTGAAAGGAGCCAGTTGAGGTGGTTCGGGCATCTAGTAAGGATGCCCCCTGGGCGCCTCCCTAGGGAGGTGTTCCAGGCATGTCCAGCTGGAAGGAGGCCTCGAGAAGACCCAGGACTAGGTGGAGAGATTATATCTCCACGCTGGCCTGGGTATGCCTTGGGATCCCCCAGTTAGAGCTGGTTAATGTGGCCCGGGAAAGGGATGTTTGGGGTCCCCTGCTAAAGCTGCTGCCCCCGCGACCCGACCCCGGATAAGCGGATGAAGGTGAGATGAGATGAGATGAGATAAATTATTTATTGTGGAGCTTCACCATGTTTGTTTATGGCGTTGCCCTCTAGTGGACAGACACAAGAACGACTCAGAGTTAATCATCTAACAACACAGTGATACTGTCTTTATGAATGCAACTATTGAATGGCTCACCTTAATCATTATCAGAAACATACCAACAAAACTGTTTTCATCCTTAAGAAATCTGTATTGTTTTCAAACCAATAAATAAAAAATATTTAATGTAGCCCACCAGTGAAATAGGAAATTAGTAGCCTATGCTCAATTAAATACCCTGCAAACAAACACCATATCAGAATCACAATCAGAATCAGGTTTATTGCCAGACAATTTTCATTGCTAGGAATTTGACTTGATTTGACAGTGCCTACATAAATATAAACATGAACACAAGCAAGACTAAACATATGGCATTGAATTATATACATGAAATATAAGTGACTGTATTTGTATGACCAGTGCAGGTGGTAGTGTGTAACACCTGTGATTTGGGTACATTAATATAACGTATGAGTTCCAGATGTCGTTAATATAACGAATGACTGTTAAGTGTCTTTAACAGAATTCCAAAGCCTGATAGCAGAAGGGAAGAAACTGTTCTTGTGGCGGGAGGTTTTGGTCCTGATGGACCGCAGCCTCCGGCCAGAGGGGAGAGGTTCAAACAGATAGTGTCTAGGGTGGGAGGGATCAGCAGCTATCTTCCCTGCTCTCCTCAGGGTCCTAGAAGAGTAGAGTTCTGGGAGAGAAGGGAGGTTGCAGCCATCGCCTTTTCTGCAGAACGTATGATACGCTGAAGTCTGCACCTGTCCTTGGCAGAGGCAGCAGCGTGCCAGGCGGTGATGAAGGAGGTGAGGATGGACTCGACGATGGCGGTGTAGAAGTAGACCGGTGGAATGTAAACACCGACCAGAATGAAGGAAGCAAACGTGGGGAGTAGAATGGTTTGCAGTTAATAAAAAAAGTTTCCAGGAGGGGAGAACAGTGCCGTTGTATCACCGTTACGTTGTTGCACCAGCCGCTGTTGCACCAGCCGCTGTTGATGTAGAAACAATATACCTCCACCCTTTGTTTTGCCAGAGAGCAGCGTGTCACGGTCCGCTCGGTGAAGCTGGAATCCGTCCAGCTGTAGCGCAGAGTCCGGGATGTTCTCACACAGCCATGACTCGGTGAAGCACAAAACAGAGGATGAATTAAAGTCCTTGTCTCTCCTCAACAGAAGCTGAAGTTCGTCCATTTTATTGCCCAGTGAGCGCACGTTAGAGAGAAATATTCCAGGTAGCGGCGTGCGTCTTCCCCTCTGGCGAAGGCGCACGAGCGCACCGGCTCGTTTCCCCCTGCGACGGCGTAAAGCTGTAAAGGCGAGGGCACCTTGGACTAAAAAGTTCACCAGAACCGAAGTGGGAGCCAGAAATTCGGGAAACAAATCCCGCGGAGTTGTTACCCGAATGTTCATGAGCTGTTGTCTGGTGAAAGAGAGCTGTGAACCCAAACAAAAAACACTGTTTACAAACAAAACAAGACAAAACAAAGCGCACCAACAAATTAAGGCAGCCATCCTGCATCTTGCATATCAAGTGGATGCCAGGGACACAACATTATCGTTCGTATTTCAGATATGTGAAATAACACAGAAGACTAGTGTACTCACCAAAATAGTGACTGTCTATCTTCAATACTTCCGTAAGACTCTGCTGGGGGGCAGACGGGCGCCCATCACTGGTCGACCTCCAAAAAGAGCCCGGACGGAACACAACTATGGGAAGGTAAAAGAGGCGACTGGTGCACTGCAAAGAAGAACAGCACCACATTCCCTTGCCAATTGTGTCTCTGCTGCTGTGTCCCTAGGATGGAAATCCGACCTCTGGGGTCTTTCCAGGTGAAAGTTTGGACTGGGAACTCGGAAATCCCTATTTCAATTCAAATGTTGAATTGGAAATAGCTGTATTGATTTCATATTACTAGCCAAATATATACTGAATATGTTCTGAAAGATTTGATAAATTACAGTTTTGATGATAGTATAATATGTTTTCATTTGATAATCGCTATGGCATCCATGATGGCCAGGAACTGTAAACTGTGTTAGCAGGGATTTAACTAGTAGATGACAATATATCTGTTGATGGTTGGAAGTGTTTTTGTGGAACCAAATGTATTTTAGTTGAGACATTTAAATTTAGAACTGAACAGTATGTATAATTCATGTCAGGTGTTGTCATCTAGTGGTTGAACAGGATAATCAAATTAAACAATTTAATGTTACACTGTCATCTTAGCCATCATCCCAAAAGTTTCCCCCCCTAAGAAATTTGTCAGGAGCAGCCACTGGCCAGATCTAACTGCACCTCATCATTTTGGCCTGGTCTTTAATGTGTTAAGCCAAGATGCACTGCCACTGACATTAGGTCAAACCTCAGGAGTTTAGTCACTTTGGGACATGAACATTTAGCTTTTATGAAGAAACACATGGTATCCTAAAAACCAGAAATGGTAGATATAAAGATCCAATTCACAGCAATTTCACTGGTTTTTGCCATGCTGTTGTTATATTTATTTATTCATTGTCTGCCCTTTCCTTTACACTTTAAAATTCGACTGCACTATCTTGTTGTATGTTTGCTGTAAAGGTTGTGAAAGCTCTTGATCAGATCTCTGTAGGCTTTGGCACTGGTTGCTACAAAGTTTTACCTGCTCCACCTGGCCTGGACTGAAAGCATTTTTCATGTTTGACGCTCAAAATGGAGGATAGGCTCCAGAAAAGTGTGCTATTGTGAGAGTGGGGCGGGGGTGTGACATCAGAGAGATGCAACATTGTTATTGTTTCAGAGTTTGCAGGTGTAAGAAGAAGAATAAGCTGTGTTGCTCAGCTCCAAAGAGTATTATGTCCGTGAGTTTTTGTCAGCAGAAAATAGTGACTTGAAGCCCTGTACACAACAGAACGCTACACTATTGTAGATTTAAGTTATTATCATTAGAAATTGGTCTGACAGTGTCGTCTACAGACCTGTTGGCTCTGTAGGCAAACTGCAGAGGGTCCAGGAGTGAGTCAGTGATGGATTTGAGGTGGGACAAAACCAGGCGCTCAAAGGATTTCATGACAGAGGTCAGGGCGACAGGTCTGTAGTCGTTTAATCCAGTGGGTCCTGTTTTTTTGGGGACTGGTATGATGGTGGAGGAAAAAACAGCAGTTTGAAGAGATGTCACCTTGAACAAAAGGTGGATTGACCACCTGCAACTGCCCCGGTGACACCTGCATTATTACGTAATCTTGAGCAGCCCTGAGTTAAAATTTAGTTTTAGTGCCTTTAATATTCATCATGAGCCTACATGGTGCATAATCCCAAATAAATAAATACTTAATCAAGAAAACAAACTAATTTAAAATGACTGACTAACAGGCTATGTAGGCTACACAGCGCACAGAGAGTGGAAGAAACCCTGTAGGGTCAAGATCATTTTCGCCACCTAGAGAGTTCATCAAGCCTTCCACAGATAAATAGGCTATTTTTAGCCTATACTCTTGATACTGTAAGTACATATTGGCCATGAGTTGAACCCTGTTATCGCATCGTCCCGCTCAGCAGTCCGGCATCTACACAATCTTTAGTTCAGAAAAAAGAACGAGTGATGCTAAGCTACCAAAAAAAGATTGTTCCTGAAATTTCAGTCGATTATCCATACGTATATGTTTTATGCAGAACTAGTTTCTTCAGTTGTTTTGTTTTGTTATTTTATGTTAAGATCAAGTCACTACAGACGCAGTATAACTTTTCAGCAGTTCGCTTTATGAGCCAGAATGTTTCCCACTGACATACATGCCGTATTATGGTTCCAAGTAAATTTGCAGCTAATTACTTTCACCTACTGGCGGAGAGGGAGAACTTTAATCTCCTTTAATAGTTTGAGACACGCTCATAGACAACAATGGAACAATTACTTAATAGATTATAAATAATAAATAACTGGTCGAGACTGTTAAGATATGAAAGGGAATGATGAATAAAATGTTATTTACAGACCATTTACTTTAATTATGATAATGGCATTCATTTATTATTAGAGTACTTAGTTATTATACCTCCAATTCAATGTGAAAACTAAATATTGTAGAAATAGTATTTAGTTTTATTTCATTTGATTTGATGGACAGCTGAGGTTAAGTCAACAATACTTGCATTAAGTCCATTTCCTACAGTTACTGTTATAAATTCCCCTAAGAGTATGCAAATACAGGTTAATAAGATGTTCATTTTTGAATATAATCTGACTTAAGTGTTTGAATATTTAGTCAGGCATCTTTTAGTTAGCCCGTTATTGGGTCAGGCTGTATATGGGACAGCTATGTTGTGGTTGGGGTCCTTACAGTGAGCGTGTTTACATGTGTGTACGCAACTAGCAGCTAAGAGCGTTTTCTATATATAAAATAAGTGAAACTACGACGGTGTCCCTCGTATTCTCTTACCGGAATAAGCACACGGCTGAAGGGTTTCCAGCATAATAGTGTCAAACACTTAAAGATATTCAGTATTGGTCCTTCGAGCCGGATTCTTCACTCGTGACGGCGCAATGGACACTCGGATAACAATGGCCGTAGATAGCGGCGGACTCGGAGCGAGACAGCGACAGCCTCCAGCTTACCTACAGAGCTATAAGGTTAGCCTGCCACAGTCCCTCACTCATCACGTTGCCTATGCCAGAGACCGGAGTGGGAGCGTGACTACAGCAGCTGTAGTCACTCAGCATACAGACCGAGTCTGTTCGCATGGCGGACCAACCGCACGGCGCGTACGCTTTCCCCTATTGTCTCTCATCGCCAGGAGCGGCCAACACAGTGGGTGAATGGAATATGACAAATCAAAGCAGAGACTTGCCCAGCCAACTAACAGGTCATATAAGCCCAGAGCAGAGCTATAAAGGAAGCCATGGTGCTTTTGTCTTACAGCCATCAGCTAATGTCAATGTGAGCATCCCATCATATCAGTCACCCTGGTCAGACTCTCAAGTAGTTAGCAGCACCCCTCTGCTACAGCCATCCAACCTTCAGCTTGGATCATCTAGACAGCTTAAGCACGAGCCACAACTGTCTGCTCTGCCACATGACGTCTCTGCAGCATTACAGCTTCAAACAACAAGGACTCCTACACCAGGTAGTAGACAGGATAACTACACAATGACTCAGTCTCTGCCATTGACTGTGACATCTGCATGGGCACCGCCTCCCCCCACTACGCTAAATATGACCATGTTCCAGCCTACTCCTCAAGTATCACAAGAAGTGAGTTATGCAAGCCTACAGATACCAGCTACATCTAGTTACCAGTATAACCAGCCTTATACACCGATGGTTAACAATGTACAAGGCAGAGTACCCCCAGCTGCACACCTTCAATACCTGCCCATGCAGACAACACCAATAAATACAGTAACAGTGCAGCAACACGCTCCACTCATGTCTGCACAACCAGTGTATCGACTATTCCAGAAAGCAACTAGCGGCTAAGAATGTTTTCTATATATAAAATATGTGAAACTCCGACGGTGTCCCTCGTATTCTCTTACCGGAATAAGCACATGGGTGAAGCGTTCACAGCATTATAGTGTCTAACACTCAAAGATATTCAATATTGGTATGCCCCCTCAACTCAGCCAGCTTATCAACTGGTGCCTGCCCCACAGGGTTCCACCCTGCAACTGCCTACATCAGCTCTACAGGTTCAGTACAGCCCCCAGTTCCAGTATACACCACAGCAGGTGCCATACACCATCCAGTTCCCCAGATAGCCAGTTCCAGTACCTGAACTGCCCAAGTTGGTAAATGACAGTGAGAGAGAGTTTGGTGACCTGAAAATGGCCCTGGACCATCTGCTCAATCCACACAGCATTCTGGACATTATAAATACCGTGTGCTTATGGAACACTTGGTCCTCGAAGCCGAGCTAATAGCTCAGTCATGCAGAAGTTATGTACAAACCTACACTGCTGCCATTAAAGCTTTGCAGAGGCAGTACGGGCAGCCTCATCAGTTGGCACAAAGTGAAATCGCAGCCATCCTGAACTCCCCTGATCTCAAGCCAGGAGACCCCAAAGCCTTCCAGAGCTTCACCCTCAACGTTGATCTGCTAGTGGGAATGCTTACTTCATTGGAGGGGCCAAATGGGATGGAAGTGATGTCTATTGGCCATGTTGACCGGCTGCTTAGCAAACTCCCTAGACATATGAGGGACAACTTCGTGGAGCATCTACAGGTCCAAGGGCGCCTCAGCATCAGGAGCCTAAACCCATACAACCTCAGAGACCTGGCAGAGTGGCTCAAGGTAAAGGCAGAGGCTCAGAGACTGTCCGCAAAAATGGCACAGCGCCACCAAGCAGAAGGAGCACAGCCTGCCAAGAGAGACAGTCCCTTCTCTGTGTACCACGGCGCTGACCAGCCCAGATCCGCCAGGATGCCCCAGCCAGCAACTAAGCAGCAAAGGTTTAAAATGATGTGTCTTTTCTGCAAGAGTACAGAGCACTATTTGTTACAGTGTCCAGACATTATTCAACACTCAACACAGGAGATTGAGAAGTGGATAGCAGATGGCAAACACTGTCACAACTGTGGCCGCACTAACCACGACCAAGAGAGCTGAACTTTAAAGAAACCATGCAGTGAATGTCAAGAGGTTCACCTGAGAGTGCTGCATGATGTCGCCAGGCCAGGCCCGTGTCTACCTTATCACTCCAAAAGACTGCACCTCACCCACTAACTCTATGCAAGGAGGGAAAGTATTCCTCAAGGTGGTGCCAATCGTCATCAGCCATGGGACCAAATGACTGCAGACCTACGCAATCTTTGACGATGGGGCTGAGCGCACCATAATACTGCCAGCTGCAGTTCGTGATCTGGGGCTCAGATGCAGAGCGGAGTCCCTCACCCTGCGAACTGTTCGTCAGGATATGGTTCACCTCACTGGAGCATCAGTTGACTTCCATGTAGCGTCTCCAGCAACGCCATCAAAACAGCATTTGGTCGAGAGAGCCTACACAGCGGGTCGACTTACCTTGACCGAGCAGTCCTACCCAATAGCAGTGCTCCAGAGACGCTACCGGCACCTGAGAGGGTTACAACTGCAGAACTTTATTAAGGTGCAACCACTGCTGCTTATTGTTGCAGATTATACTCACCTGATCACCGCCACAGAACCCGTCAGATTTGGTCCAAAGGGAGGGCCTGTAGCCATCCATACAGCATTTGGTTGGACGCTCCAGGGTCCAGATGGTTCACAATCCCCTGCTGCTTCATGCTACTACACTGCCTTCACACCAATGCCAGATAACATCTACCACCATGTTGAGCGCCTCTGGCAGCTTGATGTGCTTCCATTCCATAGTGAGCGGTTAGCAGTGCGGTCCCCCCTGGACCAGGAGGCAGTGGGCATCTTGGAAGCACGCACCAGGAGAGCGAAGGTTGGTGACACTCATCGCTACGCTACACCTCTGCTCCGGGTGAGGGGCGTACCGCCACTGAAAGCAGATGTTGAAGCAGTTATGCCAAAGCTACGCAGCACAGAGAGACGACTACTTAAAGACCCTGTTAAAGCTAAAGTGTTTGAAGCAGAAATCCAGACGCTTATAGATGATGGGTGCGTCACAAAGCTGCAAGAGGAAGAGGCAAAGAGCTCCAGTGAGTCATGGTTCATTCCTCATCACCTCGTCCATCACAACGGCAAATATCGCCTGGTTTTCGATTGCTCCTTTAATCATGGTGGTCTCTCTCTCAACGAGCAGTTGCCCATGTTGTGCAACGTTTGCTCTGCAAAACATGTCAAGGAAAGTGCTCCTGGGAATGAAGATGTTCTGCAGTCCATCGAACAATCTTTCGATGTGGACAATTGTCTTCAGAGCCTGTCATGGGCTGAGTCAGCCAAGCTGCTTGTGGACAAAATGCGACAGTGTCTGGCCTCAGGAGGATTTGAGATCCGTCAGTGGGCATGTAACTTCTCATCTGTTGTCTCCCATTTACCCTCCAGCGCCAGATCTCAGAGCACAGAGCTGTGGCTCACTGAGAAGAGCAACGACCCACAGGAGCCAACTCTCAGCCTGCTCTGGCATTGTCCAACTGACTGGCTCGGCTACATGCCAAAGCCTCCAGAGAGTGAGACCCCCACTATGCGCTACATATATAAGGTGCTCGCCCGCCAGTATGATCTGCTTGGCCTTATTATCCTGTACACAACTCGGGCCAAGATCCTTGTCCAGAGACTGTGGGCAAAGAAGAGGAGTTGGGTCGACCCAAACCTCCCTCCTGACATTCTCCAGGCCTGGTCCAGCTGGGAGAGAGAGCTCCCCGAGCTGGCCAGCATCTCCATCCCTCGGACGTATGCACCGTTGCCGCTTGCTACTAACACCACTAAGTACTCTCCAGGTCTTCTGTGACTTCTCTGAGCAAGCATACGGTTCAGTGGCGTACCTCACCACATCGAGTGATGACACAGTCCATGTTTCATTTGTCATGGCAAGGTCTAGGGTGGCTCCAAAACGGCAGCAGTCAATGCCACGGTTGGAGCTTTGTGCAGTGCTGACAGGAGCCCAGCTGTCCTCCCTCATCCACAAAGAGCTCACCTTGTGTATTTCCCAGACTTTTTTATGGACTGACTCCACGACAGTTCTTACCTGGCTGACATCTCAATCGTGCAGGTTCAAGGTCTTCGTGGGAACCCGGGTTTCTGAGATCCAGGAATTGACTGCCTCACACACCTGGAGGTACGTGGATACAGCTAACAATCCAGCTGACGATCTCACACGTGGCAAGACTCTAGCTGAGCTGGCAGCATCAAGTCGTTGGATCCAGGGATCAGCATTCCTTCGACGTCCGCCGGATGAATGGCCATCACATCCTACAACCGCAGGGGCAGAGGACAGTAGTGAGTTAAAACAGAGTGTTTTCTGTGGCCTCACGCTGACAAACTCACCACTGAAGATACCAGACATCACCCAGTTCAGCAGCTGGAGAGAGCTGGTCAAGGCTACTCAGCAGTCTCTTCATGGGGCGGCGACTGACCCTGCTTCACCTCTGTGTGACTTTCAAAACGCAGAAGTCCATCTGTTAAGGAGCAGCCAAGCAGACTGCTTCTCTGAGGCAATCAGATGCCCCTCAGCCGGCAAACCAGTGCCCACCAGCAGTTAGCGGAGTATGCTTGCACCAGAATTAGACCCTGAGATGGGTCTTATACGTGTTGGGGGATGATTGCGCCACATTGACAGTTCTAACTCTACTGACATTCACCCGATACTGTTGGATCCACACCATGCAGTTACCCAACTCCTTATTAAAGAGACGGATGCCCAACTACATCACCCTGGGCCTGATAGGGTGTTTGCGGTGATGAGGCGTCGATACTGGATTCTGCGGGGAAGGCAGGCTATTAAGAAGTATCAAAGAGCCTGTGCTGGTTGCATGAAGTGGAGAGGGAAGCCAGTAGTGCCGAGGATGGCAGATCTGCCCTCTGCTTGTCTGCGGCTGCTCAAGCCTCCATTCTTCTCCACAGGCGTGGACTGCTTTGGGCCGTACATGGTCAAGGCCGGGAGGCGAAGTGAAAAGTGCTGGGGGATCATTTTTAAATGTCTGACGACGCAATGCGTACATCTGGCTCTGCTCACCAGCCTCGACACAGATGCTTTCCTCCTAGCCCTGAGATGGTTCATCGCATGGAAAGGTACCCCCTTTGAGGTGCTCTTGGACCAAGGGACTTACTTCAGAGGGGAAGATAAGGAGCTGAAGGAGGCCTTTGCAGCGATGGAATCACAGCTGCAAGAGAGCAGAATAGTGTCAAACACTCAAAGATATTCAATAGTTACTATTACTTTTCCTTTCTTTTTTTGTCGCAGCCAAAATCTTTTTTTCTGTCTCTGTAATGACAAAAGTATATTCATGCACTCCTAAAAATCCAACTGCCAATGTCAACTGTTGCATGCTTGTAGCTACAGGCACTTCAGAAGCTTACCCAGAAGGTCTTGAATCGTCTGACCTAAAGCTCCCTTCCTGGCTCGGTACAGTCTCAGCAGGCAAGGCACAAATTTGTCAAGGGATGCAAAGAAAGTCCCCAGGAGGTCTTTGCTGGTGATCCGATGAAATCTTGTAAATATCATAACTCAATCATCTAAACAATGTAATTTGAATGTATCCACAATGTCACCAGTGTAACATCACCTACTGGCCAGCTGGTCACAAGTTACCGGCTCTGCCACACTCGACATGCACAATGTTTCTACGTACATATTCTTTTCTGTGACATGGCTCATTTTCCATTAAATTTTGCACAAGAACTGCAAGGCCTTCCACATCATCTAAACCAAATTAATATTAACTATGAAAATATAAATATATAATCTAGGTTTAGTTCACAGAAACTAAAATGAGCATTTTAATTTGTCAACAAGATCTCAAGACCTCAAGATAAAACAGTGCAGGCCATCTCTCCTGGACCTCTGATACCATCGGCTACCCCTCTACTACTTCTCTCCATCTAAGGGAAAAAGTCAGTTCCATCTTGTGCTGGATCAATGTCATGTTCTTTCTTCTCTTCTTCATTTCTTCAACAAGAGTAACTCTTTCCTCTTTACGAGTAGAATGCTCATGGTGCTGTGGATAATCAGGTGCATAGTTGACCTCTCCACGCTTAGACTTTTTTAGGGTGAATGGACTTTCAACCTCATCTCCACATTTTCTTTTCCTGTTCACATCTACCTCATTGCAGCCCACCAGTCGCAGCTTAAATCTGTAGTTTCTAAGTTTGTACATGATACTTGTTTTCCATCCATCGTAACCTCTGATGCTACCTGGCTTCTTCAGGCACAGATACTTGAGAACCAGCGAAGAGGCCACTGATTCAGGTTAAACTTTCTCTGGGAAACTTTTGATTTCAAAAACTGCCTTTGCAACTTTAGATAGAAATTCCATTTTAATTTCTCATTTCACATCAAGGCCCTTCTCTGACTTTTCATAAATGTTGTTGCCCTTACCCAATTTCAGTTCAACATCATATGAGAACTTTGGAACAGGAAATGGGGAGGGCCAATACGCCTTAAATTGCTCTTGATGGAATCTGTATAGCTAGACCCAAAATCTTCAAAGTGAACACTGGCTGTATCCAGAAGGGAGACTGAACCAATGGAACGGTCACTGGATTGGTTAAGTAGAGACAGTTTCACATAATATGCGGGTCTGCACGCTCAGCTGGTAATTCAGACATTTCTGTCAAATTGCACAGTGCATTTACAAACTCTGGATCCTCAATTTGTAGTGGGAAATCACCTTCAAGACTGAGTCTCTCTTTCAGTACATGAATCAGTTGGTCCACAGATTTAGGTACTTCAGGAAACTGAATTCACTGGGCTTCTTTGAAGGAGACAACTACCAGAACTAACAAAGTCTGAAAAAAGGAGAAAAAAAAGAGATAATAGACAAACCTGGTTTGACACTAGTGGTGGTTTAACATTTATGACATTTGTAAACAGCTGGTACAATACAACATACCATTTTTAGTTGCTTTAATGGATGGTAATCCGTCAGCACATCCAGGATTACAATTTCTGCACCACTGTGTTCAACAACCTCATAAGTCCGGAAAGGTATTGGTCAGTAACTTGCGATGATCCAGTAGTTTACAAGATAAATACCACAAACTTTCCTCTGAGAGACTGTTTGACACAAAAATGTCCACAATTTCCTTAAGGTCCATTAAAACCTCCCATGCAGGCTCCTGATCTGGTATTTTACATCCAATTACAAAAGGAAGGAAGCATAGCAGAACTGAACGTTGGGCGAGTGTTTGCTTTAAAGGTACACCCTAGAATAGGACATTGTACAGTTACTCGATTCTTGAAATGATGTCCAAGATGGCTCCAAAAAGTTCTTTCACTGCAAATCTTCTAAAAATCACAAAGTCCACAGTGAAATGTTGAATTTTCATAAACCCTCCCAGTGCTGTGTGACCTTGAGAGGTGTGATCGTAATGCAGCAGGTGTTTTAAGCACATATACACAGTCTGTGTGAATACAAGGCCAGTGTGAACCTTTTCCGTGGCGTAGGCGATAGGGGTGGAACGGTTTATTTAAAAAATCTGTCCCGTTCGGTACGCTTGTCACGGTTCGGTACACGTGTTTACATTTGGTTTATGAGGTGTAACTTAGCGTAAGTCTTCATGACCGCTATCTTCTCTCGTATCCGTCTCAGCGCGTCAAGTCTCGGCGCGCTGGGAGACTTGCTCTACCCGCTCCCTGTAGGCGCGCGGGCACAACGCTACGCACGCCCCCCCTACGCTCTTCTTCGTGGTTTTCTGACTCCTCTTGGCAACAGCTCACTAAGCTCTGATGTTGCTCTCAATCGTTTCAGTCTAGTTAAATCTGTGGTTAAATCACCACATCAATGTCTCTTTCTAATCTGAAAAAATGAAAAGTTGACACAGAAAACTGTCAGTTCACCAGAGAATGGACAGAGAAGTTTTAGTTTCTGTCATTGTGAAGCCTAAGTTTACTCTGCTATGGAAGACCATTTGCAGGGTCCTAATTGTCAATAATTTGGTTGCTTCGACCCTTTGGCACAAATTGGTAGTCTTACCTCCACCCAGAGGCCTGGTTGAGGGCATTCAGAGGACAGTCGTGGACTTCTTCTGGTCGGGACATCACTGGCTGAGGTCGGCAGTTTTACACCTGCCGGTTCAGGAAGGGGGGCAGGGCCCTATAGACATTACAGCTCGAATCAAAGCCTTCAGACTGCAGACGGCCCAAAAGCTGCTCTACAACTTTGGTTCGCCATAGATTGACACCGCCTGTGTGCTGCTGAGGAGGGCTGGACGGCTTGGATATGACAAGCAGCTCTTCCTGCTGAAGCAGCAATCCCTGGATCTGACTGGTCTGACTCCCTTCTATCAGACTGTTTTACAGGCGTGGCAGATGTTCAAGTTTCAGAGGAAGCCTGTGCTGAATCCGGGTATGTGGCTCTTTGAGGAGCCACTGATCTAGAGTACTTTCATCACCTCTCAGGTCCTGTCCTCCTCAACTAGCATGAGATCCAGAATGAGAGAGGCCGGCTGTGTGAAGCTGGGTCACCTCATGAAACTGTCCATCCCTGAACTGGCTGACTTACTGGACGTCCGGTCCAACCGACTGCTCCTCAGGCTGGTGGAGGAGGTCTGTGCCTCCCTGCCAGGAGCCCTCAGAGCGTATGCTGTAGACCGTACTCTATCTGACCAATGGGATGATGAACACAAGTATGTTTTTCCTTCCCTGGCTGTCTCTCCTGCTGTGGGGCAGTGGGAGGATGAAGACCACCTTCTGCTGTCCCTCAAAACACCACAGCTGGGAGACTTTGAGACTCTGAGTAAAAAAGCAGCCTAGGACATCAGTGTGAAGGTTTTAAACTTACGCGCTCTGGCAGGGGTGAAGGTGTCGAGGTGGACCAAGTTTTTTGGCAGGGGATCTTCCCCGAGGGGCTGTTGGCGGTCCCTGTACCAACCCCCCGTTGACAAACGGACGGGTGACCTCCAGTGGAGGATTGTACATGGGGCCATAGCTACGAACAGGTATCTGGTGCACCTGGATCCTGGCACAGGGGACAGCTGCCCCTTCTGTCAACAGACTGAAACCATCCAGCACCTTTTTGTGGAGTGTTCCAGGCTGAGTCCGCTCTTCAACAGGCTGCGCTCATGGTTTCAGGGTTTGGGAGACCTGTTTTCTTTGAGTCTTTTCATTTATGGTCCACGTTACTCTGCACAGAAGAAGGTGGTGCACACTCTGATCAACTTCCTCTCTGGTTTGGCCAAACTCACCATATGGAGAACCAGAAAGAACCGTGTGAAGGGGGAGGGGTGTGAGGACGTGTTGCTGGTGCTGAGCGGCAAGCTGGCAGCTCGGCTCAGGGTGGACTTTGGTTTCTACAGCCTGGTTCAAAAAATGGACCTGTTTGTGAAAATGTGGGCTGTGAAAGATGTGCTGTGTTCAGTCAGAGACGATTGTTTGGTGCTCAACTTTTAACTTCTCCTTTTGTTGTTTCAGTGTCTTTTTGTTTTTTTTTGCCTTTGGATGAATTAGTTTATAATTATTATTATTATTTATTTATTTATGTTGACTGGATGAATCTGAAATAAAGGTCCTTTTAAAATTCAAATTCTCTCTCTCTCTCTCTCTCCTGATAGCCGAGTTGGAAGCAAAAAGGTTTAAGTTTCCCTCTAATGCAATTATTAATTTATTGACTTATCAATCATTGAAATGTACACTTCTACACATAACTGAAAAGGATGTGTGTGCCGGAGTATTGGCAAATTTATCACCTTATTTTTTTTACTTTTAGCCTCCGAAAAGAAAACAGAAAGGGACAAAAGTTTCCAGAGTTACCTTCAGGAAAAGGGACAAGAATGGGAACATTATAGCTCAACATTTTAGGAAGAATCGATCTGGTCAGTAAAATATAATACAGTTCTACTGTTAATCACAAGTTGGTCAGCAGTTATGTTTCCTACATTATGTTTTGTGTTTATAGTTAAACGTTGTGGCGCTAGGAAGCCCCCAGAAGTGGAGGAGTTGCTGACAGATGACATTCCTCAAGATGTCCTAAGTCTTGGTACACATATTGACATCTGATAGCTTAAATAGCTTAAAGACGACCTTTATGTTTCCATTTAAAAATGTGAAATTTAGGCAACTGACTTAAGTAGTGGCCGTGATTTTTTTATGCACATGCATTAACAAAGCCATTATGGAAATGACTTTTCTGTCTTTAAATACACTGTCCTTTACATCAATTTTTGTGTTTTATTATTTTAGATCATCATCTTCAGAGACTAAAGTGGAGCAGACACCCACAATGTCAGCATGGACAAGAAAACAGTTAATGTCTGAAAAAGAATTCAGAGCTGCAATGCCAGAGCTCTTGAATTCGAAATTGGGCGCAGAGACTGTAACTCCACATTGCTGTCAGCAATGTAAAACAGCTGATGCTGGTTGGTGTGTAGTCAGAAAAGGGTAGGCTTGACACGGTACCAGATTATAAAAATTTTCTGAATTTTGATATTTTCTGGGGGGTTTTGTGTGTGTGGATATTTTTTTTACAGGCAGAGCAGAGATGATAACTGTGCTTGCCATGGGATGGAACAACAGGAAGACAGAGAGTCTGCACAAGACCCTGGCAAAAAGATTTTTCAAAGTAAGAAGTCTTTACTGCAAGTTAACATTTGTCATTTCATGGTTACTTTCTGTGGGCTTGAATACTGGCATCACAGGTTAAAGGAGTGACAACTTTGTTCAGCTCATGTCCTGTGACTGGTGTGGTGTGGAGGCATGGCAGAGCCATATGCTGGTTGGCTGCTGGCTTGCTGGATCGCTGTGTTTTTGTGCTGCATTGGCTACAAAAAATGAGCAGAACAATGGGCTTATGGTCCACTGACTCACTGCTACTGAGTTTAACAGTCCCTTCTCCTCACACCTTCCTCTGAAGAACATCCTCCCAACGAGCTGTGGCACACTTGACGGCCCCACTGGCGTGTGTTGTCATCATGACAACTCACAAAAATCACCATTAAGTGTTTTTGACATCAAATGACTGCAGCAAACAACTCAATGTCCTTTCTATCCAATTAGCATTCTTATATACGTATTGCATTCCTTCACCATAAAATAGCCTTTGTTATAACAAGGAAATAATTGTTTCATGAGGCACATAGTCTCTTTTGAGGACATACCTTTGAGAATATCCTCATCAATTTATGCTTGAATGTTTTGCATGTTGTCATTTAGGTTTTTCAATCATGATTAGAGATACACTCACTGATATTGTCCCCTTTTTTAAAAATAACATATTTTGTCTGATACTATGAAATACTTTTGGTGTATTAAATTCCACTAGATAGTTGTCCTACATCTTAAGCCCTTGTCACACATGCACTGCAAACCTGAAACTATCTGAACATTTCCTGGTACAGCTGTGTGTGTACACAAATATCGGATTCAGTCGGACCGGGCATCAAATGGAGTTTACCCTCCCAGCTTAATAGTGCAAAGACTGGGTAATTCCAGAGTGTGCACATGTGTGAATACAGCTGCACGCTCCCCTTGCTTGAACCAAACTAAGTAGTTACATTAAGTGTGAACACATCCAAGTGTGTGCTGCATGTGTGAAAGAAACTCGGGACTATCTCCGGACCTGATTCTCTGACATTATTCTGGGTTCAAATGTGAAAACATCTTTATTCTCTTATCTCTAATGCCCTATGTTAACATACCTTTTTACGGATCACAACATGACTTATCCATGTTTTTTGTTTTTTTTAAACATTCTTAATGGACTAAACAGAGAGCAGAAATCGAAGGAGCTAATCTTGAGAGTCTCAAGCAGGAGCTCAACATCTCTCTGGAGGACACGGAGGAATGGGTGTGTGACGTCCAGCAGTGGGCAGCCACTGCTATGTGTTATGGTACATTTCACTAAATGTTTTACAATACAATTTTTTTATGGTCAATTTTGCTTGTTTCTGTTTTTCAAAAGAAACATGTAGCTCATAGTAGTAGTACTTGGGAGCTGGCCAGGTAAATTCCACTTGATGTCCAGTCTGACTGGATCAAATATTTGTGTTTTCACATACTGATTGTCTAGATCATTTTATGTTTGCAGTGTATATGTGAAAGGGGCTTAAGTGTTTTACTTTTGTCCCATCTGTTCTCTTTTTCAAAACAGTGGTGAGTCTTCGCCTGAAGAGGCGACTTTTTGACCAGGTTATGCTGGTCAGGCCTATGGAAGAGGAAAAAGTTATAATTGTGAAGGAGATGACCCAGCATTGCCAGTACCTGAGAAAGGCCTTGGACAAAGTATACAGCCTCCTTCGTCACACTCAAGAGAATATCACGAAACATAGTATGTAGTAGTACAGTCTCAGAGCTGGGCAGTGTAGGAATTTTACACAATACTTTTCAGAATTTCACACCAATCAAAAGGACCTAGCAGAGTATATATTGCGTAATTCAAATTCTACAGGAGGCTTTCTGGAGTCAGCAGAGTCGTTGGTAGTTTAGTGCACCAGCAGGCATTTATTAGCAGAAGGACATCGGATGATACAGACGTCTGGAGAAATGTTCTATTCTCTATCTAGAGTAACTGTGAGCACACAGTACCCATGATCAGAGGCAAGAAGTTCCGATATCTATTCTAAAAACTCCAGCATATAAACTTGTTACAAAGGCGTGGTTATGTGTCTGCTTGTGCGTGCATATGTGTATTTCAGAAGTAGCAGTTGCTCCAGCCTCCATCTTCCTCCCTGTGCGTAGGAGTAGGCTCTGTATAGCAGGAGTCTTCTTCTTTATCTGTGAAGAAAGCACAACACGTACAGCAATTTCCCTAATCTCAACTAACTTTGCCAGGTGCATATTTGCAACATGGCTAGTTCATTGTCTTTGTGACCTTGACCGACTTACTGTTCCTGTGCTTTTGAAGAAAGCAGAAAAGCTTGAGTCAAAAGTTTGTGTGCTTTTGGAAACAGAAAAGTTTGAGCTTGGACTAATAATCACTATCACACTTTAAATGATCATACCTAATAATCACACTTATCACATTCTTATTAATCATTACTAATAAACTCGCTAACATATGATTATTAATTCTTCAATCATTGATTATCACACTCTTATTAATCATTACTAGTACACATGCTGACACATGATTATTAATTGAATTATTACTAATACACACACTTTTTAATTCTTCAATTCCCCCTGTTGATCACTCACCAGAGTGATCATTCCTCCGAGACCACAAAATCCTGGATGTCTAAAGGGATGCCACGGACGTGGCCTGCCAAGTTACATAACTCTAACAATTATCAAACCATGCACATATGAGATAAATTACCACTAAAATAATGAATATTACAATAAACACACTAAGTGTCCACACACACACTGTTTGTTCTCTACTCCTACTTAACCCCTTTACCCTATTTATCAACTCTATATACTGTGGTGTTCTTTACTATTGGTGTATGTGGGTCAATCATAGATTATATGTATTTACAGAAGTCCCTTAACCCTGTTCGGTTAGATCTGTTCTGACTTGATCTAAGGACCTTTTGGGCTCCTCCCCCTGTCTACACCTTGAAAGGTGAATCCACTTGTCACTTCCCTGTATTTTTACTGCTGTGGAGGTTTGCTCCACTACCCTATGGGGTCCTGTCCACCTGGGGTGTGTCCACTTTCTTTTCAATGTCTTTACATACACCCAAGGTTCTCCTAGCAAAGTCAGTGGGGCTGGTACTGGTCCTGACCTCCCTTGGCTTCCTGACAATGTTTTTACCCAGCCTTGGAGTTGAGTCACGTAGGACCATGCTAGTCCTGGTGTGGCCCCTGGCTGCAGCGGTTCCTGGTGTCTTGGTCCAGGGATGGTGCGACCTGTAAATAACTCATAAGGGGTAAATTTCTTTTCTCTGTTCACACTAGCCCTCTTAAGTATAATGCCATAGGCAAACAGTCTAATCATGATAAACCTGTAGTTGCCATCATTTTAGCTATTTTCTCTGTCCTCATTTCCTCCTCATGCTTAATAGGCAGACCTGAAGCTGTCACAAAACCTGCTCTCTCTCACTCTTTCAACTGACAATGCACTGCTGCACTGGCCTATGCAGAGTCTGCATATGCCTGCCATCAGACTGTACAACGCTGCACAGCCACGCTGAGCGACGCTCAGGGAATAAACTAACACTACTCAAAGTGACCTATCACTGAAAAGCACCTTTATCTCTCTTGCACATTAAAATCCACACAGCACATTGTAATATAGTGTTTATCTGCGATACTGTACTTTTATTTTATTTTATTGTTGTTCATATTTTGTATTTTATATTTTATCTTATTTTTAATACTTGTAATGATTGTTTTGTACCGCTGCTACGATGACCTCATTTCCCCTCGGGGATAAATAAAGTTGTCTGTCTGTCTGTCTGTCTGTCTGTCTGTCTGTCTGTCTGTCTGTCTGTCTGTCTGTCTGTCTGTCTGTCTGTCTATCTATCTATCTATCTATCTATCTATCTATCTATCTATCTATCTATCTATCTATCTATCTATCTATCTATCTATCTATCTATCTATCTATCGTATATGTTCACTCTCTTTCCCTCACCATGCTTACAAGCTGCTGTCACTGCCATCACTTCCTCTCGCTGAGCTGACGGTTTTTCTGTCACTTCTCCTGTACTTAGTGTCTCAAACTTTCCCTGATCTTTGATAACCACTGCCCATGCTGCGTTTAGTCTTCCATTATCTTTTCTGAAACAGCAGCCGTATACATACAAGTCAATGTCTGGTCGATCCTGTGATTTTGCATGCAAGTCGGGTCTCACTATAATGGCTTGCGTTGTCAGTGGAATGCAGTCATGTGGGTTTTCGTCATCTGGAACTGCTAAACAGCTCGCTGCATTAACTCCTTTGTGTGTGTACATTATATTTGCATTTAAGCCGTCCTCTACCTTTCCCAGTTGAGAGCCTGATAGAGTAAAAACGGATGATGAGATTAACGCTATTACACTATGCCTGGTCAAAATTTTGAGGCGATGCCTGGATTACATTTTTCTCTAATTCTGATTGTGAGGTGATGTGATGAGTGATCTTGTACACCTGTCCTTCTTTAGAGTATGTGACTGCCGGGATTGTGGTTTGTTCCCAGTCCTGTAACTGAGATGTTGTTTTTACCATGGGCCCTAAATCTTTAGCTTGACTTCCTGCTCCTAATGCTAAGCTAATATGGGGTGTTGCAGTGTCACCCATGTTGTACCACTCTGCCTGCTCTGCAGTGAGCAGGACTTGTGCTACTACTCCTTTCTTTGATACATATGTACTATGAACTTTGGTCACTTCTGTTTTTGCACTATTTGGTCTTATTTACTTCTATTTATTCACTCCATATTATATTATTACAAAACAAACAAAACAAGACTATATCATGTGAATATGTATATATGTCTATTTCTATTTCTTACCTTTTTAAAATTTAACTTTATTGCTTATTTTTGCTATTTTTTATCTTATTTTGTAATATTCTGTTGGTGCTGTGACAAAAGAATTTCCCCGTCTGCGGGACATTAAAGGTTTTCTGATTCTGATTCTGATATATATAGTCCAAAGTCAGTGTCCAAGGGGAACCCTCTACTTCCCTAAATCTTTCCTCATACACTTCTTCAGTTTGGGTGCGGTCATAGAGAAAAGTACAGTGGGGAACGTCAGGGACCGGTTCATATGGGTGCACTGAGTGAATCCACGGTGTCCATTGTTGATACAGTTTCAAAACATTGGTAATTGGCGGGTCTGGGTCCTCTTTCAATTGAGCCCAGTAAACGTTGGCCGACTGTTGCTGCTGATCAGGATCTTCCCCTAGGATCCATTGTCCAATGTTACATCTTGAAGTAATTGTCTCTGAACAGTCTATTTTTACCCTATTAGGGAAATGAACTTGCACCCCCTGTGGGCCACATAGGATATGTGTGTATATACATAGCTTTGATGAAACTGGTAACCAGCTATTTTAGTGGTGAGGGGTTCTGTGAAAGGGAGTGGCATTGGCTGTCCTCCAAATCCCACAAGGTCTATGGAATATTTGGAGAGCTGTTGACCGAACTGAGGTTGTATCAGAGTTGAATGTGTTGCTCCTGTATCGACTAAAAAGTTCACTTTTCGTTTGTTCACTTCTCCCGTAGCAAGGAGTCAGCCTCTCCCCTTGCCCTTGACCCTGGGCACCCCTAGTATTGGTCTGGATACCCGGTGCCTTGGGGCAACTGGTTACCTGGGGCCAGTTGTGGTTGTGATGGCACCTGCTGTTGTTGCTGCTGTGGCGGGGGTCCCCCTCTTGGTAGACCTCTCTGGTTTTGTGGACAGTCTCATGCCCAATGTCCATGACCTCCACACACGAAACACCCATTGTCCCTAGCCCCCGGTGATCCGCCCCTGCCCCTTCCATAACCTCCTCGAGGATTAAAGCCTCGTCCTCTTCCTCCTCTATAATGTGATTGTGGTGGGCCCCATGGTCCTGGTGGGTTCCATGGTCCCTGGGGAGGGGGTCCTGCATAGAATTGGCCTGCAACTGGGGCAACTGGAACTGGGGATTCCTATTGGCGCTGGCTTGGCCTGTTGTTGGTTCATCTGATCTTGTGTCTTTGCATTAGCTGCTTGTTTGTGGCTTGTGCCTTCCTCTCTGGCTTTTGCTAACTGTAATTTGGTCAGTTATATTTTAAAATTCTCTATCTCTGTTTTGCTCGCAGCCTTTCTTTCATCTGCTCTACGCATGTGATGTTGAAGTGTCCTCATCCATATGTGTGGAGGCTCTGTGTCTGCTCTGGGATCATCCTCCATCTTTGCCTGCACTTCCTTATCTGTTCCTTTCATAAGTGCAGCTTTAAACATTGATCCCTGCAGTGGATCTGACCCTGGGTTTGTTCCTGACCTTTTCCAGCCAGTCTTTCCTGCATCTAAATCTAATTGGTCTGTTGTCCCTAATCCGTATTTCTTTCCAATTAATTCTGAGTTCTGTAGGAAATGCTGCTACATTTTTAACACTGTTTCAATTATCACTCTTTACCACTTATTTAGTTTGTACTTATTTTATTTCATATCCTGCTAAACTGCACGCTGCGTATTGTTGTATATTGTATAAACCTGCGCTTAACCACAACGTCTGTTGCACTCTGTCACATTAGTTATTGTTTGATTTATTTGATGTTAGCTTTATTTTATTTTATTATGTTTTTATGCTTATTGTTACTCTGATCCTTTCTCACCTTTGTATTGAAACTGTTGCACAATAATTTCCCTCAGGATAAATGAAGCTTCTTGAATCTTGAATCTTAGTCCTCTCACATCACCTATAATGGGATACTGTGACTCTACTAAGGAGCTTTTCATAAAATCTAATATTTTAAATTTATGGATATAGTCAAGCTAAAAATACTTGAAATCTTATTCAGAGCTGTAAAAAATATTTCTTCAGTTATTCAATCTTTATTTAAATTAAGAAACAATTGCTATAATTTAAGAGGACTGCTTCGATTTGAAACAAGAAAAGCAAGAACTAACATTAGACAAAGATGCGTGTGCGTGTCCGTTATTGGTGTAAAAATGTGGAATGACCTTAATGATAAACTGAAAGTAATTACAACACGACCGATATTTAAAAGACCTTGAAATTTGAAAATAATTAATGCATATGTATAAATGTTATAATTGGAAAAGAGCAAAATAAATAAATGAATAAGAAAAGGGGAAATGTTATTCATTTTAATACATGGAAATGAGAAAAAAGTAAACCTTATTCAAGCAAATATGAATTTTGATTTTGCAGATTTTGATTTTTGCTTTGTGAGTATGTGTATGTATGTTTACATGTATAATATGTTTAAATGTATATAAAGTTTTTTGGTTGAAATTGTCAAAACGTTATGTCATTTTATTTAACATCTGATGTAGAACAAAAAATTTAAATTCATTCATTCATTCATGGTGAGCTCTGTGCCTACGGTTAGACCAGCTAATTTCTGTAACCATATTCCAGCTCTGTCACTAAGTGGTGGTAGTTGTGCATTCATGTGTTCCTTGTCTGCTAAACTAAATGGTTTGTATATCGGTGGTCCTGTCCCTAGTCTTAGTTCCTGGTCCGTCACTTCCGCATTCTGACCATAGTATCTCCTCTTCCTCCCCCTCTGAGCCAGAACTCATCATACTGATTTTTTAGATTTACGTGTTTGTTTTTAAATCCCTGTCTCTTTCTCCCGTGTTTGTCGCTTTTCTGGCTTCTACAGTCATAGTCAGAGTGGTCTGAGTCAGTTAAGTCAGTCTCAGGTTTGGGTTTTCCTGCTTTGTGTCGCTGTCGTGTGTGTTGCTGCTCCCTCTATTTCTCCCTCTAACTCTTCTCCTAGTATTCCTGACTTCCCATGTTCCCTTTCATACTTTTTTTCTCATACTGTCTCTCCGAAAGCCCCTCCTTTCTGTTGTGCCCTCTCATGCAATCTCTCTTCCTCACATCGCGCTCCTCTCTGACGCTGTCTCTCCTCCTCCCACTGTCTCTCCTCTTCTGTCTGAAGTCTCACCCTCTCAGAATCACCTGTTATTATACTATAGTCTTTCTTCCCTCTTTTTGTATCCTCATATTCTGCGTTTCTTCTCATTCTTACCTTCATACTTCCTTCTGCCTCAATCGTAGGTAACTGTAAAGACAAATCTGGGTATATTCTACTTGCTGAAGGGGCTGATGGTGATGGGGGTGGGTGTGGATAGGGTGGGGGTACTGTTTCTGCCTCCTTCTCTTCTGCCCTATTTCTCAGCTGTCTCTACACTCTCAGCTGCCAGTCCGGCCATATGCAAATCTGCTCTTCGCTCCTCCCTCTTCTCCTATTCCTTCTCCTCCTTCTTTCTCTTATGCCACAACCTACTCAGACCATTATTTCTGTTTCCCACTACTTCTTCACGTGCTCTGTCCTCCTCTAACTCCTCCTCTAACTGAACCATATATTACATACATATACATACATATTTTACCATATTCTCTGGCTCGCTTCACCCGTCCTGCTACTCGCTGCCAGTATTCATCCCAACCTAATCCTGGGCCTGTAAATTACCTTTAATATAGCACATCATATTCCCAAAATGTGTAGTTGCATTTTCATGAGAAATCTCTTACAATTTGTTTATTTTTACCGTTACTTCCTGTTTTTAGGCTTGTGCTTTTGTTTTGATAGAGTGTAACCGGAAAAGAGAAAAAAATAACAACTTTACAAGAAATTAAGTGTATTGCAAACGGGTCTATCAAAAGTGCAAAAACTTAAGGAAATGTAAACCGACAAGTTTGTTTAGCACCTGGCTGATAAAGGCACAAGGTTTGTCATCATTTTGTTTCATGTGGTGCTTAATGCGTTATCAAAACGGGACGTCCTTGTGTTGCTTTGCATCGTTTTATACAAGTCTATTTTAAGCTTTTAATTTAATCAGTAACGCTGTTTTGGAACGATTCAGAGCATCTGTCTTTCTGAAGGAGACAATTATTTCATTACACTGCTTGCTAGTTTTTAATAAATACAGCATTATTTTTGTGTGCATTAACAATCTTTGGAAGTTAAAGCTGCAAACTGATATAATAACTGTTATAATATCATTTTTTTTAGTTAGATATGTTTGTTTATTGCACTCTATTCTGAGTTTGTAATTAAGATAAAATAGGTTTAAAGTATATTTCATGATTGTAAATGACAATTCATTTTCTGTAAAAGGTTAAAAACACACTATTTTGATATTGTTGAACATGATATTATATAGATGGTATTATTTATTTATTTATTACATATTATTTTTGTTTCATTCCATAGCTCTTACTCTTATTGTTCACGTTGTGTTCACGGTGTGTTCAGAGTCTTCAAGGTGTCAAAAGATTTAATGGAGCAACGATATCATCTGTTTTGCCCAAAAATAAACACTTGTGAACCATCAGTTAAAGCGTCCGACCATCAATCAGCCGGGGACGCTACAGGGCCTGTCATAGTTATTTCAGCTGTTAAAGTACTATTCACAGGTATTTATTTATTCTTTATTCACACACACTCGTTATCCGGTCAGTGGATCTAGTCCCCAGTGATCCTCCCCTCACTCAAGCTTCTACTCTACCGTGATAGAGCGGAGTGAGACGATATAAATCACTACTTTTAATGACCAAAAGCCGAGTGTCACAGCCCCGTTATTTATGTACCCCCAGATAAGAGAAGACCAGTGGTGAGTTTAATCGTCAGGCTTTTCTGTGATGTCTGCAACAAGCTTCTACTGACAGTGTTTCACCATCAGCGGCTACAGACAGGGTGTATCCACCACCACAGAAACCTACTCACACTTTTATCTGTTTGTGTTCTCTATTATCCTCGAAACTTCCCACAAAACAATCCCACAAATAAACACAGTTTTTAAGTATTTCTTACACTTTGGTTCCCAGAACCTTAGGTCCCAGACCTACAATTTTTTCTTTGGTTCCCAGAACCTTTAGGTCCCAGACCTATGGTGGCTTTCTAGGCTCACCTAGGGGCTATCCCCCTGTGGCGCTTTTAGTCCTTAATGCCTAATGTATATTCGAGGGTCTCTACAGCCTCCGGCCTTTCTGCGTTCCCTGAACGTCTTACTGAGCACCGTTTATGCGCCTAGGACCTGTCGGGATTTATGATCCCAACACTCCTTTACCTTTTACTTATACTGATTCCAAATCAGTTTAACAGGCCTTTTTTCAATCGTCAGTCCCCCGGCTAAATTTGGATCAAATTAACCTCTAGGAAACATACTGACATTCTCCACCAATTTAGATTTTAAGGCCGAATCACAGTCTTCACTTCTTAAGAAGAATAGGTGACTGCTTACCTTTTGTCAGTGATGGGCCCTTGTGGAGAAGTTCAGTCGGCCCCAGGAGGTTCCCAGTGACTCCGCGTGGTCACCGGTCCAACTTCTGCAGCTCCTTTTACCTGAGCCTCCTTGTCAGAATCACGTCCGGGGTCACCAAGTTTCTCTGTAGGAATTTTACACAATACTTTTCAGAATTTCACACCAATCAAAAGGACCTAGCAGAGTATATATTGCGTAATTCAAATTCTACAGGAGGCTTTCTGGAGTCAGCAGAGTCGTTGGTAGTTTAGTGCACCAGCAGGCATTTATTAGCAGAAGGACATCGGATGATACAGACGTCTGGAGAAATGTTCTATTCTCTATCTAGAGTAACTGTGAGCACACAGTACCCGTGATCAGAGGCAAGAAGTTCCGATATCTATTCTAAAAACTCCAGCATATAAACTTGTTACAAAGGCGTGGTTATGTGTCTGCTTGTGCGTGCATATGTGTATTTCAGAAGTAGCAGTTGCTCCAGCCTCCATCTTCCTCCCTGTGCGTAGGAGTAGGCTCTGTATAGCAGGAGTCTTCTTCTTTATCTGTGAAGAAAGCACAACACGTACAGCAATTTCCCTAATCTCAACTAACTTTGCCAGGTGCATATTTGCAACATGGCTAGTTCATTGTCTTTGTGACCTTGACCGACTTACTGTTCCTGTGCTTTTGAAGAAAGCAGAAAAGCTTGAGTCAAAAGTTTGTGTGCTTTTGGAAACAGAAAAGTTTGAGCTTGGACTAATAATCACTATCACACTTTAAATGATCATACCTAATAATCACACTTATCACATTCTTATTAATCATTACTAATAAACTCGCTAACATATGATTATTAATTCTTCAATCATTGATTATCACACTCTTATTAATCATTACTAGTACACATGCTGACACATGATTATTAATTGAATTATTACTAATACACACACTTTTTAATTCTTCAGCAGACAATCTGCATTTTAATGTTCATAAAGAGTTGCCTTATTTTCTATCTGATTATTATTATTTATTTTTTTTACATTTTATTTTAGCACCTCCCAGAGAGCTGAGAGAAGAGGGATACAGGGGGCTGCTCTGTTGTCTCCTGCGCAATCTGCACATTCTGCAGCAGAAACTGAGCGCAGTCACCAGCACTTACGCCCATTTTGACACTGAACCCTCCTTTTTCATGTTGGAGGAAGACAATGAGGACGTTGAAGAGGACAGTGACCAGGAGGACAACAGCACTCCAGATATTTCAGAGGAAGAAATGTAAAGCCTGTGGGGCTGTGATTCAGTTGTGGACATAAGGCCGCAGGCCGTGTGCCTTTTACATATTCACAGCTGTGATGATGTTCAGCACAACACCACTCCCTCTCGTGTGATATTGCTTTTATACATCCTTTCTACAAAGCACCAGACTGGAACTGGACTGTGGCTAAGCAACACATAACCATTTGACTGCGCAATAGCTTGATACTTTGTGTAAGCTGGAAACTAACTGTTGTATAAAGTTTACATAACAGGTGACGAAAGATGTGCTCAGTTTTGGGCAGAGTGCTGTACTTGTTACTCGTGGAAGTTCAGTAATCGGCTGCATTTATATAGTGCCTAGTTCTGGACAGTGTGACCAATTATTTGTTTAAATATTTTAAAGATTCTGTAAGTTTTACAGTATATCACAGTGGGATGTGTTTTATTTTGCATGAGAGTGGCATATTCTAATGTGAGTACATAGAATATAAAAACATAGCGTTTTGAAATGTAACATTATTCGTGTCACAAATTGTTGTGCCATGGTGTTCTGGTTCATCCAGTATACCGGTGGCTCATTCAAACATTACTGTTATTACAAACGAGTTTTTTTCATACATCTAACATGTCTGGAGATAATCTTTAAAAATATTGTATTTTGTATGTAATAACAACGTAGACATGAAGAATTAAGCCTCACAAATAAATGTCTAATCTACAGCTTTGTCTAGTGAATGTTTATGATATATTATTTATGAGTTATTACAAAGCGAACAAATAGTTGGAATCCACAGATGCATCGTTTTCTATTGTTGCTATGGTGGTTGCCACGCACGCTGCGGAAGCCGGAAGTGGCTATAGAGACGGAGCCAGTCCGCTGCATGCAAACCCTAATTTACTTAAAACTAATAAATATTGTTGTTCAAACACCTAGCATCTGAACTGTTTCTTAACATAAAGACCATATATATGAAGAGAAAACGGGAGTTAGGCTATATTCAATATTTAAAGTATACGACACATTATTTACTACCCTGTTTGCAAACCAGAAAACTGCATACCTATTTCAAGAATACATCTTTACCTTTTGTTGACATAGATCATCTTTATGTAATCTCAATACTAATCCAGCTGTTCTAGATATAGATATATGTAATATATATATATATATTTTTTTTTGTGAACCCATTTATTTACAAACCGGAAGAACTACAGAAGAACTACAACTATGGCAGATAGCAGTACTTAGCGTTATTGCGCAGCTCATTGGAGTTGTAGTTCTTTAATTAAGGTTGTATTTTTCATAGAATTGGAAGTTGTAAATGTTGAAATGAGAATACATTGAGGAGTTTAAGGGCATAGTTAACACATTGATGTAATCAGATTTTTAAAATCAAATTATTTCATAGGTGAAAATTAATTTGACCCATAATTGACAAAACCCAAAATTGTTGATCGTACTCATGTTATAGCTGGGGTCAAGAGCTCTCTATAACAGTTGGTCCCATTTCTGTATTTCTTTTTTATTGCAGAATTATATGTATATATGTACATGTATAATATTAATACTAACATATTATTACTCCCCAGGTCGAGACCTTTCCAATGATGTATTTGGTTTAGCTCTACAGCAAAGTTTTAATTTTTTCATGTCATGGACTCAGGTCATCCAAACCCTACATTCAGACAGCACTTTGAAGGCTCTACACATAAAAGTTTGTTTGTTTGTTTGTTTCCTTCATTCTTTGTTTGTTTCTTTGTTGACTGACATGAGTCACCTTCATATATCACAATATTCACTGTGTATATGTTATTATTAGCCAATGCAAGCATTAAGAATGATGTTTTATGTATGACGCACAAATGCCGCGCACACTCACTCACACACACACACACACACACACACACACACACACACACACACACACACACACACACACACACACACACACACACACACACACACACACACACACACACACACACACACACACACACACACACACACACACACACACACACACACACAGTGCTTTATTTGATGAGGTAGATCAAATATCCTCAGCAACATATTATTACATATATAGATTATATGATTTTCAAACCTGTGACAAGCTTCAGCTGCTTGATAACGAGCACACATCATTAGAGTCAGGTGTGTTGGACCAGGGAGAAACTTAAACATGCAGGACAGTGGCCCTCCAGGACTGGAATTTGGGACCTCTGATATCGACCTTTTTAATGGGATTCCATTGCTGGGCAACAGGAACGGTCATCGGAAAATGTCAAAGTTGTAAATATAAACATTCTAAATGTGTCCAAGTTTATTGCAATTATTATTTGTTGTAGTGAATGTGAATTACAGCAGCTGATGATGTAATAAGGACCAAGGCTGTTGCCTAGCACGGGAATTACATTCAAATGTCTATAGCCTGTTATCTATTATTTAGTATTTACCTTTTATTTATTTTTTGGTCTTTTTCCTTTTAATATGACAATATGATAATAAAAACCCATTCTGATTCGTATGTGGTTAAATATTAATTGAGGAAGACACATACGAAATACGATTTTATTTTAAATATAATCAGCCATATATTCTTAAAAATATAATATTAAACTATATTAATGAGCCACTTCATGTTTTACAATCACTGGCTATAAAATGTCTCATCAACAGAGCTACTGACGCTGACCGGCGGCAATTTGAGTTGGAATGCAGCCCATCCACGGCGGACAGCTCAAAATAGTATTCGAACACACCACTTCCGCCTGCAACACAAGCCAAACAAGCGCAACGGTGGCTGGGGGTAAAAACGTAGCCTTCCGTTATCCAAAACTGACAAAATAAAACTATATTTCTCAGATCCGAAAGAAATAATTATAATCGATGGCCATTGCATTAACCCATCGTATTGTGAAGTTATTAAGGACTCTTTATCAGGAGATTGTTGAAAAAAATGCTTCCGGGAGGCGGGTCTTCGGTTCTCCAATGGGACTGCAGGATGATTTAAAACCCATGTCAAGTCATAAATGTATTCAAAAACAAAAGCCCAATTATTTACTTAGTAAAGGACAACAATTATGAGTCCAAGCTAAGTGATTCTACGGTAAGAACGTTATCCCTCTCTGGCATCTTCTTACCTTATCCTTATGGGTGTTATTACACCAGCCAAGAATGAGCATTTCAGATGAATCGATAAGGTGCCTGTAGATCATGGTGATTGTGAATACATTTAAAAGTTTATTTTTAGCTTTGTGAACAGGATGTACTCTTCCTTATGTCTGGGTATTGTCTTCAGCGTACAAATACATAATACATAGAAAGAAACCCAGGGGATGGAAAAATATTTCTGCTTTAAGAAATGGTGAGGGAATAAGCCAAAAAATAATTGTTTTACATCCACCTTTTTTCAGTAAATCATTCTATTTCTCATGTTTTTAAGATGGTGACTGAACACTAAATTTGCCAACAGTAAAAAGTAGTCACAGAGACGCAGCAGCACAGAGTCGACGTCTGTGTAAATGGGAAATTTGTAGACCTCAGAGTTTTTGTGCGTCTTGTCGACTGTTTTTGAATATTTTCATCGACCAAATCTGCAGTAAACACTCCACCTCCGCATCACACCAACGTGCACCTTTCGCCGCCATTGTTGTTGTTGTTAAATGTCCGCGCATGGTCCGTCCTTCTATTTACTATGTCCGAACAGGCGCACATAAATGACGTCAGAACCGCCGTAGGCATCGTGCTCGTACATGGGCTTGCACTCGTACATGTGCAAACGGGCTCTACAAAAGCACACCTCTCTCAGGCGGGCCGTGGACGGCCCGCTGGCCGCAGTTATGCGTGGAGCGGGTGCACTCACACTGGTCAAACGCACTAGGCTTTAGCCGAAAAACCAGTTTTGACCCGGTGCGGAAGGACAGTGTGAGTGCGCCCTTAGGTAGAGTGAAAACAAGACAACAAGACAAGACAATTGGGAGTGGTACAGTAAATCGAGAATTCAGGATTGTCTTGCACAATAAAACAAAGATGAGTGTTAAATTGCTGCAAAAGCAAATAATGTAAGAGAAATATAGCAATGTAAATGTAAAGATCAGCAATTAATTACTTATTATTTATGACAACTGTCTGAAAGAAAAAAAATAACCTACCAGTAAATTTGTTGCATCATACATTTTGTTGATGCTGCAGGTTTTTTTTGTGTGTTTCCAATCTTGGCCAAATTTCTTCTTTTGATTTTCTAATTTTTTTTTGTAAGGCTGCTTGGCCCCGCAATGCTTACACATCTTGCTGGCCACACCAATCGTTTCCTTGCAGGAGACCTTTTTAGTCGGTAACTAACGCCAAAGGCCCCTGACCAATCGTCACTTTTGACACGTTGGGTGTGAGACTGTGTTGCTTCAAGTTATATTTATTTCTTTGAGTTGAGCAGCATCCAACATGGCCTTTTCCCTGTTCTTTTTTTTGAATCCTGCCAACAAATAACTTGCTATTTTACCAAAATCATTCTGGTTTATGATGCTTCCCTTTTCCCCATAAGCCGGGTCATAACAGCATCTCATAATAATGACTTAGTATCTCATAATGAGATCGCATATCATAAAAATGACTTAGTATCTCATAATAATGACTTAGCATCTCATAATAATGACTTAGTATCTCATAATAATGACTTAAGCCTAGCATCACAAAGTCCTACATACTAGCTGTCATTGCTAACCTAAAGAAGCAGTCAGAGTTTTGGAGCACTTCAGGAGAGCAAGTTACATGTAGATTGCGCTCCACCACAAAGCCAAACGTAAATGTAAACTAAAGGTATTGTGTTATTAATTTGAGTTTTCAAGATAGAGTTTTACATAGATAACCTACTTTAATTATGATAAACATACAAATATATATAAAGGAATTTATTTGTTGAAGCCGTTTATTTATATTGGACCGATGCTATTTTAGCATTTAGCAATGTGCCTGCCTGGTGTCGTCTTGCGGCAATGAATGAAAGAAACACAGTGAACAGCCATACTGCCTGCGTACTGTACTCTGGCGCTGTACTTTTGATTTATTATTCTTATTTAACCATGATTCCTCCTGTCGCAACCGGAATTTGGAAGTACGGATGCCCGCCTGACTCATAAAGATTTAGCTGAAAACGAACGACATGCTGCAATTACTTACTACTGTTTGTTTACAACTTTGTTTACATAGGTCCAGAATCATCATTATATGAGTCAGACTGTGGACAGCTGCCAACAACAAATTGCACAGCTAACCCCCATTAGCGTTACATTCATGGGTTAAGGATGACAGCTCAAAACGCAGGTCAGGTAAATGTGAACTTTTACGAACAAGCTAAAAATGAAATGTGCATTGATAAGCTAAAGTTACACCAGTCCCTCTGAGAGAGCCTCATTCAAGCTCGCAAAGGTCCTGTTTAGCACATCCATAAGCTATAGCCTACTCCACTGCTCAACAGATCTGGATAAAAATTACAGCTTTCCTCAATTACAAAATTATGAATTATGACGTATCTTTACCATGTGATATCCTACTTCAGTACACAAACAAATATTAACGGGACCACAACAAATATTAAAGATTTTTTAAATTGAGAGTTAATAGTGATCCTGACCAAACTATACTTATTGTACAATATACTTCAGTAGTTCATACTACACTGGAAAACCTAAAGCATTTCATATTAGGACTGAATATTAGTTATACAGTCCAAATGCAAAGTTATAATGGCTACTTCTCTTGCAAAAATTGTAGCTCATCTGTAGCCTGTGATGTTGGGATGTATGATGATAGCCTACAATAACTTCCCTTGTAATACATGCTCACAGGATGGATGACCTATGTGGCTTCTTGAGGGAGAGAAATGTTCCTGAGGAAACGATAGAGATTCTGGAGCGCGAGAAGGTACGTCACTGCAAAAGCAGAATATTTCAGTCAAAGGACTGCATTTTTTTCCTGATTTATTCTTCAAAACATAAACTTTCTTGCATTGTTGTTTAAACAGACTTATCAAAATAAGTATATTTTTCTTTTTAGATTGATGAACAGTTAAAGACGTATTTGCCATCATAAGGGGATCGCCTAGCAGTGTTAGGATTCTGTAGGCGGAAGGAAAACAGCCACAACACTCATCTCATCTTCATCCGCTTATCCGGGGTCGGGTCGCGGGGGCAGCAGCTTTAGCAGGGGACCCCAAACTTCCCTTTCCCGGGCCACATTAACCAGCTCTAACTGGGGGATCCCGAGGTGTTCCCAGGCCAGTGTGGAGATATAATCTCTCCACCTAGTCCTGGGTCTTCCCCGAGGCCTCCTCCCAGCTGGACGTGCCTGGAACACCTCCCTAGGGTTACTAGATGCCCGAACCACCTCAACTGGCTCCTTTCAACGCTAAGGAGCAGCGGCTCTACTCCGAGTTCCTCACGGATGGCTGAACTTCTCACCCTATCTCTAAGGGAAACTCCAGCCACCCTCCTGAGAAAACCCATTTCGGCCGCTTGTACTCGCGACCTCGTTCTTTCGGTCATGATCAAAAATTTTTGAGCGCCTTTAAACAAAACTGTCCAAAAGAAAACCTTGCGATGAAGGAGGCAGCAGCAAAAACCAAGGGGAGCATTCCCCACCGACTCAGAAAAAAATGCTCTGAAGTCCGTGAGAAAAATAGAAATAGGATGGATGCATTATGATGATGAAAAAGGGGCTTTCAAGCAAGTGAGAGCCAAACGAGGAGGGGGAACAAGAAGGGTCAACATTTCAAAGGATGCTATGAAAACGGATTTGAAACAGGAAGCAGCTGGTCTGTTCTTTCCAGATGGGAGAAATAGTATTGGGCCCATAACAGATTTTGAGTTGGATCTCAGAAATTATGAGGTGACAGTTGATGATCACAGTCGGAAAATTGTACACTGACACAAAATTCCCTCTTCTTAGGTTTTATTTGACAACAAAGAAGAAAATAATTGACAGTCCACACAATCACAGCGCAGGTTTGGCTCCAACTTTGGAGAGACAACACAGATCTCAGAATCAGTCTTCCACTTCTTCTGTAAGTGTTGCTACAGCATCATCTGCTATATTTGATTCATTGGTTCATGAGAGCAGCAATATTGTTTTTATAGGACCATTTACTGAGAATGAGCAACATAGTTTGGATGATACACCACCATCCATGCCATCCAGTGAGAGGGTGAAGAGAATATTGGTTGTTCACAGAGGGCAGGTACTGCGAGAGCTCATAGCACATTTCTGTGATGATGGACTTGAAGAAGTTGACATCAAAATCAAGCTTGTTCTGCCAGATGGAACACCTGAGATGGGGTATGATGATGGAGGGGTTGTGAGGGACTGCCTCTCTGAATTCTGGAATGAATTCTACGACCAGTGCGCAACAGGAAATGCTTTTAAAGTGCCCTTTCTAAGGCATGATTTTGGACAGCAGCAGTGGGAAAGCATTGGCCAAATAATTGCTTTTGGATGGGCAAGGGAGAAATATCTGCCTGTGAAAATTGCGCCTGTCACATTAGAGGAAGCTGCGCTGGGATATGTAATGGGCAATCTGGTGGGGTATTTCCTCAAATACATGCCTGAATCTGAGCGTACTGTGTTTGAATCATGGCGATCCGATTTTAACAGCCTCGACCACAAAGAATTAATTTAGATCCTAGATAACCACAGCTGCAGAAGGATGCCAACAGCCAGCAATGCCAGTGAAATCCTCCAAGAGCTTGCCCACAAAATTCTTGTCCAGGAGCCTGCCTATGTAATCCAACAATGGGCAAATGTGTTTATGCTATTCACACAATATTTAAATGTAAACTCTTTCCATGTATAATGTCAGTGATCAAGTGTCCTCATGTAAAATTTTGCACAATATTTTAATTGTTCAACAGATTGTTCTGCAAGCAATACATTCCTGGTCGTTACCTAGATTCTTTGTCAAGGAGAACACCATAGGATCGTAATAGAATCAAGCTAGTAGACTTTCATGAAGGCAAAATTGTTTGTTTAAATACTTTTTATTGGCACTTTGAAACTATTGACACTAATGAATCGTGTTTATCAATGTCTGTGAAAGCAATGTCTTTAGCTTTTTTGATTGTTTTTGAGCTGAGCAATTGTCATGTCAAGTTATTACTACCATAGCAACATTTTGGCTAGTATTTGTTAATGTAACTTTAGATAAAGGCCTAATGATGTTGCAAAGGATGTTTCAGGTCAGTCAAAACAACCATATTGTCTGGGAATGTATTTACTAAATCCTCAGACACACATAAAACCTTTGTCATCTTTATCATCTTTATCAATTTCTCATGAGCATAAAGTACATTTGTTCTTACACAGTTTAGATACTAAATAATCTTGTTTGTTGACACGTAAAGGCATAAAGTTAAGATGGTAATATGTGTAAGAATCATCACAAAAATCTCTGGCAGCTGTCACAATACAAGACTGAAATAGTTGATTGTATTTTATTTTATTTTTTTAATTTATATTTTTTATATTTGAGCCATACAATTGTCATGTCAGGTCAAGTAACATTTTGGCTACATCATTTCACTTTAGGTTAAGGCCTAATCACATTGTACAGAAAATCTATGGTAAACTGACCACTGTAAGATTTTTTGAATTAATACATGCCTCAAGTAAGCACAGTCATAGTGTAAACATGAGTGTTCTGTTGTTCTGGTAGAATGTAAACAGTTTGTAAACAAATAGAGCACTATGGCAGATATCACTTGCTTATCTGTATTGAATGTTCAGCTCTCAGGGTCAGTTACTACTTACTCACTAACCACCTGGTGAAGGAATCTTTTTGCTAAATTGTCAGACGTATTAATTTACACAAAATCTACAGCATCATCATTTTTTTTCATTAGCATACAGTACATTTGAACTTCTTACATAATAAATTATCTTTTTGACATGTAAAGGCATAAAGGGAGGATAGGAATATGTGGATGAAACATTACAAAAATGTCTTTGGCAGCTATCACAATTCTTGACTGGATATCTTTTTTCTTTGTTCATGAAATTGCCATGTTAACATTTGATTGTTGTTGTACTTTTTACCATTACAACTGTTACCATGGACTGTGTCGTCATGTCCTTTTATTGACAATGTTTTGAAAAATGCTGTACTGTGACGTACTTTTGCACAGTTTTACAGGCGCATCATACAGGGCATGCCAAAAGCAATCCAGCTAAGATAACAAAAGTGCACCTCTATGTATGCTATTGTATCACCAAGCACAAAGACAATGAAACATCAATTTAAAACTGACAACCCAAGGATGGCGAAAAACCAGATCAAAAATTAACTTGTGAATAATATGATTACATAATGTATAAGCTTGCCAGGCTTTCTTCCACTGATAAACAGCTTTGACCAATGATTGCCATGCACAGTCACTATCTAATCGGCAACACCATGGACAGAGGAAATGTAAGGTAATACAACTTCAGAAGAGCCTGCAAAGTGAAATTATTCAACACCATGCACAGCACACTGTGCACAGACACGATGAGTGTGAAAATTGCTGATGTACTTTGATTTTAATTATTTTGTGTAATTTTAGGATGACCCATTAGGACATCTTCTCACTACAAAAAAATCATTGAATGTAACAAGTTACAGCATCCACCTTTGCTGACTTTACTAGATATTTCTTCTTAACAACCAGCATTGTGAGAATTTTAAAATCAGGTTTGGAAAAAGGTTAAGACACTTTTTTTTCCTTCTCTGTTATGTTTTATTGCATCTTGTTTGCCAGTCTATATTACAAAATGGCTTGATCAGCATAATAACAGTTACTGCAAGAGTAATAGTAATTGCAATGACACTCAAGGAGATGCAACATCTGCATGTGAGCTTGCTCAAAATGAAAATGTAAAAATTATAATCTACACATGCTGCTCTTTTACACCTTTGTTGTTAAGGCAATATAGAGCAACAAAACATCAACCTATCATTTTAAGAAAGTGTATAAAATGATAGGCCTCCTTAGCTGAAGCTTTTTCTCTATTCCACCAAGCCATTGATAATCATTTGATGAAGTCTTAGATAAAGGTCAGTAACTTCATACACATCATCAGACAATGCAAGGTTGTGCTCAGACATAAATTCATTACATAAGTGAATCACATCCTCATCACAAGGATAGTCCTTAAAAATACAGTCCTCTCGACATATTTCTAACTTCATTTGATCAGCTGGCTGCAAGTAATTCTGAGACCCATAAAGATTAGGAGCCGCATAGATTATTGAAGGGTGGCCATTTGGAGCCTGAGGAAGCCGAACTGGATCAGTGATTTATCAATGAAGCTGTCAACAAAATAGCAATCTGCTTTCAGCTGGTCAAAGTGATCCATCCAAAACTGGACACATTCACTTCTCAAGGTGCACCACCAACGTTCAATCCTTTGATTGCCAGTACTTGGACCTAAAGTGACACACTCTGTGCTATTCTCATCCTCAATGTTGTGCGGAAACTTTTGCATTACTACAACATGTGTATTCTCAGTGCCGAGATCTAACCTGACTTTCTGTGGATATCCATTGTTTTGGGTCACAGCATCAATAAAATAACCTGCGACAACACGATGGTCACTGTTGGTTTTGTATGCTTCTAGCCAAATAATTTTTCTTGAATAGCCATCTATGAACCCACTGATACGTATGCCATATGGTTTTAATTTATCGTACCCGTCTATATACCATACATAGTTTGGCCCTCGACTGAAATACATCCACCGTCTTAAACGGTTGCATGCACGCAGATCCACCCCATTTCTGTCCATCAGTTGCATCAGTTGACGCACAGTTCCTCTGTCAGTTACTATCCCGGCCAGCCAACATTTCTGGTGCATCCATCTGTATCCGGGCTGTTTGCAAGATGTTTGTAGCTGTTGGTCAATGAAGGATGCAACTTCAGCTTCATCTGTCCTATTTCGTCTCCCCGCCAAAGCTGTTTCCTTTGTAGCTTTCTCTCTAGAGTCCGAAGGCTTACTTTGATATTAGGCGATTCCTCCAAGAGCACTAAAATTTCACATATTTGTGAATCCACGTCTGAAGTAGTCTTCAATGATGGTATCCATTTAGGTCTGCTAAGCCCTGTCTTGCCAGCTTGCTTCTGTTGCTTTGGCAACTGTTTACCTTTTTGCCAAATAGATATATAAACACTTAAATGCAGCAATGTCTCTCCTACTGTATCAAAATCTCACTTCACTTTCATTTGAGATTGTTAGAGTAATCCCTAAACAAGCTGCCTCATTATTTCAGTATTTGCAAGATTGCACGACATGTCCTCAAGAATATCTGATTTAAAAATTATCTAATTATTAGGCTATAGATCTGATACATGGTATTTTTAGAATCTTAAAGAAATAGAAAGAACAACCGAACCGAAAACCGTGACCCCAGAACCGTGATATGAACCAAACAGCGGATTTTGTGAACCGTACCACCCCTAGTAGGCGACAATGTTTTAAGAGGATCTCTTGACATAGAATAACTGACACAAGACAGCTCTATTTCAGAAATAGAAAGCTATTAACTCTCCATTCTTGTTCCAATTTAAAAACCAGGTTGAATTTGTCATACAGGAGGACGTGCAAAATGCTTGAATGGATGGGAATGCAGTGTTAAGTTGTTAATAATTGACTTAATTAGCACAAAATATTTTTACACAGATAACAATCTCTTCAAAACTGCATAAAGTAGGGACTTCCTGTTGCTGGACATATCTTGTGTCCTGTTTAGCTATTTTACATCATACAACATTAGATTCACTTAAATAATTTATTGTGGAGCTTCAACATGTTTGTTTATGACGTTGCCCTCTAGTGGACAGACACAAGAAGGACTCTGAGTTAATCATCTAACAACACAGTGATACTGTCTTTATGAATGCAACTATTGATTGACTCACCTTAATCATTATCAGAAACATACCAACAAAACTGTTATCGGCCTTCAAAAACCTGTATTGTTTTCAGCCGAATAAATAAATAAAAAATATTGAATGTAACCCACCAGTGAAATCAAGAGCTTCCTATAGGAAATTAGTAGCCTATGCTCAATTAAACACCCTGCAAACAAACACCATATCAAGTGGATGCCAGGGACACAACATTATCATTTGTATTTCAGATATGTGAAATAACACAGAAGACTAGTGTACTCACCAAAATAGTGACTGTCTATCTTCAATACTTCTGTTCTTTCCTGGCTGCATCCAAGAGTTGTTTGTTTCTAACTAACTTCTTGTAAACCTTGCACAGCTCAGCAGGTTATTTTATTATCCAGGGGCGATGAAGCTTCACGAAAAAAGTTATCAATGAAGAGGTAGCTACCTGCTGCACGGCTGCTGCTTTTGTGCTTCTCCGTGTCCACATGTTGTTCAATGGCAGCTTTTCCCTGACTGCAACATCGACATCACAACGACAGAGTGTGCAGAAGCCATGAAAGGAGTCTCGACTGCGTTTCGATATTAAATCCTGTTCTTTCGTCCTTTCTGGATTGAATGAAGTTTGACGTTTTGGCATGATGGCATGCTAACAGCTGACTTTCTTTTCTTTTGTTTTCTAACAACTAACTTTCTGTCAACGAGTCTTGCATAGATGTGACGTTGCAGCACATGGAGCCTTGTTTACGTTTTTAACCAATGATATAGCAGATATTTATCTGACGCCGCTCCCAGCCAATCATTTGTTAGACCGGAAATGTTAAAGCATTGGACGATGCTGCGTTCCCATATACACAAAAATCACCTCCCGCGTTCACGGGAATAAAAGATGGCGCCGTCCTTATGGGAGCCTGCGCCACTGAGCAGCTTTCCATAGGAATGAATGGGCCGCCATTTTGTGTCCGCTGTCCTTTCTTTTTCTACATCCATGAGAGAGCTGCTTTTTGTCAACAGAATGACAAGATGGCGGCTCCCGTGGTTACATTCAACGTTAGCGACAAAGAGGTAAACACCCGGAAATCCTCTTAAGTGGCCAAATGGATTCTAACCGTGCTGAATACATAACCGCGACCAAGAAGATCAATAAGGCGAATATACCATAAGGTGAACTTTTTATGGTAATTCCTCTAGATCAATAAAAGACAGTAATTGTGTTCATACAGCTGATTTTTCATGTGTTCATTCATGCATAAAAATAAAATAAAAAATCAGTAAAAAAAAAAAATAGAATTAGGAATAACAATTAGGCACAGATATCAGTGTACACCAGAATCCTTTTGATGTCAGTGTTGAAATAAGGACACTTCTTGTCCTCAATGTCAGGACAGTTGTCATCTTCCCTTTCCTCTTTTTCTTTTTTATTGGCACAATTTGTACAGCGACATTAGTCTGTGCCGGATTTCCTGTCATCCAGGTGACATGTATGTCCCCATCATCTGTTCGCCGACCATATGCAGCAGGTGATGGAGCACTTATATCTTTTTGAGACAGGACATCATCATTGCTGCCTGGTAGTCTGCCCTTTTGCAGTGCTGGTGGAGGGCATCAGTAGTAGGGGAATGCATTATTCTGACAAGGCGGATGATGCCATAAGCCTTGTTCCTAGCCTCATTTACATGTTCAGCAGCTGACTGATCATATAGGTTGCATACATACTGGAAAAGAAGTGCAAATGTTGACGGCTCCAAGTTACAGTTGGTTGCTAAACTTTTGAAAGCTTTAAGGTCCTCAACTATAGCTGCTACAGTAACCACTCCCACCCCCACCGACATCTCACAATCGGATTGGGGCGGAGCACAAGTGAACTCACCTACACTTAGAGAGAGAGATTAAGAGAGTGTCAATACAAAGACGGAACAACTGTTTCCTAATTAGCAAGGCAAGGCAAACAAAGAAAGAAGAGAAGTTAGAGGCAAGGCAGGGCAAACAGCAGCCTAACGCCAGACACGCTTTAAAAGAAAGTCAAAAGTTAGTGACAACTTCTAACCACACTAGAAGACAATAGCATTTAGCTTATAGCACTGGTTACCTGGATCCTGCACACATCAGTGCTTGTAGCTGCTAGCGGCTACGGCGGCAACAGCAGCTAACCGGATGAGGACGCACACGGCGCATACACACCACCCCGGCCCGACGCGTCAACCTAAAACAGAGGACCGTCAGCACAGCATCGTATTAACTCTTCACATCATGAGACTATGCTACATACCTGTAGGACGCACATGGCACACGGCACACACCACCCTGGCCCGACTCATCAACCCGCAGGACGCACACAGCGCATACACGCTCGGACATTACGGCGTGGCAGAGCTGCGAGCTGGCCATGCTTGCTTCAGCAGAGGAAAGAGATAGACCAAACATCCGGGGGGGTATATAAACCCCCCCGCATTAGCGGGTGAGGACACAGCTGCACTACAGGTGCCGGTACGGGGCGTGTCGCACACCTGCCGCGATCGCCATGCCTGCTGTAAAATAAACAGACTGAGGGACACCAGATAACTGAAATGCATACAGAATAAACCATCCGGTTGCATTACTCCCCCCCTTTGTTTTATCAGGGACCCACTGATACACTACACCCTGAGACTACTCGTATTAAGACCACAGCCTAAAAATGGCTGCAGCCATACTACTAGAACCCACAACCTGAGAAGCAGTAGCCCTGTCTGCCTCACCCCTTACAGGCCCTGGAAGATGGTGGAGATTTGAGGGTTGGCCTGCAGTGGTCCTGGAAGACTTCCTGGGAGCAGCTGAGCCGCTACTGGATGCTTCTGTTGGCACAGGAGAAGGGACAGAGGCCTCTCTTGCCACTGGAGGTGAAGTTGCGTACTCTCTTGGTGGGGAGCTTGGCTGCACTGAAGTGGGTGGATGCTGGCCTGGCCCCCTCAGAACCACCCACAGTCCTTCATCCTCACTGATGTCCGACGCACTGTCGGAGGAATCCTGCGGCTCCTTCTCAGGACACTCAGGAGGCAGGGTCAAAGCCGGCTTCAACATCGTCCAGTGCACACTCCGCACCCAAGTCAAATCATGCACTGGAGCAATGGAATAGACAACCCCACCTGGCTCTGGCGCTCTCACCACTTGATAGGTTGTCGAGCTCCACGAATCCTGGATCTTACGGCGCCCTCTAACGCCATGGTCCTGCAGGTACACCCTTTGACCAACTTCCACTGGCTCACTCAGTGCTCCTTGATCATGCCGCTCTTTCCTCCGTCTGGCGGCAGTTTCCATCTGTCCCCTGGCACAGTCGAAGGCCAGGTGGAGCCGACGTCGATGCTCTGCCACCCAGTTACACCCCTTCCCTGCTGTCAGCTCAGGGAGATGGCCCAGCAGGAAATCAACAGCTAAATGAGGTTCTTGACCAAACATAAGAAAATGGGGGGACTCACCCGTGGACTGATGAGGGGTGGTGTTGTAATGAGACACCAAATGGGAAGATGGTTGGGCCAGTGGCGTTTCTGGTCAGATGGAAGGGTGCGCAGTAGGTTATGCAGTGTCCGATTAAATCTCTCACACTGTCCGTTGCCCTGGGGATGATATGGGGTTGTCCGGGTCTTCTGTATTCCATACAGTTCACACAGCTGTTGAACCAAAGCGTTTTCAGAGTGGACGCGCGCTGGAACTCCATAGCGATGGAACCACTCTTTCACCAATATGTCAGCCACGGTAGTAGCCTTCTGGTCCCGGGTCGGTGATCCCCGTACGTGTCTGTGTTTATTGTGTTCAGTAGTTCACAATGTAGCAGGCTGGTATTGAAACAAAAATATTACAGGGGATGCTAATCATATTTTTAAAAAACATTTCATGGATCTTAAAAGTTTAAGTGTTTTCTTTCGAAATGTTGTAGATTTTTGATAGTATTATATTATACAGTGTTTAATGTTTCCTTTTTTTATTTTGGAGATTCTTTCGTGTACCACCAGAGAGACTTTTCGTACCAGTAACACAGTTTGAGAACCTCTGCTCTAGATCAATAAAAGACAGTAATTGTACTTATACAGTTGACTATTCGTTTGTTCTTTTATCCACAAACAAAAACAGCACTGATCAACCATAATAACGATCTTAACTAAAAATACTACGGTAAATGTAAAACTGTACAAAATAGAATTAGGGATAACAGAATTAGGCACAGTTATCAGTGTACACCAGAATCCTTTTGATGTCAGTGTTGAAATAAGGACACTTCTTGTCCTCACTGTCAGTGGCAGGACAGTTCTTTTTTATTGGCACAATTTGTACAGCGACATTAGTCTGTGCAACACAGTCCTGCAGTGAAACAGGAACACCTTCCTGCCTCACAGGCTCTTTCTTTACAGCTGCAGTGTATCACATGCAAAACATTGTCAGTGGCCAGATTTCTTGTCATCCAGGTGACATGTATGTCCCCATCCTCTGTTTGCATACCATATCCAGCAGGTGATGGAGCACTTATATATATTTTTTGAGACAGGACCTCATTATTGCTACCTGGTAGTTTGCCCTTTTGCAGTGCTGGTGGAGGTCATCAGTAGTAGGGGAATGCATAATTCTGACAAGGCGGATGATGCCATACAGAAAGCCTTGTACCTTGCCTTATTTACATGTTCGGCAGCTGACTTATCATGTAGGTGGCATACATACTGGCAAAGAAGTGCAAATGTTGACGGCTCCAAGTTAAAGTTGGTTCCTTGTTGTGTTCATAGCAAATAGGATGTGATCACTATATAACATCCGGCCGTTAAAGGCGCTAGAGGGACGGTGAAGGGAGAAAAGGAGCAGAAGAGGTGAACAGGGAATGTGAAGGAGAGTAAAAGATGGCGATCCCCGTACGTCTCTGTGTTTATTGTGTTTGGTAGTTCACCAGCATAACATTCCTAAACTTTTGAAAGCCTTAAGGTACTCATCTTTCTCACATGCAACAGAAAATGTCTTTCTTCTTCCTTTGCCATAAAAGACACTTGTGGAGTCACACCCAGAGAATGTGTGGACTCCAATCAAGGCTGAACACGCTTGTTCCAGAGCTGATGACACCTTGGTAATGTCAATGATACGTGTCCTGTTACCTGTCCCTGTGAAAACATATAAGCTGCATGGCAAATCTGTCTGCAGACTTACAGCAATGACTGCCACATCAGTGTAAGAGCTCTTGATAATGACAGCTTTATGCTCCTGGGCAGTATGTTTATGGAGTAAGACTGCGCTCAAATATCCGTAATTAAATTGTTAACATTCATATTCATAATGTTAACAATTTGTGTGTCAAAAAAGTTGTTGCACACAAAATTCTGTTGTCAAATCCATGAGTCTGTGAAATTGGATGTGGGTTAGGATTGTTTTTATGAGTATCAATCAAAAAGCTATGAGTGAAAGTCTTGTGAACACGACTGAAATTTCTGAGTACAAAGTCTCCACTGTTAACAGACTTCAAGTTTACGGATACGCATAGAAAAATGCTGAAATTAAGTCACTGAGGTCACAGTCAGGTCACAGTCAGGTCACAGGGGAAAGTAATACATCTGCGATTCTTCCAACCGTGCATGAGCACATAACCCCAGAAACTAAAATGGAGGAAAACCAAATGAGAGCAGCAACCCTAGCAAGTAGCGAGCTAATTGTACTTCACAATGGTCACGGTTGACCTATCAGAAAACAGCATTCAAAACAGAGTCATATAGTACTTATTAGGTATTACTGGTTATTCTTTTAAATTGCAAGCTAATGAGTGAATAACTAGCTGGCTACTTGCTAGGGTTGCTGCTCTGATCAGAGTAGCACAGAGGAGTTCAAGAGAAACTACGCAGTGCATTTTTCTTATAATAAATAAATGCATATTATTTAAAAAGTATGATTTTATGAAATTAATAATGGCTATACGTGTGATTGACTTCACCTGTGATGTTTCTCCGGTTGGCCGTTTCCCTCCCTGTTTGTCTCTGGGGCAGAGGTGGCAAAAGTACTCATATTCTGTACTGAAGTATAAGTAAGTACAGCTACAAAATTCTGGTTAAAGTAGGAGTACTGATTCAACTCCTTTACTCAAGTAAAAGTAAGAAAGTATAGGGTCTCAAATGTACTCACAAAGTAAAAGTAAAAATACATTTTTACCATTAATGAAACACATAAATCATTTAATTATTTTGTTAATTAAAAAAAGTTCAGACAGACTAATCGAGATTTAACTAACCAGAGGTCAGAGCTTTCGTACTCTGAATACTATACTGTAGGTTGTTTTCTTATTCCACTGCAGCACAAACAAACTGTAATCAGTAATAGTTATGACCAGTCAGCCATATTGGATGTTTACACTCTTAACAACTCATAATAAAAGTCCAATGTTATTTTCTACCTTTTTATTTTTCTGTGTAGAGATAGCGTACTGAACCCTGACCCCAAAACACACATATGAAAAAGGATCAAGCATTACACACAAAAGGCAATGAATGCATCCAAAGTGGATTTTGACTTTAAAGTCAACAATATTTTTAGTTTAACATGTGACAGATTAATAAGGTTCTCCTGTTCTGCTCTTTTGTTCACAATAAAACAAATCAACTGCTTCTGTGACATATGTCTACAACAGATGTAACCATGGCATGAATATGAACCCATGGAACTTATTACACTGTTATCACACTGTGAAATTATGTCAGCTGTATATATATAAAGTGTAAAAGGTACATACTGAACCATGAATTACTTTTGAAAGAACGTGTATCTTCTACTATATTTCGTAAAACTAGCAGTTTGATGCCTTATTTTACAGCAATATGCAAGATTTCCATTTCAGCAACAGAACTTGAAACATCATTATCATGGAAACTTCAAGTCTAATCATGTCTATTTCTCTTTTGTGAAAAAGTCACTCATCTACAAGACTACCAACATATTTTATTTAAACTCAGTAGAAGCTGGTTTTCAAAGTTCTTTAAATCAAGGTGTGCCCTTCTGGGTCTGAAAATAAGACCTGCAGTGCCTATCGCATGCTGCTAAGGCAGGAGGGTGTGTGTTCAGTTTCAGTGAAAAGTTGCAGACTGCTGGGAAAGACATCAGGACATCCATGGTATTATCTGGGCATGCCAGGTAGGAATCTAGCTGCTTTGAGTTTTCTTGTACATTTCCCTGCTTGATGGGGGGAAATAAGTCATCCTCCTCTGAGCATGAATTGAAGAATGGGGAGTGTCACCTGGATGCCCATTAGGTCCCTCCTTCAGATGGCTTCTGATGAAGTCCAGGCCTATGGAATACAAAAGCACAGAGGATTCTTTTAATTTTACATGTGGTTAGCCTGACAGAATTATGGTTGTTGAACTCCTTTGTTCATTGCCTAAACCCAGCCAATGGTGGGAACATAGGGCCTAACGTTGAAAATGTCACTCTCTCATCACTCATCTTCAACTGCTTATCCGGGTTCGGGTCGCGGGGGCAGAAGCTCTAGCAGGGGACCCCAAACTTCCCTTTCCCGGGCCACATTAACCAATCTAACTGGGGGATCCCGAGGCGTTCCCAGGCCAGTGTGGAGATATAATCTCTCCACCTAGTCCTGGGTCTTCCACAAGGCCTCCTCCCATTGTGACGTCCATGGTGTGAGTTGAAGATCTCTCAGACAGGGGCCTCCTCCAGACGTTCCCAGTTCACCTGCACTACTCGTTTGGGCTTACCTGGTCTGTCCAGAATCTTCCCCCATCCTCTGACCCAGCTCATCACCAGATGGTGATCAGTTGACAGCTCTGCCCCTCTCTTCACTCGAGTGTCCAAAACATACGGCCTCAGATCAGATGATACGATCACAAAATTGATCATCGACCTTTGGCCTAGGGTGCCCTGGTACCATGTTATGAGCATCCTTATGTTCGAACATGGTGTTCGTATAGACAATCCATGACTAGCACAGAAGTCTAATAACAAATGACCGCTCGGATTTAGATCAGGGAGGCTGTTCCTCCCAATCACGCTTCTCCAGGTGTCTCCATCATTGCCCAAGTGGGCGTTGAAGTCTCCCAGCAGAGTGGAGTCCTCTTCTGGAGCCTCATGCAGGATTTCATTCAGGGTCTCATTCAGAAGGCCGAATACTCGGAATGCTGTTCAGTGAATATGCACAAACAACAGTCAGAGTTTCCCCCCCTAGCACCCGCAGGCCTAAGGAGGCGAACCTCTCATCCACCGGGGTAAACTCCAACACTGCGACGCTCAGCCGGTGGTTTGGGAGTATTCCCACACCCGCCAGGCGCCTCACACCCTGGGCAACTCCAGAGAAGAAAAGGGTCCAACCCCTATCCAGGAGAACGGTTCCAGAACCGAGACTGTGTGTGGAGGTAAGCCCCACCAAATCTAACTGGTAGCGCTCCACCTCCCGCACAAGCTCCGGCTTCTTCCCCCACAGAGAGGTGACATTCCACGCCCCCCAGAGCCAGCTTCTGCTGCCCGTGTCTGGTCCGTCGAGGCCCCTCACCTTCACCGCCACCCGTGCAGCAGCGCACCCGACCCCAGCGGTTCCTCCTGTGAGTGGTGGGCACACAGGATGGAGAGGGGGGAGGTGCCACGTCACTTTTTCTGTGTGCCCAGCCGGGCTCCGTGGCAAACCCAGCCACCAGGCACTTGCTCCAGACTCTCCGGGAACCATCACCTTATTGTTGGAAATGTGGAAACATAAAAATGACCATCAACGTTAGCCTTCAGGGCTATCAGAAAATATTAAGAATTAATTAATAATAAATAATTATTAATATTATGAATATGAATTTGAGAGTTACGGAAAAATCTTTTTGTCATTGGTCTTACTCCATACATACGTACAGGGGTGTTTTTATATGCACCCTCTCTAGACAAATCTGTCTGCAGACTTACAGCAATGACTGCCACATCAGTGTCAGAGCTCTTGATAATGACAGCTTTATACTCCTGTGCAGCATGATGTGCATATAAAAACACCCTTGTGTCACATTCTTTATGATCACACTGCAGGTCTTGAACAACATGAACAGACTGTACACCCTCCATAACAGTCACACAGTGACATTGATCTTCATGTGATGTAAAAGCAGATGTTTTTGCCCACTGTTGTAAGTTCTAGAATATGACAATGATAATAATTATGGTGGTAAATGTGAATGATGAGTAGTGGTAATAACAGCTGTGATACAATGAGATATATCACTGATGATGTTTATATGGCTACACATCCAGGAATTTCCTAAGTGCTTCCTAATTTGTTCCTTCAGAGAGAAACTTCTTCCATTGTGTTGGGGTCCTCTGATCCGGGCCAAAGATTTGCATGCGTTGTGATCAGCTCTACATGACCGTTCCAGGTATTTGATACTGATGAATGGATACTGGTCAGTGACAAAGTCAATACGTACACTTGTGCTGCAAAGAATTGGAGTAGTTTCTGTAGTATGGTCTCTGCAAGCTCTCCAAATGTACCTGGTATGGATCACATTGCTTGTATGACTGCCATATGATCAAAAAGAATGGCACCATCTACTGGAACTTTGTCAACCAAGCAGTCTTCACCTTTGTTCTAGATCCATGAGAGCTGACACTGACATCAAGAGGATTCTGGTGTACACTGCTAACCGCGCATAATCCCCATATTCTATTTTTGTTTAGTTTTTATTTCATATTTAGCTCTGGGCTGTTCTGTTATCCCTAATCTATTTTTTTTTTTACAGTTTTTATTTCATATTTAGCTCTGGGCTGTTCTGTTATCCCTAATTCTATTTTTTTTTTTTTTACAGTTTTTATTTCATATTTAGCTCTGGGCTGTTCTGTTATCCCTAATTCTATTTTTTTTTAGTTTTTATTTCATATTTAGCTCTGGGCTGTTCTGTTATCCCTAATTCTATTTTTTTTACAGTTTTTATTTCATATTTAGCTCTGGGCTGTTCTGTTATCCCTAATTCTATTTTTTTTAGTTTTTATTTCATATTTAGCTCTGGGCTGTTCTGTTATCCCTAATTCTATTTTTTTTAGTTTTTATTTCATATTTAGCTCTGGGCTGTTCTATTATCCCTAATTCTATTTTTTTTAGTTTTTATTTCATATTTAGCTCTGGGCTGTTCTGTTATCCCTAATTCTATTTTTTTTACAGTTTTTATTTCATATTTAGCTCTGGGCTGTTCTGTTATCCCTAATTCTATTTTTTTTTAGTTTTTATTTCATATTTAGCTCTGGGCTGTTCTGTTATCCCTAATTCTATTTTTTTTAGTTTTTATTTCATATTTAGCTCTGGGCTGTTCTGTTATCCCTGATTCTATTTTTTTTAGTTTTTATTTCATATTTAGCTCTGGGCTGTTCTGTTATCCCTAATTCTATTTTTTTTTAGTTTTTATTTCATATTTAGCTCTGGGCTGTTCTGTTATCCCTAATTCTATTTTTTTTAGTTTTTATTTCATATTTAGCTCTGGGCTGTTCTGTTATCCCTGATTCTATTTTTTTTAGTTTTTATTTCATATTTAGCTCTGGGCTGTTCTGTTATCCCTAATTCTATTTTTTTTAGTTTTTATTTCATATTTAGCTCTGGGCTGTTCTGTTATCCCTAATTCTATTTTTTTACAGTTTTTATTTCATATTTAGCTCTGGGCTGTTCTATTATCCCTAATCTATTTATTTTAGTTTTTATTTCATATTTAGCTCTGGGCTGTTCTGTTATCCCTAATTCTATTTCTTTTTTTTTACAGTTTTTATTTCATATTTAGCTCTGGGCTGTTCTGTTATCCCTAATTCTATTTTTTTTAGTTTTTATTTCATATTTAGCTCTGGGCTGTTCTGTTATCCCTAATTCTATTTTTTTTAGTTTTTATTTCATATTTAGCTCTGGGCTGTTCTATTATCCCTAATTCTATTTTTTTTAGTTTTTATTTCATATTTAGCTCTGGGCTGTTCTGTTATCCCTAATTCTATTTTTTTACAGTTTTTATTTCATATTTAGCTCTGGGCTGTTCTGTTATCCCTAATTCTATTTTTTTACAGTTTTTATTTCATATTTAGCTCTGGGCTGTTCTATTATCCCTAATCTATTTATTTTAGTTTTTATTTCATATTTAGCTCTGGGCTGTTCTGTTATCCCTAATTCTATTTCTTTTTTTTTACAGTTTTTATTTCATATTTAGCTCTGGGCTGTTCTGTTATCCCTAATTCTATTTATTTTTTTTTACAGTTTTTATTTCATATTTAGCTCTGGGCTGTTCTATTATCCCTAATTCTATTTTTTTTTAGTTTTTATTTCATATTTAGCTCTGGGCTGTTCTATTATCCCTAATTCTATTTTTTTTTAGTTTTTATTTCATATTTAGCTCTGGGCTGTTCTGTTATCCCTAATTCTATTTTTTTTTTTTTACAGTTTTTATTTCATATTTAGCTCTGGGCTGTTCTGTTATCCCTAATTCTATTTTTTTTAGTTTTTATTTCATATTTAGCTCTGGGCTGTTCTGTTATCCCTAATTCTATTTCTTTTTTTTTACAGTTTTTATTTCATATTTAGCTCTGGGCTGTTCTGTTATCCCTAATTCTATTTCTTTTTAGTTTTTATTTCATATTTAGCTCTGGGCTGTTCTGTTATCCCTAATTCTATTTCTTTTTTTTTACAGTTTTTATTTCATATTTAGCTCTGGGCTGTTCTGTTATCCCTAATTCTATTTCTTTTTTTTTTACAGTTTTTATTTCATATTTAGCTCTGGGCTGTTCTGTTATCCCTAATTCTATTTTTTTTTTTTTACAGTTTTTATTTCATATTTAGCTCTGGGCTGTTCTATTATCCCTAATTCTATTTTTTTTTAGTTTTTATTTCATATTTAGCTCTGGGCTGTTCTGTTATCCCTAATTCTATTTTTTTTTTTTTACAGTTTTTATTTCATATTTAGCTCTGGGCTGTTCTGTTATCCCTAATCTATTTATTTTAGTTTTTATTTCATATTTAGCTCTGGGCTGTTCTATTATCCCTAATTCTATTTTTTTTAGTTTTTATTTCATATTTAGCTCTGGGCTGTTCTATTATCCCTAATTCTATTTTTTTTTAGTTTTTATTTCATATTTAGCTCTGGGCTGTTCTATTATCCCTAATTCTATTTTTTTTTAGTTTTTATTTCATATTTAGCTCTGGGCTGTTCTATTATCCCTAATTCTATTTCTTTTTTTTTTACAGTTTTTATTTCATATTTAGCTCTGGGCTGTTCTGTTATCCCTAATTCTATTTATTTTTTTTTACAGTTTTTATTTCATATTTAGCTCTGGGCTGTTCTGTTATCCCTAATTCTATTTTTTTTTAGTTTTTATTTCATATTTAGCTCTGGGCTGTTCTGTTATCCCTAATTCTATTTATTTTTTTACAGTTTTTATTTCATATTTAGCTCTGGGCTGTTCTGTTATCCCTAATTCTATTTTTTTTACAGTTTTTATTTCATATTTAGCTCTGGGCTGTTCTGTTATCCCTAATTCTATTTTTTTTTAGTTTTTATTTCATATTTAGCTCTGGGCTGTTCTGTTATCCCTAATTCTATTTTTTTTTTTTTACAGTTTTTATTTCATATTTAGCTCTGGGCTGTTCTATTATCCCTAATTCTATTTTTTTTTAGTTTTTATTTCATATTTAGCTCTGGGCTGTTCTGTTATCCCTAATTCTATTTATTTTTTTTTACAGTTTTTATTTCATATTTAGCTCTGGGCTGTTCTATTATCCCTAATTCTATTTTTTTACAGTTTTTATTTCATATTTAGCTCTGGGCTGTTCTGTTATCCCTAATTCTATTTTTTTTACAGTTTTTATTTCATATTTAGCTCTGGGCTGTTCTGTTATCCCTAATTCTATTTTTTTACAGTTTTTATTTCATATTTAGCTCTGGGCTGTTCTATTATCCCTAATTCTATTTCTTTTTTTTTACAGTTTTTATTTCATATTTAGCTCTGGGCTGTTCTGTTATCCCTAATTCTATTTTTTTTTTTACAGTTTTTATTTCATATTTAGCTCTGGGCTGTTCTATTATCCCTAATTCTATTTTTTTTTACAGTTTTTATTTCATATTTAGCTCTGGGCTGTTCTGTTATCCCTAATTCTATTTTTTTTTTTACAGTTTTTATTTCATATTTAGCTCTGGGCTGTTCTATTATCCCTAATTCTATTTTTTTTTTACAGTTTTTATTTCATATTTAGCTCTGGGCTGTTCTGTTATCCCTAATTCTATTTTTTTTTACAGTCTTTATTTCATATTTAGCTCTGGGCTGTTCTGTTATCCCTAATTCTATTTATTTTTTTTTACAGTTTTTATTTCATATTTAGCTCTGGGCTGTTCTGTTATCCCTAATTCTATTTTTTTTTAGTTTTTATTTCATATTTAGCTCTGGGCTGTTCTGTTATCCCTAATTCTATTTTTGTTTAGTTTTTATTTCATATTTAGCTCTGGGCTGTTCTGTTATCCCTAATTCTATTTTTGTTTAGTTTTTATTTCATATTTAGCTCTGGGCTGTTCTATTATCCCTAATTCTATTTTTTTTTACAGTTTTTATTTCATATTTAGCTCTGGGCTGTTCTGTTATCCCTAAGTCTATTTTTTTTAGTTTTTATTTCATATTTAGCTCTGGGCTGTTCTGTTATCCCTAATTCTATTTTTTTTTACAGTTTTTATTTCATATTTAGCTCTGGGCTGTTCTGTTATCCCTAATTCTATTTTTTTTTTTACAGTTTTTATTTCATATTTAGCTCTGGGCTGTTCTGTTATCCCTAATTCTATTTCTTTTTTTTTACAGTTTTTATTTCATATTTAGCTCTGGGCTGTTCTGTTATCCCTAATTCTATTTATTTTTAGTTTTTATTTCATATTTAGCTCTGGGCTGTTCTGTTATCCCTAATTCTATTTTTTTTTTTTTTTTAGTTTTTATTTCATATTTAGCTCTGGGCTGTTCTGTTATCCCTAATTCAATTTTTTTTAGTTTTTATTTCATATTTAGCTCTGGGCTGTTCTGTTATCCCTAATTCTATTTATTTTTTTTTACAGTTTTTATTTCATATTTAGCTCTGGACTGTTCTATTATCCCTAATTCTATTTTTTTTTTTTTTTACAGTTTTTATTTCATATTTAGCTCTGGGCTGTTCTGTTATCCCTAATTCTATTTATTTTTAGTTTTTATTTCATATTTAGCTCTGGGCTGTTCTGTTATCCCTAATTCTATTTTTTTTTTTTTTTTAGTTTTTATTTCATATTTAGCTCTGGGCTGTTCTGTTATCCCTAATTCTATTTATTTTTAGTTTTTATTTCATATTTAGCTCTGGGCTGTTCTGTTATCCCTAATTCTATTTTTTTTTTTTTTACAGTTTTTATTTCATATTTAGCTCTGGGCTGTTCTGTTATCCCTAATCTATTTTTTTTTTGTACAGTTTTTATTTCATATTTAGCTCTGGGCTGTTCTGTTATCCCTAATTCTATTTATTTATTTTTTTTACAGTTTTTATTTCATATTTAGCTCTGGGCTGTTCTGTTATCCCTAATTCTATTTTTTTTTACAGTTTTTATTTCATATTTAGCTCTGGGCTGTTCTGTTATCCCTAATTCTATTTTTTTTTACAGTTTTTATTTCATATTTAGCTCTGGGCTGTTCTATTATCCCTAATTCTATTTTTTTTTTTTACAGTTTTTATTTCATATTTAGCTCTGGGCTGTTCTGTTATCCCTAATTCTATTTTTTTTTTTACAGTTTTTATTTCATATTTAGCTCTGGGCTGTTCTGTTATCCCTAATTCTATTTTTTTTTTTACAGTTTTTACTTCATATTTAGCTCTGGGCTGTTCTGTTATCCCTAATCTATTTTTTTTTTTGTACAGTTTTTATTTCATATTTAGCTCTGGGCTGTTCTGTTATCCCTAATTCTATTTTTTTTTACAGTTTTTATTTCATATTTAGCTCTGGGCTGTTCTGTTATCCCTAATTCTATTTTTTTTTTTTTACAGTTTTTATTTCATATTTAGCTCTGGGCTGTTCTGTTATCCCTAATTCTATTTTTTTTTTTTTTACAGTTTTTATTTCATATTTAGCTCTGGGCTGTTCTGTTATCCCTAATTCTATTTTTTTTTTTTTTACAGTTTTTATTTCATATTTAGCTCTGGGCTGTTCTGTTATCCCTAATTCTATTTTTTTTTTACAGTTTTTATTTCATATTTAGCTCTGGGCTGTTCTGTTATCCCTAATTCTATTTTTGTTTAGTTTTTATTTCATATTTAGCTCTGGGCTGTTCTGTTATCCCTAATTCTATTTTTTTTTACAGTTTTTATTTCATATTTAGCTCTGGGCTGTTCTGTTATCCCTAATTCTATTTTTTTTACAGTTTTTATTTCATATTTAGCTCTGGGCTGTTCTGTTATCCCTAATTCTATTTTTTTTTAGTTTTTATTTCATATTTAGCTCTGGGCTGTTCTGTTATCCCTAATTCTATTTATTTTTTTTACAGTCTTTATTTCATATTTAGCTCTGGGCTGTTCTGTTATCCCTAATTCTATTTTTTTTTACAGTTTTTATTTCATATTTAGCTCTGGGCTGTTCTGTTATCCCTAATTCTATTTTTTTTTTACAGTTTTTATTTCATATTTAGCTCTGGGCTGTTCTGTTATCCCTAATTCTATTTATTTTTTTTACAGTCTTTATTTCATATTTAGCTCTGGGCTGTTCTGTTATCCCTAATTCTATTTTTTTTTAGTTTTTATTTCATATTTAGCTCTGGGCTGTTCTATTATCCCTAATTCTATTTTTTTTTTTTACAGTTTTTATTTCATATTTAGCTCTGGGCTGTTCTATTATCCCTAATTCTATTTTTTTTTTTACAGTTTTTATTTCATATTTAGCTCTGGGCTGTTCTATTATCCCTAATCTATTTTTTTTTAGTTTTTATTTCATATTTAGCTCTGGGCTGTTCTGTTATCCCTAATTCTATTTTTTTTTAGTTTTTATTTTATATTTAGCTCTGGGCTGTTCTGTTATCCCTAATCTATTTTTTTTTTTAGTTTTTATTTCATATTTAGCTCTGGGCTGTTCTGTTATCCCTAATTCTATTTTTTTTACAGTTTTTATTTCATATTTAGCTCTGGGCTGTTCTGTTATCCCTAATTCTATTTTTTTTTTTACAGTTTTTATTTCATATTTAGCTCTGGGCTGTTCTGTTATCCCTAATTCTATTTTTTTTTTACAGTTTTTATTTCATATTTAGCTCTGGGCTGTTCTGTTATCCCTAATTCTATTTTTTTTTACAGTTTTTATTACATATTTAGCTCTGGGCTGTTCTGTTATCCCTAATTCTATTTTTGTTTAGTTTTTATTTCATATTTAGCTCTGGGCTGTTCTGTTATCCCTAATTCTATTTTTTTTTTTACAGTTTTTATTTCATATTTAGCTCTGGGCTGTTCTGTTATCCCTAATTCTATTTTTTTTTAGTTTTTATTTCATATTTAGCTCTGGGCTGTTCTGTTATCCCTAATTCTATTTATTTTTTTACAGTTTTTATTTCATATTTAGCTCTGGGCTGTTCTATTATCCCTAATTCTATTTTTTTTTAGTTTTTATTTCATATTTAGCTCTGGGCTGTTCTGTTATCCCTAATTCTATTTTTTTTTAGTTTTTATTTCATATTTAGCTCTGGGCTGTTCTGTTATCCCTAATTCTATTTTTTTTTTTACAGTTTTTATTTCATATTTAGCTCTGGGCTGTTCTGTTCTCCCTAATTCTATTTTTTTTTTTTTTTACAGTTTTTATTTCATATTTAGCTCTGGGCTGTTCTGTTATCCCTAATTCTATTTTTTGTTTAGTTTTTATTTCATATTTAGCTCTGGGCTGTTCTATTATCCCTAATTCTATTTTTTTTTTACAGTTTTTATTTCATATTTAGCTCTGGGCTGTTCTGTTATCCCTAATTCTATTTTTTTTTAGTTTTTATTTCATATTTAGCTCTGGGCTGTTCTGTTATCCCTAATTCTATTTATTTTTTTTTACAGTTTTTATTTCATATTTAGCTCTGGGCTGTTCTATTATCCCTAATTCTATTTTTGTTTAGTTTTTATTTCATATTTAGCTCTGGGCTGTTCTGTTATCCCTAATTCTATTTTTGTTTAGTTTTTATTTCATATTTAGCTCTGGGCTGTTCTATTATCCCTAATTCTATTTTTTTTTACAGTTTTTATTTCATATTTAGCTCTGGGCTGTTCTGTTATCCCTAAGTCTATTTTTTTTAGTTTTTATTTCATATTTAGCTCTGGGCTGTTCTGTTATCCCTAATTCTATTTTTTTTTACAGTTTTTATTTCATATTTAGCTCTGGGCTGTTCTGTTATCCCTAATTCTATTTTTTTTTTTACAGTTTTTATTTCATATTTAGCTCTGGGCTGTTCTGTTATCCCTAATTCTATTTCTTTTTTTTTACAGTTTTTATTTCATATTTAGCTCTGGGCTGTTCTATTATCCCTAATTCTATTTTTTTTTGTTTTTATTTCATATTTAGCTCTGGGCTGTTCTGTTATCCCTAATTCTATTTTTTTTTGTACAGTTTTTATTTCATATTTAGCTCTGGGCTGTTCTGTTATCCCTAATTCTATTTTTTTTTTTTACAGTTTTTATTTCATATTTAGCTCTGGGCTGTTCTGTTATCCCTAATTCTATTTATTTTTTTTTTTACAGTTTTTATTTCATATTTAGCTCTGGGCTGTTCTGTTATCCCTAATTCTATTTTTTTTTACAGTTTTTATTTCATATTTAGCTCTGGGCTGTTCTGTTATCCCTAATTCTATTTTTTTTTACAGTTTTTATTTCATATTTAGCTCTGGGCTGTTCTGTTATCCCTAATTCTATTTATTTTTTTTTACAGTTTTTATTTCATATTTAGCTCTGGGCTGTTCTGTTATCCCTAATTCTATTTTTTTTTTTTTACAGTTTTTATTTCATATTTAGCTCTGGGCTGTTCTGTTATCCCTAATTCTATTTTTTTTACAGTTTTTATTTCATATTTAGCTCTGGGCTGTTCTGTTATCCCTAATTCTATTTTTTTTTTACAGTTTTTATTTCATATTTAGCTCTGGGCTGTTCTGTTATCCCTAATTCTATTTTTTTTTTTACAGTTTTTATTTCATATTTAGCTCTGGGCTGTTCTGTTATCCCTAATTCTATTTTTTTTTTTACAGTTTTTATTTCATATTTAGCTCTGGGCTGTTCTGTTATCCCTAATTCTATTTTTTTTACAGTTTTTATTTCATATTTAGCTCTGGGCTGTTCTGTTATCCCTAATCTATTTTTTTTTTGTACAGTTTTTATTTCATATTTAGCTCTGGGCTGTTCTGTTATCCCTAATTCTATTTTTTTTTTTTTACAGTTTTTATTTCATATTTAGCTCTGGGCTGTTCTGTTATCCCTAATTCTATTTTTTTTTTTTTACAGTTTTTATTTCATATTTAGCTCTGGGCTGTTCTGTTATCCCTAATTCTATTTTTTTTTTTTTTACAGTTTTTATTTCATATTTAGCTCTGGGCTGTTCTGTTATCCCTAATTCTATTTTTTTTTACAGTTTTTATTTCATATTTAGCTCTGGGCTGTTCTGTTATCCCTAATTCTATTTTTTTTTACAGTTTTTATTTCATATTTAGCTCTGGGCTGTTCTGTTATCCCTAATTCTATTTTTTTTTTTTTTACAGTTTTTATTTCATATTTAGCTCTGGGCTGTTCTGTTATCCCTAATTCTATTTTTGTTTAGTTTTTATTTCATATTTAGCTCTGGGCTGTTCTGTTATCCCTAATTCTATTTTTGTTTAGTTTTTATTTCATATTTAGCTCTGGGCTGTTCTGTTATCCCTAATTCTATTTTTGTTTAGTTTTTATTTCATATTTAGCTCTGGGCTGTTCTATTATCCCTAATTCTATTTTTTTTTACAGTTTTTATTTCATATTTAGCTCTGGGCTGTTCTGTTATCCCTAAGTCTATTTTTTTTAGTTTTTATTTCATATTTAGCTCTGGGCTGTTCTGTTATCCCTAATTCTATTTTTTTTTACAGTTTTTATTTCATATTTAGCTCTGGGCTGTTCTGTTATCCCTAATTCTATTTTTTTTTTTACAGTTTTTATTTCATATTTAGCTCTGGGCTGTTCTGTTATCCCTAATTCTATTTCTTTTTTTTTACAGTTTTTATTTCATATTTAGCTCTGGGCTGTTCTGTTATCCCTAATTCTATTTTTTTTTTTTTTTAGTTTTTATTTCATATTTAGCTCTGGGCTGTTCTGTTATCCCTAATTCAATTTTTTTTAGTTTTTATTTCATATTTAGCTCTGGGCTGTTCTGTTATCCCTAATTCTATTTATTTTTTTTTACAGTTTTTATTTCATATTTAGCTCTGGACTGTTCTATTATCCCTAATTCTATTTTTTTTTTTTTTTACAGTTTTTATTTCATATTTAGCTCTGGGCTGTTCTGTTATCCCTAATTCTATTTATTTTTAGTTTTTATTTCATATTTAGCTCTGGGCTGTTCTGTTATCCCTAATTCTATTTTTTTTTTTTTTTAGTTTTTATTTCATATTTAGCTCTGGGCTGTTCTGTTATCCCTAATTCTATTTATTTTTAGTTTTTATTTCATATTTAGCTCTGGGCTGTTCTGTTATCCCTAATTCTATTTTTTTTTTTTTACAGTTTTTATTTCATATTTAGCTCTGGGCTGTTCTGTTATCCCTAATTCTATTTTTTTTTAGTTTTTATTTCATATTTAGCTCTGGGCTGTTCTGTTATCCCTAATTCTATTTTTTTTACAGTTTTTATTTCATATTTAGCTCTGGGCTGTTCTGTTATCCCTAATTCTATTTTTTTTAGTTTTTATTTCATATTTAGCTCTGGGCTGTTCTGTTATCCCTAATTCTATTTCTTTTTTTTTACAGTTTTTATTTCATATTTAGCTCTGGGCTGTTCTGTTATCCCTAATCTATTTTTTTTTTGTACAGTTTTTATTTCATATTTAGCTCTGGGCTGTTCTGTTATCCCTAATTCTATTTATTTTTTTTTTTACAGTTTTTATTTCATATTTAGCTCTGGGCTGTTCTGTTATCCCTAATTCTATTTTTTTTTACAGTTTTTATTTCATATTTAGCTCTGGGCTGTTCTGTTATCCCTAATTCTATTTTTTTTTTACAGTTTTTATTTCATATTTAGCTCTGGGCTGTTCTATTATCCCTAATTCTATTTTTTTTTTTTACAGTTTTTATTTCATATTTAGCTCTGGGCTGTTCTGTTATCCCTAATTCTATTTTTTTTTTTACAGTTTTTATTTCATATTTAGCTCTGGGCTGTTCTGTTATCCCTAATTCTATTTTTTTTTTTACAGTTTTTACTTCATATTTAGCTCTGGGCTGTTCTGTTATCCCTAATCTATTTTTTTTTTTGTACAGTTTTTATTTCATATTTAGCTCTGGGCTGTTCTGTTATCCCTAATTCTATTTTTTTTTACAGTTTTTATTTCATATTTAGCTCTGGGCTGTTCTGTTATCCCTAATTCTATTTTTTTTTTTTTACAGTTTTTATTTCATATTTAGCTCTGGGCTGTTCTGTTATCCCTAATTCTATTTTTTTTTTTTTACAGTTTTTATTTCATATTTAGCTCTGGGCTGTTCTGTTATCCCTAATTCTATTTTTTTTTTACAGTTTTTATTTCATATTTAGCTCTGGGCTGTTCTGTTATCCCTAATTCTATTTATTTTTTTTACAGTCTTTATTTCATATTTAGCTCTGGGCTGTTCTGTTATCCCTAATTCTATTTTTTTTTAGTTTTTATTTCATATTTAGCTCTGGGCTGTTCTATTATCCCTAATTCTATTTTTTTTTTTTACAGTTTTTATTTCATATTTAGCTCTGGGCTGTTCTATTATCCCTAATCTATTTTTTTTTAGTTTTTATTTCATATTTAGCTCTGGGCTGTTCTGTTATCCCTAATTCTATTTTTTTTTAGTTTTTATTTTATATTTAGCTCTGGGCTGTTCTGTTATCCCTAATCTATTTTTTTTTTTAGTTTTTATTTCATATTTAGCTCTGGGCTGTTCTGTTATCCCTAATTCTATTTTTTTTACAGTTTTTATTTCATATTTAGCTCTGGGCTGTTCTGTTATCCCTAATTCTATTTTTTTTTTTACAGTTTTTATTTCATATTTAGCTCTGGGCTGTTCTGTTATCCCTAATTCTATTTTTTTTTTACAGTTTTTATTTCATATTTAGCTCTGGGCTGTTCTGTTATCCCTAATTCTATTTTTTTTTACAGTTTTTATTACATATTTAGCTCTGGGCTGTTCTGTTATCCCTAATTCTATTTTTGTTTAGTTTTTATTTCATATTTAGCTCTGGGCTGTTCTGTTATCCCTAATTCTATTTTTTTTTTTACAGTTTTTATTTCATATTTAGCTCTGGGCTGTTCTGTTATCCCTAATTCTATTTTTTTTTAGTTTTTATTTCATATTTAGCTCTGGGCTGTTCTGTTATCCCTAATTCTATTTTTGTTTAGTTTTTATTTCATATTTAGCTCTGGGCTGTTCTGTTATCCCTAATTCTATTTTTTTTTTTACAGTTTTTATTTCATATTTAGCTCTGGGCTGTTCTGTTATCCCTAATTCTATTTTTTTACAGTTTTTATTTCATATTTAGCTCTGGGCTGTTCTATTATCCCTAATCTATTTTTTTTTAGTTTTTATTTCATATTTAGCTCTGGGCTGTTCTGTTATCCCTAATTCTATTTTTTTTTAGTTTTTATTTTATATTTAGCTCTGGGCTGTTCTGTTATCCCTAATCTATTTTTTTTTTTAGTTTTTATTTCATATTTAGCTCTGGGCTGTTCTGTTATCCCTAATTCTATTTTTTTTACAGTTTTTATTTCATATTTAGCTCTGGGCTGTTCTGTTATCCCTAATTCTATTTTTTTTTTTACAGTTTTTATTTCATATTTAGCTCTGGGCTGTTCTGTTATCCCTAATTCTATTTTTTTTTTACAGTTTTTATTTCATATTTAGCTCTGGGCTGTTCTGTTATCCCTAATTCTATTTTTTTTTACAGTTTTTATTACATATTTAGCTCTGGGCTGTTCTGTTATCCCTAATTCTATTTTTGTTTAGTTTTTATTTCATATTTAGCTCTGGGCTGTTCTGTTATCCCTAATTCTATTTTTTTTTTTACAGTTTTTATTTCATATTTAGCTCTGGGCTGTTCTGTTATCCCTAATTCTATTTTTTTTTAGTTTTTATTTCATATTTAGCTCTGGGCTGTTCTGTTATCCCTAATTCTATTTATTTTTTTACAGTTTTTATTTCATATTTAGCTCTGGGCTGTTCTGTTATCCCTAATTCTATTTTTTTTTCTTTTTTTTACAGTTTTTATTTCATATTTAGCTCTGGGCTGTTCTGTTATCCCTAATTCTATTTTTTTTTAGTTTTTATTTCATATTTAGCTCTGGGCTGTTCTGTTCTCCCTAATTCTATTTTTTTTTTTTTTTTACAGTTTTTATTTCATATTTAGCTCTGGGCTGTTCTGTTATCCCTAATTCTATTTTTTGTTTAGTTTTTATTTCATATTTAGCTCTGGGCTGTTCTGTTATCCCTAATTCTATTTATTTTTTTTTACAGTTTTTATTTCATATTTAGCTCTGGGCTGTTCTATTATCCCTAATTCTATTTTTTTTTAGTTTTTATTTCATATTTAGCTCTGGGCTGTTCTGTTATCCCTAATTCTATTTTTGTTTAGTTTTTATTTCATATTTAGCTCTGGGCTGTTCTGTTATCCCTAATTCTATTTTTGTTTAGTTTTTATTTCATATTTAGCTCTGGGCTGTTCTATTATCCCTAATTCTATTTTTTTTTACAGTTTTTATTTCATATTTAGCTCTGGGCTGTTCTGTTATCCCTAAGTCTATTTTTTTTAGTTTTTATTTCATATTTAGCTCTGGGCTGTTCTGTTATCCCTAATTCTATTTTTTTTTACAGTTTTTATTTCATATTTAGCTCTGGGCTGTTCTGTTATCCCTAATTCTATTTTTTTTTTTACAGTTTTTATTTCATATTTAGCTCTGGGCTGTTCTGTTATCCCTAATTCTATTTCTTTTTTTTTACAGTTTTTATTTCATATTTAGCTCTGGGCTGTTCTATTATCCCTAATTCTATTTTTTTTTGTTTTTATTTCATATTTAGCTCTGGGCTGTTCTGTTATCCCTAATTCTATTTTTTTTTGTACAGTTTTTATTTCATATTTAGCTCTGGGCTGTTCTGTTATCCCTAATTCTATTTTTTTTACAGTTTTTATTTCATATTTAGCTCTGGGCTGTTCTGTTATCCCTAATTCTATTTTTTTTTTTTTTACAGTTTTTATTTCATATTTAGCTCTGGGCTGTTCTGTTATCCCTAATTCTATTTTTTTTTTTTTTACAGTTTTTATTTCATATTTAGCTCTGGGCTGTTCTGTTATCCCTAATTCTATTTTTTTTTTTTTTACAGTTTTTATTTCATATTTAGCTCTGGGCTGTTCTGTTATCCCTAATTCTATTTTTTTTTACAGTTTTTATTTCATATTTAGCTCTGGGCTGTTCTGTTATCCCTAATTCTATTTTTTTTTACAGTTTTTATTTCATATTTAGCTCTGGGCTGTTCTGTTATCCCTAATTCTATTTATTTTTTTTTACAGTTTTTATTTCATATTTAGCTCTGGGCTGTTCTGTTATCCCTAATTCTATTTTTTTTTTTTTACAGTTTTTATTTCATATTTAGCTCTGGGCTGTTCTGTTATCCCTAATTCTATTTTTTTTACAGTTTTTATTTCATATTTAGCTCTGGGCTGTTCTGTTATCCCTAATTCTATTTTTTTTTTACAGTTTTTATTTCATATTTAGCTCTGGGCTGTTCTGTTATCCCTAATTCTATTTTTTTTTTTACAGTTTTTATTTCATATTTAGCTCTGGGCTGTTCTGTTATCCCTAATTCTATTTTTTTTTTTACAGTTTTTATTTCATATTTAGCTCTGGGCTGTTCTGTTATCCCTAATTCTATTTTTTTTACAGTTTTTATTTCATATTTAGCTCTGGGCTGTTCTGTTATCCCTAATCTATTTTTTTTTTGTACAGTTTTTATTTCATATTTAGCTCTGGGCTGTTCTGTTATCCCTAATTCTATTTTTTTTTTTTTACAGTTTTTATTTCATATTTAGCTCTGGGCTGTTCTGTTATCCCTAATTCTATTTTTTTTTTTTTACAGTTTTTATTTCATATTTAGCTCTGGGCTGTTCTGTTATCCCTAATTCTATTTTTTTTTTTTTTACAGTTTTTATTTCATATTTAGCTCTGGGCTGTTCTGTTATCCCTAATTCTATTTTTTTTTTTTTTACAGTTTTTATTTCATATTTAGCTCTGGGCTGTTCTGTTATCCCTAATTCTATTTTTTTTTACAGTTTTTATTTCATATTTAGCTCTGGGCTGTTCTGTTATCCCTAATTCTATTTTTTTTTACAGTTTTTATTTCATATTTAGCTCTGGGCTGTTCTGTTATCCCTAATTCTATTTTTTTTTTTTTTACAGTTTTTATTTCATATTTAGCTCTGGGCTGTTCTGTTATCCCTAATTCTATTTATTTTTTTTTTTACAGTTTTTATTTCATATTTAGCTCTGGGCTGTTCTGTTATCCCTAATTCTATTTTTTTTTACAGTTTTTATTTCATATTTAGCTCTGGGCTGTTCTGTTATCCCTAATTCTATTTTTTTTTACAGTTTTTATTTCATATTTAGCTCTGGGCTGTTCTGTTATCCCTAATTCTATTTATTTTTTTTTACAGTTTTTATTTCATATTTAGCTCTGGGCTGTTCTGTTATCCCTAATTCTATTTTTTTTTTTACAGTTTTTATTTCATATTTAGCTCTGGGCTGTTCTGTTATCCCTAATTCTATTTTTTTTTTTTTTACAGTTTTTATTTCATATTTAGCTCTGGGCTGTTCTGTTATCCCTAATTCTATTTTTTTTACAGTTTTTATTTCATATTTAGCTCTGGGCTGTTCTGTTATCCCTAATTCTATTTTTTTTACAGTTTTTATTTCATATTTAGCTCTGGGCTGTTCTGTTATCCCTAATTCTATTTTTTTTTTACAGTTTTTATTTCATATTTAGCTCTGGGCTGTTCTGTTATCCCTAATTCTATTTTTTTTTTTACAGTTTTTATTTCATATTTAGCTCTGGGCTGTTCTGTTATCCCTAATTCTATTTTTTTTTTTACAGTTTTTACTTCATATTTAGCTCTGGGCTGTTCTGTTATCCCTAATTCTATTTTTTTGTACAGTTTTTATTTCATATTTAGCTCTGGGCTGTTCTGTTATCCCTAATTCTATTTTTTTTTTTTTACAGTTTTTATTTCATATTTAGCTCTGGGCTGTTCTGTTATCCCTAATTCTATTTTTTTTTTTTTACAGTTTTTATTTCATATTTAGCTCTGGGCTGTTCTGTTATCCCTAATTCTATTTTTTTTTTTTTTACAGTTTTTATTTCATATTTAGCTCTGGGCTGTTCTGTTATCCCTAATTCTATTTTTTTTTTTTTACAGTTTTTATTTCATATTTAGCTCTGGGCTGTTCTGTTATCCCTAATTCTATTTTTTTTTTTTTACAGTTTTTATTTCATATTTAGCTCTGGGCTGTTCTGTTATCCCTAATTCTATTTTTTTTTACAGTTTTTATTTCATATTTAGCTCTGGGCTGTTCTGTTATCCCTAATTCTATTTTTTTTTTACAGTTTTTATTTCATATTTAGCTCTGGGCTGTTCTGTTATCCCTAATTCTATTTTTTTTTACAGTTTTTATTTCATATTTAGCTCTGGGCTGTTCTGTTATCCCTAATTCTATTTTTTTTTTACAGTTTTTATTTCATATTTAGCTCTGGGCTGTTCTGTTATCCCTAATTCTATTTATTTTTTTTTACAGTTTTTATTTCATATTTAGCTCTGGGCTGTTCTATTATCCCTAATTCTATTTTTATTACAGTTTTTATTTCATATTTAGCTCTGGGCTGTTCTGTTATCCCTAATTCTATTTTTTTTTTACAGTTTTTATTTCATATTTAGCTCTGGGCTGTTCTGTTATCCCTAATTCTATTTTTTTTTTTTTACAGTTTTTATTTCATATTTAGCTCTGGGCTGTTCTGTTATCCCTAATTCTATTTTTTTTAGTTTTTATTTCATATTTAGCTCTGGGCTGTTCTATTATCCCTAATTCTATTTATTTTTTTTACAGTCTTTATTTCATATTTAGCTCTGGGCTGTTCTATTATCCCTAATTCTATTTTTTTTTTTTTACAGTTTTTATTTCATATTTAGCTCTGGGCTGTTCTGTTATCCCTAATTCTATTTTTTTTTACAGTTTTTATTTCATATTTAGCTCTGGGCTGTTCTGTTATCCCTAATTCTATTTTTTTTTGTACAGTTTTTATTTCATATTTAGCTCTGGGCTGTTCTGTTATCCCTAATTCTATTTTTTTTTTTTTACAGTTTTTATTTCATATTTAGCTCTGGGCTGTTCTGTTATCCCTAATTCTATTTTTTTTTAGTTTTTATTTCATATTTAGCTCTGGGCTGTTCTATTATCCCTAATTCTATTTTTTTTTTTACAGTTTTTATTTCATATTTAGCTCTGGGCTGTTCTATTATCCCTAATCTATTTTTTTTTAGTTTTTATTTCATATTTAGCTCTGGGCTGTTCTGTTATCCCTAATTCTATTTTTTTTTAGTTTTTATTTTATATTTAGCTCTGGGCTGTTCTGTTATCCCTAATCTATTTTTTTTTTTAGTTTTTATTTCATATTTAGCTCTGGGCTGTTCTGTTATCCCTAATTCTATTTTTTTTTTTACAGTTTTTATTTCATATTTAGCTCTGGGCTGTTCTGTTATCCCTAATTCTATTTTTTTTTACAGTTTTTATTACATATTTAGCTCTGGGCTGTTCTGTTATCCCTAATTCTATTTTTGTTTAGTTTTTATTTCATATTTAGCTCTGGGCTGTTCTGTTATCCCTAATTCTATTTATTTTTTTACAGTTTTTATTTCATATTTAGCTCTGGGCTGTTCTGTTATCCCTAATTCTATTTTTTTTTCTTTTTTTTACAGTTTTTATTACATATTTAGCTCTGGGCTGTTCTGTTATCCCTAATTCTATTTTTTTTTTTACAGTTTTTATTTCATATTTAGCTCTGGGCTGTTCTGTTCTCCCTAATTCTATTTTTTTTTTTTTTTACAGTTTTTATTTCATATTTAGCTCTGGGCTGTTCTATTATCCCTAATCTATTTTTTGTTTAGTTTTTATTTCATATTTAGCTCTGGGCTGTTCTATTATCCCTAATTCTATTTTTTTTTTACAGTTTTTATTTCATATTTAGCTCTGGGCTGTTCTGTTATCCCTAATTCTATTTTTTTTTAGTTTTTATTTCATATTTAGCTCTGGGCTGTTCTGTTATCCCTAATTCTATTTATTTTTTACAGTTTTTATTTCATATTTAGCTCTGGGCTGTTCTGTTATCCCTAATTCTATTTTTTTTTTACAGTTTTTATTTCATATTTAGCTCTGGGCTGTTCTGTTATCCCTAATTCTATTTTTTGTTTAGTTTTTATTTCATATTTAGCTCTGGGCTGTTCTATTATCCCTAATTCTATTTTTTTTTAGTCTTTATTTCATATTTAGCTCTGGGCTGTTCTATTATCCCTAATTCTATTTTTTTTTTTTACAGTTTTTATTTCATATTTAGCTCTGGGCTGTTCTATTATCCCTAATTCTATTTTTTTTTACAGTTTTTATTTCATATTTAGCTCTGGGCTGTTCTGTTATCCCTAATTCTATTTTTTTTTACAGTTTTTATTTCATATTTAGCTCTGGGCTGTTCTGTTATCCCTGATTCTATTTTTTTTTTTTACAGTCTTTATTTCATATTTAGCTCTGGGCTGTTCTGTTATCCCTAATTCTATTTTTTTTTTTTTTACAGTTTTTATTTCATATTTAGCTCTGGGCTGTTCTGTTATCCCTAATTCTATTTTTTTTTACAGTTTTTATTTCATATTTAGCTCTGGGCTGTTCTGTTATCCCTAATTCTATTTTTTTTTTTTTTACAGTTTTTATTTCATATTTAGCTCTGGGCTGTTCTGTTATCCCTAATTCTATTTTTTTTTAGTTTTTATTTCATATTTAGCTCTGGGCTGTTCTGTTATCCCTAATTCTATTTTTTTTTTACAGTTTTTATTTCATATTTAGCTCTGGGCTGTTCTGTTATCCCTAATTCTATTTTTTTTACAGTTTTTATTTCATATTTAGCTCTGGGCTGTTCTGTTATCCCTAATTCTATTTTTGTTTAGTTTTTATTTCATATTTAGCTCTGGGCTGTTCTGTTATCCCTAATTCTATTTTTTTTTTTACAGTTTTAATTTCATATTTAGCTCTGGGCTGTTCTGTTATCCCTAATTCTATTTTTTTTTTTACAGTTTTTATTTCATATTTAGCTCTGGGCTGTTCTGTTATCCCTAATTCTATTTTTTTTAGTTTTTATTTCATATTTAGCTCTGGGCTGTTCTATTATCCCTAATTCTATTTTTTTTTACAGTTTTTATTTCATATTTAGCTCTGGGCTGTTCTGTTATCCCTAATTCTATTTTTTTTTACAGTTTTTATTTCATATTTAGCTCTGGGCTGTTCTGTTATCCCTAATCTATTTTTTTTTTACAGTTTTTATTTCATATTTAGCTCTGGGCTGTTCTATTATCCCTAATTCTATTTTTTTTTGTTTTTATTTCATATTTAGCTCTGGGCTGTTCTGTTATCCCTAATTCTATTTTTTTTTGTACAGTTTTTATTTCATATTTAGCTCTGGGCTGTTCTGTTATCCCTAATTCTATTTTTTTTTTTACAGTTTTTATTTCATATTTAGCTCTGGGCTGTTCTGTTATCCCTAATTCTATTTTTTTTTTTTACAGTTTTTACTTCATATTTAGCTCTGGGCTGTTCTGTTATCCCTAATTCTATTTTTTTTTTTACAGTTTTTATTTCATATTTAGCTCTGGGCTGTTCTGTTATCCCTAATTCTATTTTTTTTTTTTACAGTTTTTACTTCATATTTAGCTCTGGGCTGTTCTGTTATCCCTAATTCTATTTTTTTTTTTTTTACAGTTTTTATTTCATATTTAGCTCTGGGCTGTTCTATTATCCCTAATTCTATTTTTTTTTACAGTTTTTATTTCATATTTAGCTCTGGGCTGTTCTGTTATCCCTAATTCTATTTTTTTTTTTTACAGTCTTTATTTCATATTTAGCTCTGGGCTGTTCTGTTATCCCTAATTCTATTTTTTTTTTTTTTACAGTTTTTATTTCATATTTAGCTCTGGGCTGTTCTGTTATCCCTAATCTATTTTTTTTTACAGTTTTTATTTCATATTTAGCTCTGGGCTGTTCTGTTATCCCTAATTCTATTTTTTTTACAGTTTTTATTTCATATTTAGCTCTGGGCTGTTCTGTTATCCCTAATTCTATTTTTTTTACAGTTTTTATTTCATATTTAGCTCTGGGCTGTTCTGTTATCCCTAATTCTATTTTTTTTACAGTTTTTATTTCATATTTAGCTCTGGGCTGTTCTGTTATCCCTGATTCTATTTTTTTTTTTTACAGTCTTTATTTCATATTTAGCTCTGGGCTGTTCTGTTATCCCTAATCTATTTTTTTTTACAGTTTTTATTTCATATTTAGCTCTGGGCTGTTCTGTTATCCCTAATTCTATTTTTTTTTTTTTTACAGTTTTTATTTCATATTTAGCTCTGGGCTGTTCTGTTATCCCTAATCTATTTTTTTTTACAGTTTTTATTTCATATTTAGCTCTGGGCTGTTCTGTTATCCCTAATTCTATTTTTTTTACAGTTTTTATTTCATATTTAGCTCTGGGCTGTTCTGTTATCCCTAATTCTATTTTTTTTTTTACAGTTTTTATTTCATATTTAGCTCTGGGCTGTTCTATTATCCCTAATTCTATTTTTTTTAGTTTTTATTTCATATTTAGCTCTGGGCTGTTCTGTTATCCCTAATCTATTTTTTTTTTACAGTTTTTATTTCATATTTAGCTCTGGGCTGTTCTGTTATCCCTAATCTATTTTTTTTTTACAGTTTTTATTACATATTTAGCTCTGGGCTGTTCTGTTATCCCTAATTCTATTTTTTTTTACAGTTTTTATTTCATATTTAGCTCTGGGCTGTTCTATTATCCCTAATTCTATTTTTTTTTACAGTTTTTATTTCATATTTAGCTCTGGGCTGTTCTATTATCCCTAATTCTATTTTTTTTTAGTTTTTATTTCATATTTAGCTCTGGGCTGTTCTGTTATCCCTAATTCTATTTTTTTTTTACAGTTTTTATTTCATATTTAGCTCTGGGCTGTTCTGTTATCCCTAATTCTATTTTTTTTTTTACAGTTTTTATTTCATATTTAGCTCTGGGCTGTTCTGTTATCCCTAATTCTATTTTTGTTTGTACAGTTTTTATTTCATATTTAGCTCTGGGCTGTTCTGTTATCCCTAATTCTATTTTTTTTTACAGTTTTTATTTCATATTTAGCTCTGGGCTGTTCTGTTATCCCTAATTCTATTTTTTTTACAGTTTTTATTTCATATTTAGCTCTGGGCTGTTCTATTATCCCTAATTCTATTTTTTTTTTTTTTACAGTTTTTATTTCATATTTAGCTCTGGGCTGTTCTATTATCCCTAATTCTATTTTTTTTTTTTTTACAGTTTTTATTTCATATTTAGCTCTGGGCTGTTCTGTTATCCCTAATTCTATTTTTTTTTTTTTTACAGTTTTTATTTCATATTTAGCTCTGGGCTGTTCTGTTATCCCTAATTCTATTTTTTTTTTTTTACAGTTTTTATTTCATATTTAGCTCTGGGCTGTTCTGTTATCCCTAATTCAATTTTTCTTTTACAGTTTTTATCCTTAATCAGTGCCATTTCTGTTCGTGGATAAATGAATGAATGAACAAACAAAAAGTCAGCGGTATAAGTCCAATTACTGTCTTTGATTGATCTAGATGACTTAACATAAAAAGGTCACCTTATCATATACTTGACTTATTGTTCTTCTTGGACGCGGTTATGTATTCAGCACATAGACTGTATAAAAATGTGTAGAGTGCAGGCCCTGCCGTGTCTCTACCAGAGATTACACCTGCTGCAGGCAGTCAGCGTTTATGATCTATGATTTAAACTGATACTCAACACAGTAACATGCCCATAGGCTGTAAAACACTGACAGTCACGGCCCGAATCCTCCGGGTGCTCCAGATTAGCATCTAGTGTATGTGCCATCGATAGTAAGCTGTATCGCAAGTCATGGTGCAAGTGCGGCTATGTAATTAGCATGACAAAGCTAACGTTAACATGGTGTGCTCCTAAACCATCTGTTTGCACAGTTGATCGAAGAGCAAACCATCTTGTCACTTATGGAAACACCACCGCACGAATGACCGCAGTCGAGGTCGAGATGACCGAGTTAGCGGGATAATCCTGACATCACTCAAGAGGCTAGCCCCTAAGTATTCATAAACTTTAACCTCCAATAAGATAAAAACTAGCATGTTACAAAAAAATTAAAAAAGTGTTGTCATGGAGATATCACCTAAACATACTAGACTAGACTAGAATGTGTTTTTGTACTAGTTCTTAAATAGGTATAATTATGCTGTGAAAACCTGTTTAACATGTGGTTCAATGAGAAATTGCTCTATTGTGCAAACTTCTCCTACTGAACACTCAGTTTTTGGCACTTCCGTATCGGATGAACCAGGTAGTCGCTGTGGTGGCTTGATTCAGCACGGTTCAGAATCCATTTGGCCCACTTAAGAGGATTTTTGGGCATTTTGTCTCTTACCATAGAGTCTTTGTGAACCATTCTTACCTTATTGGTGCAGCACGGTCACGTGTTGAACCGTGCCACCAACCGCGGCCAAAATATTATTATGCTCTAAAGAAACTAGTTCTGCATAAAACATATTCAAATGGATAATCGACTGGAATTTCAGCGATAAACTTTGTTTTGGTAGCTTAGCATCACTTCTTTTTTTTAACTAAAGAATGTGTAGATGCCAGACGACGGAGCGGGAATCCTTTTCTAAAAGACTTTTCGTGGTTCACCGTGCGGCCTAATATTGCTGATTACTTTGATTTGACTTTGAAGGTTTTGATGCCCCCTAGAGTCCAGACAAATAATGGTTTTCACATAGGGGAAGATGGGGGAAGACACTACAATACTATACAAGTACTAAATGAAGGTCTCACCTGCAAAAGAGGTTTTTAATCGCAATGTAGGTAGGTAGTTAGAAAACTGTCCTCGAGAGGCAATTTGTTTTACAGCACACATTGACACACAATTCACAGATGCTGACATTGATTCAGACATCTATAACACTTATTCTCTGACACTTACATTTATATACACACATTAATAAATATAATACAGTCAAACAACCAAGTGTCGGTTAATGCAATTTTTCCTAAAGGCCTTGTGTAAAAAATATAGAGACTACTGCTGTTAGACTTCAAAAATGTTCCTGTGTCGTGCCCTTCCCCATCTGATTTAATTGTGTTATTTCCATCGGAATAAATAAGTCCTTTGCTCTGTTGGTTCTTACGCTAGGGTATCTGTATCTGCGGCCAGAAAGGAGCAGCTTGAATGCTATTGAAAGTGGATGAGTTGTGTCCATGCAAACCTTGTCTGCTTTCTGTGTCTTTCTGGTCAGATATAGTTGGTACATGTCTCCTTGTTGTGCTCCAATGATTTTTGATGACATTTTAACAATCTTCCCTAATTTGTGGGTGACTTTTGAATGTCCCTAACAGCATATGATACAGCAAGACAGGATACTCTCAACAAAGGACTTGTAAAAGACAGTTAAAATTTTATCAACCTTAAAATAATTGAGCTTTCTGAGGAAATACAACTGTTGTTGGCCCTTTTTAAAAACCAGCATCAGCACACTGATCCCAGGATAATTTACTGTCTATGATAAGGCCAAGATATTTATATTCTGTGAACATAGCTATCGCCTCTACCCTTATCAGAGATCGAGTTGGTGAAGGAGCCCCAAGTCTAAAAGCCAGCTCTTTGGCCTTGGATGTATTTAAATTCAACTGGAAGGCATCACACCAGCCAATGAATTGCCGCAATACTGGGCCATGTTCAGATTCATCTTGTTCCAGTAGGCTAACCACTGCAGTAACATCTGCAAATTTACTTATGACGTCCAGGGTAACTACGGCGACAACAGTCAGTGTATAATATGTATAGCAGTGGTGACAAAACACTGCCTTGTGGTGTCCCAATTGAAGTGAAGCAGACCTCAGATAATGTGTTCCCTACCCTTACCCTTTGTGTCTGCCCACTCAGAATGTCTAAGATCCATTTAGTGTTGGATATAGCTGGAAGTTGACTCTTAGTCTGTTGGCTAAGATGTGTGGGTGGATCGTATTAAATGCTGATGAAAAATCTGGAAAGAAAACCCGGGCATGTGTTTTGCAACCTTCCAGGTGAGTGTACAGAAAATTTAAAAGCACTAAGATGGCATCATCTGTCCCCCTCCCAAGTCTGTAGGCAAATTGTAAAGGGTCAAGAGTGTCAGGCCTGGACTGAAAGGAGGACTCAGATGCAGTACAGAATCAAAATTCAACAGGATTTTAATTCTGATATTTCCGGAAACAAGTCAGAGTGTTAACAAAAAGAGGCTATTCAACCTGAACCTAAGTAACCTACAAGGCGAGAGGGAACACAAAACCACACCAATGGTTGGATCTCAACGAGAATCGGAGAAATACAAAAATAATCCTGACTAATCTCAATCTTAATAAGTAACAGAAAACACTCAAGGAGGAAACAATGCTATAAGAAATGGGATTAACTAGAAATAGAAAGAGAACACAAAATCGCTCCAAAATAGAGGAAAACAAAAAGGCTGACCTAAACACTGAGCTGAGCTACACAATCCAAAATGTTACAACCAAAAATCACTCTACTCGGAGCACAACGAATGGGAGAAACAAAAACCAATGAATTCCAAAACTTTACAAGAGGAGGCTGTGATGAAGGGCTTTGGTGAACAACAGACAAAGCAAAGGACAAAAGGAGACGCAGACTTAAATGCACAGAAGGGTAATAAGGAGCCAAGCTAATTTGCCACACCCAAGACTGAGACCCATAAAATATCAAATTTTCTACCACTTATGATCAGTGTGCAAAGTTTCACAAAAAATTATACATGTTTAGGCCCTCAAAAATGCAATTTAAGAGGAGGAAAAATAATAATAATAATAATTAAAGCTGCAAGCAGCGATGAATGGGCCCTCGCAACCAGTGCATGTTGGGGAGGTGGCTGGTCAGGACAGTGTGCTTTAGATATTGAGAATTTCATTTAAATCTGAATTATTATGTAGCACATTACCCTTTGAAGAAAGAAGAATAGTAACTAGGTTTATTGGCCAGGGATATTAGAAGCTTTAAGATCAACTACGGAGCCCAGGATTGACCAACTGATAGCGCAGGAACGACACAAACACAGCGTGGAAAAATAATAATAATAATAACAAAAAAAAATAATAATAATAATAACAAAAATAATAATAATAATAATAATCATTATTCCAATTACAATAGGGTCCTCGACCGACTTAGTCGGTGCCCGGGCCCTAATAATAATAATAATAATAATAATAATAATTTCAATTACAACAGGGTCCTCGCCGACTTCATCGGTGCTCGGGTCCTAATAATAATAATATTAATTAAAGCCGCAAGCAGTGATGAACGGCCCTCTCACCCGCTGTGCTTCGGGGGAGCCTGCCAGACCTTGTTGGGGGCTGTTCGTGAATTTATGCGAGCGTGGGAGGCCACGGGATATATATCGCCATTGTTGCAGCGCTTCATTGGTCCCCTATGTGGCGCTAGAAAGCTCGTACCAAACACACATGTGTTGCTCTTCACCAAGTGTAGAACACATATTGAAATTTTAATGTAAATCAGATGAATTTTGTCCTATCAGGCCGACCTCCTGTTGCCAGTAGGTGGTGCTGTGGCTGTTGGCAAAATATTGACATGTGTATGTCTTCAGGCCTGGACTCTGATCATGTATAGGACATTTGATGCAGTTTGCCCAAAATGGCCACCATGCCATTACCCAACATGCACATAACATGCCTTATGTTTCCATACATGAAGTGCAGAATCCACAATGGAAATTTCATGTAAATCAGATAATCTTTGTAATTTTTCATCCTGCCAATAGGGGGCGGTAGCAGTGTGAGTCAATATTGAGATGCAGGTGTGTTCATTAATCTTGTCCTGCATGAGAAATTTGGTGCAGATTGGACAATGTATGCTGAAATTACAGCTACTTCGACTACCTTTTGACTTACTCATATCGCTTCAAGAGGCTTCTTTGTACGTCTCAATGAGTTATATATGCCTACCGGTTTTCAGAATTTTATGTCAATCCTGGGGAAGGGCTGTAATTGTTTGCCAATCTGGGGCCTGCATTGTGAGTCAATATTGAGATGTGGGTGTGTTTTGCCTTGACTCTGACAATGTATTGCCAGGTTTCAAAAACTTCCTCTTCTTTGTCGGTAGGGCTTAATCTGGCGCCACGCCATGCCCAAACGGTGCAGTGAAAACTCAACGTTTTTAGTATTGTTTGATCAGATATGTCTAAGGATAGTAGTGATCTATTTTTGAAGTTGATCATGTTAAATCTCTAGGACAAGTTTGTTAAAGTATAAAGACATGTAAAAACATGTGACTTCCTGTCACCAGCAGGGGGCGCTATGATGTTGAGTCAATATTAAGATCCCGTTGGGTTCAGGGTGGGACGCTTATGAATCATGACAAATTTGAGAGTGATCAGACAATATATGGTGTATTGACAAGAACGTGGTGCAGTGAAAAAGTTTTCAGTATTGTTTGATAAGACGATGTGTTTCGATGGTTCTGATCTATTTTTTAAGTCAATTGTCTTAAATCTCGGAGTTCGTTAAAGTACAATACATGCAAAAGTGGAAAAAAATTGCCGACTTCCGGTGGAGTTGAGGATATACCTCCAGGAGGCTTTTTTGTACGTCTGAGTGGGTACTATATCAGTGGCGGCTGCTGGTCTTTCAAGGAGGGGAAGCTAATTTGCTGATTTGCTCCGATGGATATTTATTCTTCAAAATCACTGATTCGCTCATTTAGCTGTCAATCAAAAAAGGATTCCACCTCAGACAGCTCATCCAATCATCATGCAGAAGCCGAGCGTCCAGGCAAGCCCACTGTCCCATAGTTCCCCAGAGACGCTGAGCGTCAAATGGGCGGGACAAAGGCCAGCATTTATCCAATGACCGTCTAGTTTTGCTGCAACAACCCGCTCTACGAATTCCCCATTGAAGTCAGTAGAAGCTAAGCGTCCGACTGTGTAAAGCGCTGTGGCTGGTGTGGATGAATGAGAAGGAAGTTGCGCCGGTTACCTGTGATAAGTAGCTGATTCTGTACAAAAGATGAAGGCTTTCTGGTGCATATATAGTAAATAAAATGTACACACAGCAGTACATATTTCACCACCTTTTTTTTTTGGTGACTTTTTAGGGGAAGCTGAGCTTCTCTTGCAGTCTTAGAACAATCACACTGTTCTATATGTTCACCGGCTTTCATACATTTACGTCAATCTGGGAGTTGGGGCTGAATTCTAGGGGGCATCAGTGAGTCAATTTGTCATGCCCAATTTTGAAATCACTGAAATACGTAAATTTTCACCACCCCTGAATGATCTGTGAAGTTTGCTGAGTTTTTGAATATGATAAAGATTCCAAAAAGCCAATTGATTGGGGAAAAAAAACAGAACAAAATTATTTTAGCAATTTCAATAGGGCCTAAGCCGTCCGAGGGGGCGCTGGCAAAAAAGTAAAAACATAGTAAAACACAAATGCTTTAAAATTTGGCATTGTGAAGGTCTCCTGATTCTGCTGACCACATTTGAGATTGATCTGTGGAATTCTCTAGAAGCTATGAAAAAAACCATACCCGCCTAAAATGGCAGGTAGTCACATGAGTTATGACATCATCGTTCGAGGTAATGACTATTCCTCCACAATTTCACATCACATTAGTGGGAGGATTATACCAAGAAAATATGAAATGAATCTGATAATCTCCCTAGGAGGAGTTTGAAAAAGTTTGCATTAAATACACGAAAAATGCATAGAATTTAAGAGAGCCAACTTCCTATTAGGTAGAGCCAATGAAAGCTGATGGGAAATATGTCTGAAATGATCAAAGCTATGTGGGAACCACATTTTTTGAATATCAGAGCAACTTTGTTTCAACTAAGGCCTTCCAGGCGTTAGGAGGAGCTATGGTGCCAGCTAGACACACATGGACCAAATCGCTGTGTATTTTTACAATGTTTAAGGGCTCTCATATGTCTGCCAAGTTTTGTGCACTTTCGAGTATAACAAGTGTGCTAAAAATGCATTCAAGTGCTCAAAGTAATTAGAGGGTTATTATAACATCAAATCAAGAAAATAATTGGTTTGAACATTTGTCCACAGTTTTGTGCATTTTTGTGCATCTGTTACGGCTGTGAGGATTGTTTGTTTTTGTGTTGTTGTTTTTCTTTGTGCTCCCCGGCTCTTCATAATTTTGGTTTCGTGTTCGTCCCTGTTCCCCTAGACCAGGGGTAGGCAATTCCGGTCCTAAAGAGCCACTGTCCTGCATGTTTTAGGTTTCTCCCTACCCCAACACACCTAAGTCTAACGATAAGCAAATTGTGACAAGCATCAGCTTCTTGATAACGAGCAAATCATTAGAATCAGGTGTGTTAGAGCAGAGAGAAACCTAAAAGTCTCCATACTTTACATCTGCCTACCAAATTTCATACATCTACATCCAATTTAAAGGTTGGGGCAGTGACTTTGAAATATTCTAGGGGGCGACATTGAGCCAATTTAACACACTCAAGACCCATATCAGGTATTACCTAGACACTAATGACGCATGTGCAACTCTTTGTGTGCTTGGGGGCGCTATAGAGCCGACGTGCCACACCCAACATGAACATGCTGCAGCTAACATTAGCACAGACAACGCTCAACATATTGCAGCTAACGTTAGCACAGACAACGCTGAACATATCGCAGCTAACATTAGCACAGACAATGCTGAAGATGCTGCAGCTAACGTTAGCACAAACAACGCTGAACATGCTGCAGCCAACGTTAGCACAGACAACGCTGAACATGCTGCAGCAAACGTTAGCACAGAAAACACTGAAAATGCTGCAGCTAACATTAGCACAGACAACGCTGAACATATTGCAGCTAACGTTAGCACAGACAACGCTGAACATATTGCAGCTAACGTTAGCACAGACAACGCTGAACATATTGCAGCTAACATTAGCACAGACAACGCTCAACATGCTGCAGCTAACGTTAGCACAGACAGCCCGATTTTGGCATCAAATCGATGTAATTACTAGTCCTCAAAGTCCTCAAACATGTGTTCGAAAAATATAAATTGACGCACAAAATCCAAACCGGCCGACTTGTTCTCCGGTGAAAAAAAAATCCAAACTGTACATGTGCTCTTAAAGATGAAAGCAACGATCCCACCAAATTTCATGAACATTAAAAGAAATTCATCTGAACCATGGCGTGCATTTGGGGGTGCTATGGAGACCACTGGCCACACCCAACCCCACAGACTTTTGAACTTTGCAATGTTCACCACTTCTGACCTGTAAGCCAATTTCTGTGAGCCTACATGCATCCTAAGCCCCTCAAAAATGCGATGGCGCAGAAGAAAAATAATAATAACAATTTCATCAAAAACAATAGGTTTCCTCGCACTTTCAGTGGCAGGGACTGTTTAGGACCTTGGCACTTTCGTGCTCGGGCCCTAATAATAATAATAATAATAAAAATAATCATTCCAATTACAATGATAATCATTTTATTTATAAAGTGCTTTGAGAGTGCAAAGCTAAAAAGCATATAGAAATCCATAAATATTGTATATAAACATCAACTATGAATATATATACACACAACAAAATATAACTGAATCATATTTTGAGGCAATATGACCCTGGGAACTTTTCAACCTCTTTTTGACGTGCTTCTTGCCCTGAGGGTAGAGGAGAAACATCATTTTTTCTTCTCAAAACTAGGCTAATTGAATTAGTCTTCCCACATAGCCCTCATATCATATATCAAAGCTTGTATGACCATACATAGGTCACTATTATGACAAAAACAAATAGATCATTTCTAGCTTTAAACAGTTCTGGTGTGAAAAAAAACAAAAAACGATATGATCCAGATGAAATGTCACAATTCACTAAAGCACGGGTCTTCAACCTCTTTTAGGCCAATGACCCCTTAGAAAGACCAAGTCGGTAAGCCTATCATCCAGGATGTGTCAATGTATTTATTTATGTTTTCACAAATGTATATTTGCTAATAATATGTTGCATTCTCATAAATGTGTATTTTCAGACATGTAAAAAACAAACAAACAATAAAACATTGGCAATATATCAAACAATTTGATCGGCCCCCTGCAGTTCCTCTGAGGAACCCCCGGGGGTGGGGGGCACCTTACCCCATCTGACCCTAAATGTTTTCACAGTGTGATATTAAAACTTTTTAATTAAATGATCCGAAAACTCTTCCACCACTGCCTACAACAGGGAGTCTACGTAAAAAAATAGCAGTAAATGTAGTGAGGTTTTACAAGAGAGTAGGGGACCCAGGGTTTGACAGGGACCAGGGGCGGAGTGGGACACAAAATTCTGACTGCACAGGCCCACAACGGGCCCAACCCATCCCCTCCACCAGGACAGGGGTGTGTGTTCGTGTGTGCGTGTGTGTGTGTGTGTAAAACTCATGGTGCAGACCGTGATATGACGACACCGCCCCACTGAGGAGGAACTATGAAGAACTCAGCTCAAATGTTTTGCTGCAACAATGTCAAAGCTTGAGCTAACCGTTTTTCTGTCAACTGTGTTTCGGAATAAATCCTTGATTTCTGACCATTTTGATGCACTCTCCTCCAGCATCTTCTTCTTCATTCTGGCCTTTTCAGTGCTCATTCATCCCCATTCCTTCTTGGAGGCTTTGCTTCTACCATTCTACATTCATTTATGAACAATAACACAGTTCAAATCGTTGGCCATTTTATATTTGTGGTCATGAAAGTTATATAGCGTCTGAATAAAAATAATTAGATCAAGATAGGAGGCTAAACAAAAATCAGTAGGCTGGATTAACGAGAGTGAGTGTGACACTATAGCAACCAGAGATATAGAGACACAACACAGAGATTTTCACAGGTATGTGCTTGATTCTGAAGAGTTATAACTCAATGGGCCGGTCATGAACATCACATGGCTGCGCAGGGCAGTCTGCCGGCCGGTTCACTTGAGCTTATTGGCCAGCGGCCGACCGGGAAATCTCCCGGTTGTCCCGATGGCCACTCCGCCCCTGACAGGGACACAGCAGCTCATTGAGGTCCCAAAGCAGGCCAACCTCCAAAAAAGGCATAGTTTAATTCCGTAAGACATAGCAGAAGGGGGAAAGTAAAAAATGGTGCTGGGACTTTAACATATTAATTAAGATTAATAAATTACAGAAAAAATAACGCAATTAATTAATTTTTGCAGTGCGGAACTTTGCTTATTGCACAAGTTCCCACACTGCGTGTAATACTGGACCCAACACTAGAGAAATGAAACCGATGTGAACAGAGATGATGAGTTGTTGCTGCATACAGGGGGCGACATTTGAGTCTAAGAAACGATCAAGTGGAAACATGGACAAGAGCTCATCAGCCTCCGCTCCACCCCAACGCTGAACATGTTGCAGCTAACGTTAGCACAGACAACGCTGAACATGCTGCAGCTAACGTTAGCACAGAAAACACTGAACATGCTGCAGCTAACATTAGCACAGACAATGCTGAACATATTGCAGCTAACGTTAGCACAGACAACACTGAACATGCTGCAGCTAATGTTAGCACAGACAACGCTGAACATGCTGCAGCTAACGTTAGCACAGAAAACACTGAACATGCTGCAGCTAACATTAGCACAGACAACGCTGAACATATTGCAGCTAACGTTAGCACAGACAACGCTGAACATATTGCAGCTAACGTAAGCACAGACAACGCTGAAAATATTGCAGCTAACATTAGCACAGACAACGCTCAACATGCTGCAGCTAACGTTAGCACAGACAACACTGAACATGCGGCAGCTAACATTAGCAGAGACAACGCTGAACATGTTACAGCTAACGTTAGCACAGACAACGCTGAACATATTCCAGCTAACGTTAGCACAGACAACGCTGAACATATTGCAGCTAACATTAGCACAGACAACGCTCAACATGCTGCAGCTAACGTTAGCACAGACAACACTGAACATGCTGCAGCTAACATTAGCACAGACAACACTCAACATATTGCAGCTAACGTTAGCACAGACAACGCTGAACATATCGCAGCTAACATTAGCACAGACAATGCTGAAGATGCTGCAGCTAACGTTAGCACAAACAACGCTGAACATGCTGCAGCCAACGTTAGCACAGACAACGCTGAACATGCTGCAGCAAACGTTAGCACAGAAAACACTGAACATGCTGCAGCTAACATTAGCACAGACAACGCTGAACATATTGCAGCTAACGTTAGCACAGACAACGCTGAACATATTGCAGCTAACGTTAGCACAGACAACGCTGAACATATTGCAGCTAACATTAGCACAGACAACGCTCAACATGCTGCAGCTAACGTTAGCACAGACAACACTGAACATGCTGCAGCTAACATTAGCACAGACAACGCTGAACATATTGAAGCTAACGTTAGCACAGACAACGCTGAACATATTGCAGCTAACGTCAGCACACACAATGCTGAACATATTGCAGCTAACATTAGCACAGACAACGCTCAACAAGCTGCAGCTAACATTAGCACAGACAATGCTGAAGATGCTGCAGCTAACGTTAGCACAGACAACGCTGAAGATGCTGCAGCTAGCGTTAGCACAGACAACGCTGAACATGCTGCAGCTAACGTTAACACAAACAACGCTGAACATGTTGCAGCTAACGTTAGCAAAGGCAACGCTGGACATGCTGCAGCTAACGTTAGCACAGACAACGCTGAACATGCTGCAGCTAACAATAACACAGACAACGCTGAACATGCTGCAGCTAACGTTAACACAGACAACGCTGAACATGCTGCAACTAATGTTAGCACAGACAACACTGAACATGCTGCAGCTAACGTTAGCACAGACAACGCTGAACATGCTGCAGCCAACGTTAGCACAGACGACACTGAACATGCTGCAGCTAACATTAGCACAGAAAACACTCAACATGCTGCAGCTAACGTTAGCACAGACAACACTGAACATGCTGCAGCTAATGTTAGCACAGACAACGCTAAAATGCTGCAGCTAACATTAGCACAGACAACGCTGAACATGCTGCAGCTAACATTAGCACAGACAACGCTGAACATATTGCAGCTAACGTTAGCACAGACAACGCTGAACATATTGCAGCTAACGTTAGCACAGACAACGCTGAACATATTGCAGCTAACGTTAGCACAGACAACGCTCAACATGCTGCAGCTAACGTTAGCACAGACAACACTGAACATGCTGCAGCTGACATTAGCACAGACAACGCTCAACATATTGCAGCTAACGTTAGCACAGACAACGCTGAACATGCTGCAGCTAACATTAGCACAGACAACGCTCAACATGCTGCAGCTAACGTTAACACAGACAACGCTGAACATGCTGCAGCTAACATTAGCACAGACAACGCTGAACATGCTGCAGCTAATGTTAACACAGACAACGCTAAAAATGCTGCCGCTAACATTAGCACAGACAACGCTGAACATGCTGCAGCTAATGTTAGCACAGACGACACTGAACATGCTGCAGCTAATGTTAGCACAGACAACGCTGAACATGCTGCAGCTAACATTAGCACAGACAACGCTGAACATATTGCAGCTAACGTTAGCACAGACAACGCTGAACATATTGCAGCTAACGTTAGCACAGACAACGCTGAACAAGCTGCAGCTAACGTTAACACAGACAACGCTGAACATGCTGCAGCTAACGTTAGCACATACAATGCTGAACATGCTGCAGCTAACGTTAACACAAACAACGCTGAACATGTTGCATTTAACGTTAGCACAGGCAACGCTGGACATGCTGCAGCTGATGTTAGCACAGACAACGCTGAACATGCTGCAGCTAACATTAGCACAGACAACGCTGAACATGCTGCAGCTAACGTTAACACAGACAATGCTGAACATGCTGCAGCTAACGTTAACACAGACAACACTGAACATGCTGCAGCTAACGTTAGCACAGACAACGCTAAACATGCTGCAGCTAACGTTAGCACAGACAACACTGAACATGCTGCAGCTAACATTAGCACAGACAACGCTCAACATGCTGCAGCTAACGTTAGCACAGACAACACTGAACATGCTGCAGCTAATGTTAGCACAGACAACGCTAAAAATGCTGCAGCTAACGTTAGCACAGACAACGCTGAACATGCCGCAGCTAATGTTAGCACAGACGACACTGAACATGCTGCAGCTAATGTTAGCACAGACAACGCTGAATATGCTGCAGCTAACGTTAGCACAGAAAACACTGAACATGCTGCAGCTAACATTAGCACAGACAACGCTGAACATATTGCAGCTAACGTTAGCACAGACAACGCTGAACATATTGCAGCTAACGTTAGCACAGACAACGCTGAACATATTGCAGCTAACATTAGCACAGACAACGCTCAACATGCTGCAGCTAAAGTTAGCACAGACAACACTGAACATGCTGCAGCTAACATTTGCACAGACAACGCTCAACATAATGCAGTTAACTCTAGCACAGACAATGCTGAACATGTTGCAGCTAACGTTAGCAGAGACAACGCTGAACATATTGCAGCTAACATTAGCACAGACAACGCTCAACATGCTGCAGCTAACGTTAGCACAGACAACACTGAACATGTCGCAGCTAACATTAGCACAGACAACGCTGAAGATGCTGCAGCTAACGTTAGCACAGACAACGCTGAACATGCTGCAGCTAACGTTAGCACAGACAACGCTCAACATATTGCAGTTAACGTTAGCACAGACAATGCTGAACATGTTGCAGCTAACGTTAGCAGAGACAACGCTGAACATATTGCAGCTAACATTAGCACAGACAACGCTCAACATGCTGCAGCTAACGTTAGCACAGACAACACTGAACATGTCGCAGCTAACATTAGCACAGACAATGCTGAAGATGCTGCAGCTAACGTTAGCACAGACAACGCTGAACATGCTGCAGCTAACGTTAGCACATACAATGCTGAACATGCTGCAGCTAACGTTAACACAAACAACGCTGAACATGTTGCAGCTAACGTTAGCACAGGCAACGCTGGACATGCTGCAGCTAATGTTAGCACAGACAACGCTGAACATGCTGCAGCTAACATTAGCACAGACAACGCTGAACATGCTGCAGCTAACGTTAGCACAGACAACGCTGAACATGCTGCAGCTAACGTTAGCACAGACAATACTGAACATGCTGCAGCTAACATTAGCACAGACAACGCTCAACATGCTGCAGCTAATGTTAGCACAGACAACACTGAACATGCTGCAGCTAATGTTAGCACAGACAACGCTAAAAATGCTGCAGCTAACGTTAGCACAAACAACGCTGAACATATTGCAGCTAACGTTAGCACAGACAACGCTGAACATATTGCAGCTAACATTAGCACAGACAACACTCAACATGCTGCAGCTAACGTTAGCACAGACAACACTGAACATGCTGCAGCTAACATTAGCACAGACAACGCTGAACATATTGAAGCTAACGTTAGCACAGACCACGCTGAACATATTGCAGCTAACGTCAGCACACACAATGCTGAACATATTGCAGCTAACATTAGCACAGACAATGCTCAACATGCTGCAGCTAACGTTAGCACAGACAACGCTGAAGATGCTGCAGCTAACGTTAGCACAGACAACGCTGAAGATGCTGCAGCTAACGTTAGCAAAGGCAACGCTGGACATGCTGCAGCTAACGTTAGCACAGACAACGCTGAACATGCTGCAGCTAACATTAACACAGACAACGCTGAACATGCTGCAGCTAACGTTAACACAGACAACGCTGAACATGCTGCACCTAATGTTAGCACAGACAACACTGAACATGCTGCAGCTATTGTTAGCACAGACAACCCTGAACATGCTGCAGCCAACGTTAGCACAGACAACACTGAACATGCTGCAGCTAACATTAGCACAGAAAACGCTCAACATGCTGCAGCTAACGTTAGCACAGACAACACTGAACATGCTGCAGCTAATGTTAGCACAGACAACGCTAAAATGCTGCAGCTAACGTTAGCACAGACAACGCTGAACATGCTGCAGCTAACATTAGCACAGACAACGCTGAACATATTGCAGCTAACGTTAGCACAGACAACGCTGAACATATTGCAGCTAACGTTAGCACAGACAACGCTCAACATATTGCAGCTAACATTAGCACAGACAACGCTCAACATGCTGCAGCTAACGTTAGCACAGACAACACTGAACATGCTGCAGCTGACATTATCACAGACAACGCTCAACATATTGCAGCTAACGTTAGCACAGACAACGCTGAACATGCTGCAGCTAACATTAGCACAGACAACGCTGAACATGCTGCAGCTAACGTTAACACAGACAACGCTGAACATGCTGCAGCTAACATTAGCACAGACAACGCTCAACATGCTGCAGCTAACGTTAGCACAGACAACACTGAACATGCTGCAGCTAATGTTAGCACAGACAATGCTAAAAATGCTGCCGCTAACATTAGCACAGACAACGCTGAACATGCTGCAGCTAATGTAAGCACAGACGACACTGAACATGCTGCAGCTAATGTTAGCACAGACAACGCTGAACATGCTGCAGCTAACGTTAGCACAGACAACGCTGAACATATTGCAGCTAACATTAGCACAGACAACGCTCAACATGCTGCAGCTAAAGTTAGCACAGACAACACTGAACATGCTGCAGCTAACATTAGCACAGACAACGCTCAACATATTGCAGTTAACGTTAGCACATACAATGCTGAACATGCTGCAGCTAACGTTAACACAAACAACGCTGAACATGTTGCAGCTAACGTTAGCACAGGCAACGCTGGACATGCTGCAGCTAATGTTAGCACAGACAACGCTGAACATGCTGCAGCTAACATTAGCACAGACAACGCTGAACATGCTGCAGCTAACGTTAGCACAGACAACGCTGAACATGCTGCAGCTAACGTTAGCACAGACAATACTGAACATTCTGCAGCTAACATTAGCACAGACAACGCTCAACATGCTGCAGCTAACGTTAGCACAGACAACACTGAATATGCTGCAGCTAATGTTAGCACAGACAACGCTAAAAATGCTGCAGCTAACGTTAGCACAAACAACGCTGAACATATTGCAGCTAACGTTAGCACAGACAACGCTGAACATATTGCAGCTAACATTAGCACAGACAACGCTCAACATGCTGCAGCTAACGTTAGCACAGACAACACTGAACATGCTGCAGCTAACATTAGCACAGACAACGCTGAACATATTGAAGCTAACGTTAGCACAGACAACGCTGAACATATTGCAGCTAACGTCAGCACACACAATGCTGAACATATTGCAGCTAACATTAGCACAGACAACGCTCAACATGCTGCAGCTAACGTTAGCACAGACAACGCTGAAGATGCTGCAGATAACGTTAGCACAGACAACGCTGAAGATGCTGCAGCTAACGTTAGCAAAGGCAACGCTGGACATGCTGCAGCTAACGTTAGCACAGACAACGCTGAACATGCTGCAGCTAACATTAACACAGACAACGCTGAACATGCTGCAGCTAACGTTAACACAGACAACGCTGAACATGCTGCAACTAACGTTAGCACAGACAACACTGAACATGCTGCAGCTAACGTTAGCACAGACAACCCTGAACATGCTGCAACCAACGTTAGCACAGACAACACTGAACATGCTGCAGCTAACATTAGCACAGAAAACGCTCAACATGCTGCAGCTAACGTTAGCACAGACAACACTGAACATGCTGCAGCTAATGTTAGCACAGACAACACTGAACATGCTGCAGCTGACATTATCACAGACAACGCTCAACATATTGCAGCTAACGTTAGCACAGACAACGCTGAACATGCTGCAGCTAACATTAGCACAGACAACGCTGAACATGCTGCAGCTAACGTTAACACAGACAACGCTGAACATGCTGCAGCTAACATTAGCACAGACAACGCTCAACATGCTGCAGCTAACGTTAGCACAGACAACACTGAACATGCTGCAGCTAATGTTAGCACAGACAACGCTAAAAATGCTGCCGCTAACATTAGCACAGCCAACGCTGAACATGCTGCAGCTAATGTTAGCACAGACGACACTGAACATGCTGCAGCTAATGTTAGCACAGACAACGCTGAACATGCTGCAGCTAACGTTAGCACAGACAACGCTGAACATATTGCAGCTAACATTAGCACAGACAACGCTCAACATGCTGCAGCTAAAGTTAGCACAGACAACACTGAACATGCTGCAGCTAACATTAGCACAGACAACGCTCAACATATTGCAGTTAACGTTAGCACAGACAATGCTGAACATGTTGCAGCTAACGTTAGCAGAGACAACGTTGAACATATTGCAGCTAACATTAGCACAGACAACGCTCAACATGCTGCAGCTAACGTTAGCACAGACAACACTGAACATGTCGCAGCTAACATTAGCACAGACAACGCTGAAGATGCTGCAGCTAACGTTAGCACAGACAACGCTGAACATGCTGCAGCTAACGTTAGCACATACAATGCTGAACATGCTGCAGCTAACATTAGCACAGACAACACTGAACATGCTGCAGCTAACGTTAACACAGACAATGCTGAACATGCTGCAGCTAACGTTAACACAGACAACACTGAACATGCTGCAGCTAACGTTAGCACAGACAACGCTGAACATGCTGCTAGGTAACGTTAGCACAGACAACACTGAACATGCTGCAGCTAACATTAGCACAGACAACGCTCAACATGCTGCAGCTAACGTTAGCACAGACAACACTGAACATGCTGCAGCTAATGTTAGCACAGACAACGCTAAAAATGCTGCAGCTAACGTTAGCACAGACAACGCTGAACATGCCGCAGCTAATGTTAGCACAGACGACACTGAACATGCTGCAGCTAATGTTAGCACAGACAACACTGAACATGCTGCAGCTAACATTAGCACAGACAACGCTCAACATGCTGCAGCTAACGTTAGCACAGACAACACTGAACATGCTGCAGCTAACGTTAGCACAGAAAACACTGAACATGCTGCAGCTAACATTAGCACAGACAACGCTGAACATATTGCAGCTAACGTTAGCACAGACAACGCTGAACATATTGCAGCTAACGTTAGCACAGACAACGCTGAACATGCTGCAGCTAACATTAGCACAGACAACGCTCAACATGCTGCAGCTAACGTTAGCACAGACAACACTGAACATGCTGCAGCTAACATTAGCACAGACAACGCTGAACATGCTGCAGCTAACGTTAGCACAGACAACGCTGAACATGCTGCAGCTAACGTTAGCACAGAAAACACGGAACATGCTGCAGCTAACATTAGCACAGACAACGCTGAACATATTGCAGCTAACGTTAGCACAGACAAAGCTGAACATATTGCAGCTAATGTTAGCACAGACAACGCTCAACATGCTTCAGCTAACGTTAGCACAGACAACGCTGAACATGCTGCAGCTAACATTAGCACAGACAACGCTGAACATGCTGTAGCTGACGTTAGCACAGACAACACTGAACATGCTGCAGCTAACGTTAGCACAGACAACGCTGAACACGCTGCATCTAACGTTAGCACAGACAACACTGAACATGTTGCAGCTAACATTAGCACAGACAATGCTAAACATCCTGCAGCTAACGTTAGCACAGACAACGCTGAACATGCTGCAGCTAACGTTAGCACAGAAAACACTGAACATGCTGCAGCTAACATTAGCACAGACAACGCTGAACATATTGCAGCTAACGTTAGCACAGAAAACACTGAACATATTGCAGCTAACATTAGCACAGACAACGCTGAACATATTGCAGCTAACGTTAGCACAGACAACACTGAACATATTGCAGCTAACGTTAGCACAGACAACGCTGAAAATATTGCAGCTAACATTAGCACAGACAACGCTCAACATGCTGCAGCTAACGTTAGCACAGACAACACTGAACATGCGGCAGCTAACATTAGCAGAGACAACGCTGAACATGTTACAGCTAACGTTAGCACAGACAACGCTGAACATATTCCAGCTAACGTTAGCACAGAAAACACTGAACATATTGCAGCTAACATTAGCACAGACAACGCTGAACATATTGCAGCTAACGTTAGCACAGACAACACTGAACATATTGCAGCTAACGTTAGCACAGACAACGCTGAAAATATTGCAGCTAACATTAGCACAGACAACGCTCAACATGCTGCAGCTAACGTTAGCACAGACAACACTGAACATGCGGCAGCTAACATTAGCAGAGACAACGCTGAACATGCTGCAGGTAACGTTAGCACAGACAACACTGAACATGCTGCAGCTAACATTAGCACAGACAACGCTCAACATGCTGCAGCTAACGTTAGCACAGACAACACTGAACATGCTGCAGCTAATGTTAGCACAGACAACGCTAAAAATGCTGCAGCTAACGTTAGCACAGACAACGCTGAACATGCCGCAGCTAATGTTAGCACAGACGACACTGAACATGCTGCAGCTAATGTTAGCACAGACAACACTGAACATGCTGCAGCTAACATTAGCACAGACAACGCTCAACATGCTGCAGCTAACGTTAGCACAGACAACACTGAACATGCTGCAGCTAACGTTAGCACAGAAAACACTGAACATGCTGCAGCTAACATTAGCACAGACAACGCTGAACATATTGCAGCTAACGTTAGCACAGACAACGCTGAACATATTGCAGCTAACGTTAGCACAGACAACGCTGAACATGCTGCAGCTAACATTAGCACAGACAACGCTCAACATGCTGCAGCTAACGTTAGCACAGACAACACTGAACATGCTGCAGCTAACATTAGCACAGACAACGCTGAACATGCTGCAGCTAACGTTAGCACAGACAACGCTGAACATGCTGCAGCTAGCGTTAGCACAGAAAACACGGAACATGCTGCAGCTAACATTAGCACAGACAACGCTGAACATATTGCAGCTAACGTTAGCACAGACAAAGCTGAACATATTGCAGCTAATGTTAGCACAGACAACGCTCAACATGCTTCAGCTAACGTTAGCACAGACAACGCTGAACATGCTGCAGCTAACATTAGCACAGACAACGCTGAACATGCTGTAGCTGACGTTAGCACAGACAACACTGAACATGCTGCAGCTAACGTTAGCACAGACAACGCTGAACACGCTGCATCTAACGTTAGCACAGACAACACTGAACATGTTGCAGCTAACATTAGCACAGACAATGCTAAACATCCTGCAGCTAACGTTAGCACAGACAACGCTGAACATGCTGCAGCTAACGTTAGCACAGAAAACACTGAACATGCTGCAGCTAACATTAGCACAGACAACGCTGAACATATTGCAGCTAACGTTAGCACAGAAAACACTGAACATATTGCAGCTAACATTAGCACAGACAACGCTGAACATATTGCAGCTAACGTTAGCACAGACAACACTGAACATATTGCAGCTAACGTTAGCACAGACAACGCTGAACATGCTGCAGCTAACGTTAGCACAGACAACGCTCCTGGGAGGAGTCATTAATTGATGGATCATTTTTGTTTCGGTGTTTTTAAAAACATGGGAGAAAAAGCACTCCATGTTTAACTGTTTATTTTATGCCAAGGATATTATCTAAATATTTTTGTAATGTTAGGTTTTTAATTTTCTTGAATATAGGCTACTGAACATAGCACTGTTTTATTATTTTAATAATAAAAACATATGTGTTTATGATGTAAAAGTTTACAAAAAGTTAGTGCTCACTGATAAAAAACACACGTTTTATTGTTTTGACTCATAGTTGTGTGTATTCATTAATTAAGTTAAAAACAAAAATCCATTTATATGGAAAAATGTTGCATCTTGGTTCAAATATTGATATGAGATTAATCGCGATTAATTAACGACAAAGCCTTTAATTTATTATTAGATTATTTTTTGTAATCGTGTCCCACCTCTAGTAAAAACCTTACCCCGGAACAGGGGCGTGTCTTCGGCTGAATGACGCAACCGTGTCCATGGCCGATCCCCGGGGCGGATGCTCGGTGTAGTCGGTGTTCAGACCGTGGGTGCAGTTCCGCTTGAGGTCCCAGTTCTCTCCCTGGATCCTGGAGTGTTGAAGTAGCCATGGCGTCAGGCCTGTCCGGTGTTGTTGTTGTTGTGTTGGCTCTATATGTGGTCCTGGCCCCTTGTGTATCCGGTGAGTCTTAATGTTTTACACGTATTCTTCTGCCTTTGTCTCTTGCTTTGTTACAGTGTAAGCTTACTGCGGATTGAGCTCAGACGGTTAGTATCCAGGGCGTCAGTGACGTTAGCCTCGCGACTTAGTGCTGGGGTACTCTGATAAAGTTCGTTGTTCAAAACATAGACTGTGTGTGGTCACACATTGTTTTAATATTGTAACGTGAGCTTGTATGAGCTTGATTTGCTATTCCCTACAACTTACCCATAGCAAGCTAACGTTATAGCTATTGTCCAATAATCTGATCATTTGAAATAGTAGTAATGTTTTCTCTCCATAAATAATCCAAATATATTGCAGTATTTGTGAATTGAAACTGCTCTGCGTAAGTTTAATTGTCCTCATCGATATGAATCAAGGTGGACAAAAACAACTGCAATGACCATAACGTTGCATGAACGCTACTATATGTGCATGTTCAATAAAAACATTAGATGTAGGATTTGTTGCACAACGGCTGTTTTGGACAGTATTAACAACAACAAATATTAACTAGATTGTAGAGCTGCAACCAATGAATTATTCTGTTTATAAAATGTCAGAAAATAGTGTTGTGTAGTCTTGATGCAACATATTGACATTTCTTTTTTTGTTCAGTCAACAAAGTCCACAACCATTTGATTGACATGATTAGGAGAAGCAGCAAGTCCTCACATTAGAGATGATAGAAGTAGAGATTTATTTAGATTATTGCTTGAGAAATTACCAAAACAATTAGTCACAATAAAAATAGCATCTTGTTAAATTGTCTGTCCCTCTCCGCTTCTTCTCTGTAACAGCAGGGTGGAAGGACTGTAAGGCCTACAACTACGAACCATTACAAGTATGCAAAGAAGGATTTTGCTGTGGTTCCTGCGCTAGCAGATACTGCTGTAAAGATTCTGTCTGGCGGTTTCCTGAGTATGAACAAGAGGAATGGTATTTATTTTTATTCTGTAATAGATGATACATTGCATTTAACTACAGTTTCAGTATTGATGTGCTGTTGCAACAGTCAAGCAACAGGAAGTGGTGTCTTCCTGTGCACGACCACCAATACAAAGATGTACATTGAATCAAAAGAGTTAACAAGGAAGGGGATTTTAAAAACTGGGCAAAAATGTTGTATTCATGTACTTGTAGCATTTATCACTGTACAGATAGCTATTCTGACAGATATTGTGTATTATTATTATGATTATTTACATTAACTATCATTAATTGTAAAAGTGCAAAAGGGTCGTTAAGCTTTTTGTCTGCTTTTCTGTACCAGTGAGATAATAGCAACATAAATATTGTTTTGTGTGATTTTTTTCTTTTGTTTCCTTTTCTTAGTGTTGATATGCATTCCTCACCATTGTCCATGGTCTTAGGTATTGGTGGCTTCACAGCTATTTTGCTCATCTTTATCTGCTGCTGTGTCTGTCCCTGCTGCTGTCTGTACAAGGTTTGCCGCAAGCCAAGACGTAAGTACCCCTTTACCAGAAAGTAAACATGTCTACTGTCGTTTGTGATACTTTTTCGATGCAGAGCTGGCAGCTAGCTCTTTGGTCAAAAGATCAACCGCCTTGTTTCACAGTGGTCAATGTTTCAAAAGCTTGAAACAGGCTGTGGTGGGATTCATTGATTTAGTAGGAATTTGTTATTAAAGTAGTGTGCACTCTAATGTGGATGCAAAAAAGTTTGTATCTGTGTGGCTCTGATGCTTTATTTTGTTTGGAATTTTTCCTTAATAGTATATAGTAGCCATATCTTAAGCACCAGAAAACCCCTCAATGTGACCACTTCTGAAGTAAGAATATTGCTTTTTTTTTTTTCAACACCAAAGCCTGATCTTCCTCCTTTGAAGAAGTCACTACCAGGTTACAACAAATCTTAATCTAATCTTAAATGTGTAGTGCAGCTTTTATAATGATGAGGTGGCCTGAGGTAATGGTAGCAGTGTCAGGTGGTATGACAACAAATCAGCAGTCAATATAAGTTTTGTATTGTTCACTGATCCTCATCAAACTCATGAGTTTGATTCTAAACAGATAGGTTAGTACAGAAAGGGTTGAACAGGTGTCCAAAATAAAAACAAAAACTTAAATAGGTGCAAAAGGAAAGTGAAAGTATTTGCATCAATGGCCTAAAGTACTTTCTGTAATGCATTTCATTCTCTGAATTAGCCAAAAACAGATTATCCCATGTGGTTATTTTAGCCATAAACAATTTCTCAATTTATTAGTCAGAAAATTAACTATATCATGGTATCGCAATATGAAATTACAGGTAGTGAGTGACATGATGTACAACCATATCACTACCACCTACTTTCCACCCATATCTGGATAACTGCGAGATGCAGTCACAAAACTTTACAGGAGTGTAGTGGTCCGAGCAAGGGCACCAGAAGTGGCTCGATTTGGCATTTCAGCTAGTGTGACCTCATCGCAAGATAGTGTCTATTTCCGATATTTGATTTTACTTCCTCTGTATATATCGGGCAGCATTAAAAAAATCTAAATATCAATCTGAATCTACAATATCCCATTGTCCCTTAATTGATTCTACTGCCAGTATTTTAAACCCCTCTTATGTAAGAGAAAGAACAGTGTGTTTGACACAATCATATCACCATTTGCTGCATTTGCTCCAAAGACTCAGTTCAACCAAACTCTGGAAACCGTTGTACCCTTAATCTCAACCGTACAGCACTCTTTTCCCTTAAATGAACAATTTAACATGCTAAATAACTAATAAATAATTTCAACAGCATTGTGAGAATCACCTTAAACTCAAATAAGGATGTCTTTACAGTTAGTTGCATTTCCATCAAATGGGAATTTTAGATTGGTCAGATTCTTTATGGAACGGAAAAGGACACAAATCCCTGGTTCCAGGTTATCAAATGGGAATACTGCTGTTTTTCTTAATATTCTATACTAATAAACTAAATACTTTTGGGCTTCAATTTTTTGGCAGGATTATAAACTTGGGCTCTGGGAAATTATGATTTGGCCGAATTTTATGCAGTTATATGTACCATAAAATGAATCAGATAATTAAAAAATAGTTTGCATATTAATTGCTATGTTATTGAAAGTACTATTACTACATTTCCCTAACACACAAGCCCTGAACAGTGACCAAGTGTTAGTATTAGTTTGGTATTACTTTATACAAGGGCCAGAGTAACAAACAGTCAATTAACATTTAGTTAAAACAGTTGTATTTTGTTGTATTGACAGCATGCCGCCGTGCTTCTGCAACATGTAGCTGCACATATAGGTTTCCTGCAGACAACCATCAAGGAGCATATTTACGAGTCGCTGACTCTCTGACAGCAGCTCAACCTACGTAAATGCAGTGTCTGGTTGTTTTGGGGGTTGTTTTAATGAAAAAGTCAGACTCTTGGTTTCCAGTGTGTTGGAGTTTTTGAAAACTGAACATCAGGGGACTCATTTGAGGTCTGTTGGCCCACCCACCACATGACTTTCATTACTGCAGTGACTTGGTCTTACTAATAACACAGACACTGAGACACAGAACATTCCTAAAATCACTTGTATATGTGACACTGACATCAGTTACAAAGAGGTACTGTACTCAGTGAAGTAAACTGCTTCCAGAGTTGCAAAGTTCCTGATATCTGCTTCTCGTCAGGTTGCATGATGTGCAGGATTTCACTTGGTTATTTCTGATATTCTGTGGTGAGCAGAGTATCCGGCAGGTTGATGACTCAAGTCATCAGTGATAATTGCTATTTGGAGTCAGGACCAAACTTGTACACTACTTTAGATCACCAGAACGATCACACCCTCACTTAATTTATACGGCTGTTATACATGTCAGGGCTCTTTAGTTTTCAATGCTGTGAATTAAGTCATATATGTAGGGATGTAACGATACAATTCATAATACTGGGTTCACAATTTTGCCATTATTTTATTTCAACAAAATTAAATTGAAGACCAATTAGGATTGAAAAAGATCCCTTTATTCATATCTGCAAAAAAAAAAATCATTTTCAAATTATATAATTATTACTGTTATTACATTATTACTATGACTGAACATATATTTTGTTTTAAATAATGAAAGCAATAATTGCATTAAAAAAACAATCTAAGGTGTGTTCCCTAGCTTAGAAAGTAGCCTACATGTTTTATTTCAGGAATATGAGCATATATACATTTCCAGGCAGTAGCTGAGATCTCTGCTCATTCACAATCGCAAATAATTTTTTTCGTGATATAAATCGTCACATATTTGTATCACAGATTTACTGTCTAGCGGAGTATTGTTACATTCCTACATAAATGTGATACTTACCAGCTTTAAGATACTTTAACCTGCTTTTTATGGGAATATACTGTATGCTTATCATCAATGTGTTGTTATTCCGGGCAAGGTGATAATCTATATTTTTGGCATTGGCTTTATTTCATAGTACTGCTGTAGATTGACAGGAAACGGGAGAGAGAGGGGAGGGATGGCCTGCAGCAAAGAGCCACAAGTCAGGGTTGAACCCGGGCTGCTGCAGCAAGGACTGTTAGCCTCTGTATATGGGGCTCCTGCTCTAACCACTGAACAACTGGGCACATGCCCCACTGTGGTTTATTTTGACTCAATCTCACATACACTTACATTCTGCTGCCATGAATATGCACTAGTGCACCAAACCTGACTAAAAATAGTCCCCAACAAATACGCTATTTTCTTTAGTTTGACTAACGCATGCTGAAAATTATCACACCCAGCTGTTTAAGGAAACACTTAAGTAGGTTCAAATATAAGTATAATAATTTTGATATTTTCAGTTTGGTGGTGAGGACAGGCATCTTTTACAAACGGTTTTCAATACGTTTGCAAATGAACAGGGGGAAACCTTGCCATGTGAATTTCCATGCATGTTTTTTGTGAGCTTGGTACAGAGACAGACAGCCTTCATCCTGTTTTCCTTGGTAGAACAGGATGGTTTAGCTCCATGTTTAGTCCTCAACTCATATCTGCTGCTAGATTACTTGTTCTCTTCCCAGCCAGTACCAAGACCTAAATTTTTAACCTTTGACCCCTCAAAATTAATTCCTAAATATACCCCACAATGGAGGATCACACCTGCATACTGGGTGCATTTGTGTTGGCACTCCAGCACATACATCGTTTTTACACTGACACTTCCTGTCAGTTTTGATCTTTGCAGCCAGTTTGTTCAGGTTTTTTCATGCGGCGTCTCTGGCAGAGAGATTGTGGATTCCCCGACTCTTGCTGTTGCATGATGGGATCACATCCAAGAATGCCAGAGCTCGACCTTGCATGACTCATAGTTTCCACGACAACCACAGTGGGGAAAACTCAAGACCGTCCCACGTCATTTACAGGAAGTCATGATGACTCCCACTCTGTTAGGGAATAAAACGTGGAGGGGGGATGACACACACACAGACACACACACACACACACACACGGAAACAGGGGGGCTTCTATATTATTTATATCAATCTAGTAAGCGAGAAATCATGATGAGGCATGTTTTCAATAGCTGTGCAAATCTCTGTATTGCTAATGCACTGAAAAAATCCTGTTTAGTTTCCTTGAAGGAGAACTTATCTTTATAACGTCCACTATCCCACACTGCCCAATGCCTTATATTAATTTCTAATCTCTTTTCATGAGAATATTTACCATGACTACAATTATAGATCCAATGATTTGTGTACAGGGTGCAAACATTTTTTGTCCACCACCAAACTGGCATTAAAATGTTACTCTAAGATGAGTAACATTTCAAATGAGAACCGTTTTTTTTGGTGAGTGAAAAAAATCTACCTGCAACTTGGATGTTTTACAAGCTTTGTTTAGAGAGACTTTAGTGAAATTAAAACTACTCAAACATTGGTAAAATATAAAAAAATGTACCTCACCCTCGAGTGTCTTGTTTGTACTGTTGGATAAATGCAGAAGTGATGGTCTGAGTTCAGTCTTGCTGCACATTTTTGGAACAAACGGGTGTAATCTCTGTATGAAATCTGAAGTTCTCTTTTGTTTGTTAATGTTGTAAGGCTTTGCTCTTAATGTTGGGTAATTCTTAGTCTCTATGTTGGTGGTTGTGGTGGTGGTTTTGCTCTGGAAATGTATGCTGGTTAACCTTGTGACTTGCATATATTTTGTGAGTTTTATGTTGCTATTAGTTGGTGTGTCAGCCAACGTAGCCGGTCTGTTAGATGTAGGAGGTGTCACTTGGTTTTGTTTTTGTTTGCCAACGGTTATTTTGAAACTGACTGATCATTTAGTTTGATGGGTTCCTGAAGATGACTATTTTTGGTTTAAGAAGTAAGACTCTTGTTTTGGTTATTTTCACTGGGGGTTTGGTATTGGGCACAATCTGTATAATATACTGTGTTGGACTGCAACTTCTTGTGTGTTTCTTGTCTTGTCTTTTGAAGTCTGTCTTATACCATACATCATAAACCATATACCTAGTTTTTAGTTAGGGACCATGCATGTCTGGCACAGTCAAACAGCTACACAGTGATCTCATTTACAGCATACAATTGTGATTTCCCAGTTAACCCAACAGTCAGCTCAGAGCAAATTAGCTATTGTTAGTCAAAGGTAGTTTTATTTTAGTTCTTTTTTTTTTATTGCCTAGCAATTCCTCCTCACTTCAACTGAAACTGCGATTGAACTCTCTACCTATTCTACATTATTATTATTATTATTATTATTATTATTATTATTATTATTATTATTATTATTATTATTGTATCTGTATTTTTAATCTGTTTCTGTGTTTGCTTCAAGCTGTGATAGCTACCTCCACTCACACGACAGTGGTCACCACTGCTCCGCAGCACTACCCCAGGCAGCCAACCTCAACACCTGGGCAGCCGCAGTCCTACCAGGGGGGTCACTATCAACCCTACCACCCTGTACCAGTGCAGCCGGGTTATGATGCCCAGCCAATGCCTCAGGCTTATGGAGCCCAACCCATGTCTCATGGCTACGGAGCCCAAATGATGGCACCACCTCCACCAACATATCAGGAAGCCAGTGAGTGTGTTTTTTCTATAATCATGACAAAGACTTAAAGGTATGATTGTGACCAAAGCCTGTTATCAAAACAACTTCCCTTTTAGAACAATATGCTAGTGTTCATTTTGTCAAAAACCAAAGCAGTGATACAAATATTTGTCATCTTGACTCTAAATACAAGTTACCTTTTGAAAATGAGGACATTTATATGTTGACAAACTGGCTTTGACTTAAACAAACAAAAATCAAATTTGACTTAAACTAATGCACATTTATCAAACAACTTTAGATAAAATACTTACTTTTAGATGGAGCCTCAAAATGAACACTGCACCTTTGAAGACCAGCTCACCTTTAATGGTTAGCACATTCAACAAGAATGTACAACTTCCGGATAGTGGTAAATAAAGCAGAGTTTAAATCTGTATTCACATCCTTTGCTTTTAGAGATTCATCTGAATGCTTAAAATGAAGATGTAGATAAACTGAAGTTCCTCATTTCCTTACTGAAATTAAACACTGGAAAGAAATTAAATTGATGATTACATAGTTCTTTTTTTTAACGAAACATCCGACATATTGTAGAAAAGCACTCTTTAACATGTGGTAATGATGCTTTAGCTTAAAAAAAAAACCACATTATGCAATTTTGGTGCTTCAGAATAGCTGCTGTCGGAAGTGGAGGTGGAATAACTGCTGCTTGTATAAAGCTGGGTCATGTCTGGCTTTTGTAAAATAGGATATGAAACATTTCTGGTTACTTTGTTTGACAAAGTTGTGGTTGCTGTTGAAGCATTTTCAACCCTTTCATCTTCATTTTGTGTTTTCTTTTTTCTTTTTTTGTGCAGCCGGTCCTGGCTACCCTCCCAACCCAATGCCTTACAGCCAGGCTGCATTTAACCCAGGCCAGCCACCGTACCCTCTGCAGCCTCCTGTCCAGCCCAACGCTCCACACACAGACTTCCTAGCCCAGCCAGCGTTCAATCCGGAATTTGTAGCTCCGCCACCCAAGATGGGATAATGGACCCCAGTGCTGCACTCTCAGCCACTTTTAACATGCTGCAACATTTTGGAACTTGGCAGAACTGGAAATGTGTAATCTGAATCAAGGATAAGAATTGTCGCTGAGCTACTTGATTCATAGGTTTTGTTGGTTAAATATGGGAAGGTTATGACACATTTGTAGTTGTTGTAGTGCATCTGTTCTGTCGAAGAGTTGCCAAGTGAAAATGTTGATACCTCTCAGCTCGTATTGCATGGACTTAATATACAAGTGGTGAGATGGTTTTTTCTTTATTTTAAGATGCATATATTTCTTAGTGGCTCCATCTTAGTCATCTTGATAAATCCCACATAAAACCACTGAGTCTAATTTAAAAGAGCAGATGAAGTGCTTTGACATTTTCCAGCCTAATGTACTTGCCTCAACACCTCCTTCCTGGTCCCTGTCGATAGTATGCACCGAACCTGCCTGATCTCTTCATTCACCATCAACGGTAATTGCAGTCAGACTGAGTGTTCAAATTTTGGAGGAGATTTGATGGTCACAGCCAAAGTCTCATTGCTTTCTGCCAGTTTATTTCAGACCGATGAAGTGCTTTTAACATTTTTATCACATACTTTATGATGCTGTATATGTGTTACTTGGGAACAAATCAAATTCAGAGTGTATAATACTTCTCACTAGAGGATTTGTCAATGAAATGATGCATGGTATTGCCAGTTGACCAATAATGTCCAGGCAAAAGGATCTTTTTTTTAACCCCTACAGCATAAGGGAACGTTAATCAAATCAATTCAACAAAATAAGCCTTGCACACAGGGAAAATTGTATGTGTTTTGGTACAAGGCTGATTTCACATTAAGTTTTGTTTGTCCTTTTTCTCATGTTGTTTTTGTTAATTCATCTTACAATGTGTGTTGACTGTCCTGAAATGCTCAAATGGACAGCTTTGAATGAAATAACCAGGGGAGATTGTTTTCCCCCTACCAAAAATACAAACGCTTTCTTACAAAATGCAAGAAACAGTGGTGCCTTCTTAGCTGCATTACTTTTTTTTTTAACATCAAACTAAAGTGTGCATGTCTTTTATATCAATTTAAAGGAACAATGAGTAGGATCTTCCTAAAAAAGCAATGTGCTCACACAATAGCAATCCCCTTTAATCATCACTTATGACATATTTTATTTTGCTTTGTTCTAGATCTCTCTGGGCGTCAACCTTTATAAAACATAGCGCCCAGGTGCCAGATTGTAAGCAAATAAGTTGTTCCAAAACAAGAGTGATTAGGCTTTAGTTTCTGCCAACTTTGAATGTTGTGTTTACAAACCCCAACTGACAAATCCTACTCATTCTGCCTTTAAAATCTCATTATCTAGTTATTCATGCACGTTTGATTTGTCTGTTTCACATATTGTTGCGTTAACTGTCAACATAAAAGTGTACATAAACTTCAACCCGCCACGTGGTTTTGCAATATGCAGCCTTTCAACTTTAGTTACTAACCGAACTGTGCATCTTAGGAATCTGTAAAGGTCATAATTTCTTGTTCAGTATTGTGCTATTTGCCTTCTCAAACTCTTTTTTTGTCTTGAAATTTTCTTCACCTTTACCTTTATTAGACTGCAGCAGCATAGCAGATATGAGTATCTTTTTTAATTTAAAAGCTAAACTAATACCTCTTCTTTACTCTTCCCTTCTGCTCTCTTGCTGACTGAAATGACTTGAAAACTGTTTTGCTTAAGTGACCTTTTTTCGTATTATCCAGATGACTCCCTTGGAGAAATGCAGTCACAGCTCACGTGACAAGCTTTTTTGACTTCCTTTTTTTAGACTTTGTTTGTTGTCAAAGAACAAAGTACCCAATATATTCCATGTCAATGTCACATATATATATATTTATATATACATATATATGTGTATATATATAGTATCGCGGGTACAGGTTTTGGAATAACCTCAGTCACATCTATTCTGTGGCTTATTGTATTTTATTTTACCAGCTGACTTATGAGAAGCCACATGTCAGCTAATGAGGGGGCCTCATGTCCAGTTAGTTTGTGAGGAATATGCATGTGTTTCTTGCATCGACCAAGCGATCTGTTTGTGTAATTCTTTATAGGCATGCCCTTAGTGTGAATCTGTCTTTATAAATATGTTCTGCCTGTGATTTCAGTCTTTTGGCCAGTGTTGTTTCTTCAAGATGACAAGATTAGAGTTTTTATTTGTGTGTGTGTGTGTATAGATTGTAGTCTTGTGTTTTACGTGAAAGGCATATACCAGCAGAGATTTATTCTTGTTCTATCTGTTTCTTGTCCAAGAATAATTGTCATTGATGCTATTTTTCTGACAATATATATATATATATATATATATATATATATATATATATATATATATATATATGTATATATATGTATATATAACTTTTATTTTGTCAAAACCCCACCACTTCTACAGATTTCAATAAATTGTATATTTTCTGTTTTTCTCCAACTTTGGTTATTGTATTGTCAGACTAGAAGATGATACCTTTTAAACCCACAATTAAATTACTAAATAAGTGAATACACAACAACATATAGCCTATCAATTTAAATATGTAGCCAGAAATCCTACATTTATCCCAGGGTGACTTTCGTTCTTTCACGAGACACGTTCTTTCTTTAGACCCTGAGATAAGAACAAGAATGACCAGCCATGCCAGCTGTGTTCTTTGTTTTATATGCATAAGTCCTAGGAGTGCCATAAAAATGATTGGAAAATGGAAGTATATAAGGAGGAAATAATAAATTAATAAATAAATATATAAAAAGATGTGAGAATATAAACATGAATAAATAAAAGGAAGAAAAAGGGAAAAGTAAAATCAATGGAGAAAATAAGGAAAGGTAAAAGGTTAATTATGAGATTAAAAAAAAAGCATTTTATTTGCAATACATATGTATTCACAGAAACATGTGAAAATAAATTGAAATGCTTTTAATTTTTTATATAATGTTTATCTTTACACATTTTTTATGCATAGATTTATTTCCTTCATATTTTGTACAATTTTATATACATATGTATTCTTGCCATGTAGTTGTAGCATGTTAGCATGCTAATATTAGCTTATAACACATTCATTTAGGGCATGGCTGGATTACTGAGCAAAGGCCCAAGGGTCAGGGGGTCAGTGGGCCCTGACTCACAAAATGTTGCTTTAAAAAAAACATAAAATGATCACAATGAGATGCTTAATTACTACAAACACGTAAAATGATAGAAAAAGACTAAAATAGATACAAAACAATCACCAAATAACTACAAAAAGACACAAAACAACCGCAAAATTACCACAGAGATGGAAAGCGACCAAAAATCGATGCTGTTAGTGGGTGTCTTGCTCTTATGTAGACAGGTTGGGGGGCCTCTTACATGTCTGTGTCCAGGGACCCATTGTCTCATAGTTCACCCATGATTGAGGGTGTGGAGGGGAAGTTCGGAAATGTGGAAAGTGCCAAAGGACAGTTGAAGAGCGAGTGGGTGGAGACAGATGACAACACTGAAGTTTGGGTGGAGTTGACTTTATTGCATCCACATATTGCTTAACTGTACAGGAAAAGAAACTGAAATTTAGTGCTATAGTAGATCTACTGTACCTGTTGCCTTAGATTCAACAAGTGTTGATTTAAATGGTTTACTTTCTTACAATACAGGGAAATTAATGTAATCCTGGCAAAAAGGTATATTTTAACTGAATTAATGTAGTTAAAGAAAAGTGAAGCATAGCCAGTGTACAAAATAATAATATTTGGAATACATTTAAATGCAAGTTTTCTTGTTTGTGTTTATGTTGCCCTCTTGGCCAGCGCTCATATGAAAACAATAGCAGTACTTAAAATCACAACAACACAATATTTGTTCAAATGCTTTTGCTAAAAAATCTTTTATAAATCATTCAGTGGCAAGTCTCTCATGAAGTGAGGAATGCTGCTGGGCTACTTGCTATAGGGTGGGACAGACAGACAGGTTGAAACGGTTGTCTGCAGAGGCATTTCCTCATTGCACTACATCATAGCAGCTATGATTTCAAGGGTCTTGTCCAGTCTTGTGTGTGTTCTGTGTTTGATCCTGCTCCAGGCTGTATGGGGTGAGTTTTATTTTGGTGTCTTTAGGTCTTCCTCAGTCATATGCAGACAGTCACAAAATGAAACCGGTATAACCCAATCAGTAAAGTATCAGGTGCTTCAGTTTCATAACTACAACTTTTTTTTACTTCTCAGTGTCAGTAACACTGGCTTGGAACTTCTTTACACATGTATTTTTAACTAGTTCAGCTTTTAATTGTATCACTCATATTATACTGTAACTCCTTAACCTCTCACCCTCACCGATCTTCTCCACGACCCTTTGTTTTAACTGTTACAGCTGATTACTGTAGCAACTACTGGGACCGAGATGGTTATAAACATGATACTCAGCAATGTGACTCTCAGTACTGCTGTGGAAACTGCGACGACAGATACTGCTGCAGTGAAAGCATATACCGTCTAACTCTAGAAAAACAAGAGAGCTGTCCTGAAAGGTGAGCCCCTGTTTTGAACATGTCTTTTAAATAAAAGAAAGTTACATGATAGGAAACAATATTAGAATTTTTAAGAAATTAAATTAGATATTTTTCTGTCTTTCTCCCCCAGCCCTAATGTTATCCATGAGAAAAGAAGCCGCATTGCTGTGCTTCTGGGGAGCATCTTAGGGTCTATTCTTCCCATTATCCTATGTGTGGGTCTCATCATCTGCTGTGTGGCTCCTTGCTGCTTGCTCTACAAAAAGTGTCGGAAACGTCGCAACCAAAGGCACCGAAGTAGGACACATTTTTGGTTATGGTTTAGTTTGTGTGGGCAACTAAGACCAAAACTTTTTCATATACTATATGTGCAAGCAATTACAGTTAAAGGAAGTTTGACATTTTGGGGAAAAGTTTGACATATTGGGAAATATGCTTATCCACTTTCTTGCAGAGAGTTAGATAAGAAGATTGATACCACTCTCATGTCTGTATGCTAAGCAAACATAGAGCTTCTACCAGCAGCAGAAAGACTGGAAACAGATGAAAACAGCCAGTCTGGCTAAATTCAAAAGGTAACCAGCACCAGCGATCACACTAGTTAACCGGTAGTATCTTTGTTTGTTAAATCTATACATGTTAAATCACAGTTTTACAGGCATTTATGTGCCAGATGTTTTCTGTTTGGCACCAGTTGCCATGCAGCCAGGGGAATCTCCTCTGCTTGCCTGGCAACTGGTCTCAGCTAACAAATATCTGGCACATAGCCGCCCATAAAATGGCTATTTGACATTTTTACACTACAATTTTTGTATGTATTTTTAAAAAAACAACAAAATGCAAAGTTAGCGAGCCTAAGAAAAGAGCCAACTGACTCCCAGCAAGAATGCCAATAGGGAAAATCATATTTCACAAAATGTCAAACCTTTCCTTCAAACAAAAACTTTTTTTTCTCACAATTTTGTGTCAGCAAACAAATCAGCCTGCCTGCTGAAAAAAACACATAGTATTGGTACCTTATTTTCAAACTAAACTCAATCTATGACTTTACCTATAGCTGCCGGAATTACAACCACCACAGTCGTCCATATGCCCCAGCAGCCACTCTCCCCCTCCGGGTATCAGCCGTCCTACCCAGGCTACCAGTCTGTACCTGCCCAGCCTGGATATGGAGGCCTTGCGGGCCCCACAGCACCACCATCATACATGGAAGCTAGTGAGTTGTGACATTCATTAACTACTACTACTATTACTACTATTAAGTAATGACTGGTACATTTTAGACTGTATCAATCTGAGAGGACACACATGTAATTTAGCAGACTTGGTTGATGTCACCCAAGTTAGTCCACCTTGATGTTATGCAGGCATATGAGTTTTTACTTACATCTTAAGTGTTATCATCTGATACACCAATCAGTGTTGTTTCTTAGTTTTTCCTGACAGCAATAAGAATTTTCAAAAAATGTCTATTTATATTCTATATTTTTAAAGGTAGACAAATCAGATGAAAATACCAAAATCAGCAATGAACGGATCGTACTAACAAGAATTAGGCTACATGTGTATCTAAAGCCTAAATATGTTATTTCTCTGTGATATGGAATTCCATTGTTGTTCAATACCAGTGCAGTAGCAAAACTGTTATTTTGGGCACCACTGGATACACATGTGAATGTCCCAATAAGTTTTCCTGTAGTAAATGTCACTCACAGTTGATCACTTCCACTGCATTTGTCTACTTTAAAACCACAACTCCAAAGGTTCATTTGGGCAAGAAACATTTCTGGGTACATTTTGGTTAAATTCAGATACCACGACAATGTTTTTTGCTTACAACGGCAAGGACGAAACATTGGATTCCATACCACTGTGATTTGCTGCCCTGAGTGGCAATGACTCATGAGAAGGCTCATGGATATTGTAGTATTTAAAGTTTTGTCGCCAAGTTGACGGCTCAAATCGTATTCCTCAGAGAGTAAACTGGAAATAATTAAAAGTATTAAGCATGTAATTTTAAGAAATTATTTTGACTCTTTGAAACATTAAAACAGCAACAGACAGGGAAGTCATATCATTGGATATGTTGACAAAAACAGAACTAAAGAATAACACCAGCATTACCATTGTATTATGGTTAAAGGCCAACCTCTTATAAAGAAAAGGAAGCACAATTTTTCAGTTACAACAAACCAAATATGTGTTTTTGTCTTTTTAGCTGATCCATCCCACCCTGCAGGGCTCCCGATGCTCCCCTACCCCAGTCAGCCTTATGCACCGCCACCTCATTCAGATGAACTTGCACCGCTGCCATACAACCCCTCGTATGGCCCCAACCCCTAAACTGCAGCTTACCAGACCAAAGCACGGCATGTTTAGAAATTTGAATGCACCAACATTCTCAGAGGAATGTGAAATGTATGTGTGTTACCCCCTTGCAAGATGTTACATTCAAATATATGTTTGGAAATCTACATTTATCTCGTAATGTATCCACAATTTAAATTACCAAAATGTATTGCTATATCGGATCGGCTCCAGCCCCCCCCCCCGCGACCCCGACCCCGGGCTAAGCGGTTGAAGATGAATGAATGAATGATATTGCTATATCTAGCTGCTGCTGGTTTTTATATGTAAAGTTCAAATCTTTATGAATACTAGTTTCAGTAACGGCCATTTAGCATAATCTGATTATAAAGTATATTGGAAGGAATTTCAGAAGATAAATATAAATAAATAGATATAATATATAAATATACAGATTTCAAGTCAGGCAAGAGAGAAAATAAATAAAAACAAAAATTAAATGATACAGAAAAATACAAATAACTTAAGCATGGGCACAACAGTTAAGATTATTTTTTATTCTGAGAATTCTGTATTTATTAACAATTCAGATTGATTCACATTTTCTGAAAAAATATTACTTGAATTGTTGAGCTTTGATATTTTTTTTGGAGATTTTCCTCCAAATGCACCCTAAACTGGATTGAACTCAAATGGCCACTAGAGGTCGCCTCTGCCCTATTTTTATCGTGCCCAGAAGAGGGAAACAGTGGCATAAAGTGTATGCTGGACCTACCAAGCCTTGTTAGCAAGCACATTGTTTTACATTCAAGACAACAAGTCTCTGACTATCTCATTATGATGAAATACTAAATACTTGTTGTAGAGGTCAAGGAATAAATTCACAGGTGCTTTATTTGAACCACTTGATGTACATGATACATGTTTGGTTGTCCTCAATAAACAGCACTGAAATAAGCTTTGTAAGGTTCAAAATGTTTGTCCCTTGCAAAGGGACACACTACGTTCATCACTTTGACTTTGCCCCTTTTTTTGGTTACAGTGGCATATTTTACAATGTAAGGTTTCATCAGACTGTCTTCAGAAGTCAAATGACGGCAGGTTTCAATTTATCTTTTGATGCACTGTATTGAAAACTGTTTAATTGATAAATTATTTGTTGCAGCATTTGCTTTTTTCATGATGACAATTGTATGAGGAGTTATCAGGGCACAACACCATTTGGAGCTTTGCCATTGTGGTGTTGGTATCACCTTCTCAAAACTGGGCTTCTGTTTCTAACAATTCATTATAGCAATGGAGAAATGTACTAGCTTCCTTCTCAAACTCTCCTTTCCATGAAGATCAATGTTTGCCAGAAAAATCCATAATGTTGCATTCAGTCTGACAAAACCACTGTGCTCAGTTTAGCTTCTTCCTTTGGGATCATGTGCAGTGAAATAGCTTGAGCGGACGTGCTGCATTTAATCCCATAATAACCAGCACCACTCCCTCTACAGCATCCCACACTATCCATTAATCAATACAGTAATAGTGCTGACTGCGGCAGTCTCAGTCCTCAAAGTGACGGGGGGCTATAACAGGAAAAATTACCCTGGCTGTATATACTGCTCCCTGCTTGTGGTCTAAAATAAGATCTCTCCTTGAAGCGTGGCTGAGACTGCTAATGAGCACTTCACCAGTGTCATGGACGATGAGGCAGATAATCTTTACAGCCAGCTATTTTCTGTTCTCCTCCTCTTCATCTGTTTCTTCTTCTCTCTTTCTTCCATCCTTCGTTCTAACTATGCTTTGTTCTGTCTGAAGGCATTCATGTCTGGCCTCCTGCCCAAGCTGCCATTAAGATGTTTTCAGCATTTTCTCGGCATCCCACACCATTCCTTTCTTCTATCTCCTTCTCTTCTGCTCGGCAGAATCCCTCTGATATTTATATCTAAAGTCGGCACTGCCCAGCACACAGAGAACGGATGGTTGGCACACTATGATATTGATATCAAAAATCAAGTTTTTGATTAGGTTTTAGATATTTATTCAGGACACTGAGTCAAAGGACTGTATGTGGGAGCAGCTGCTGACAAACTTCCCATTGCATGCTCTCTCTCGGGCTGAGATGCTCCAAAGAGATACAGGCATGCTGAACTTTCCCACATCCTAAACACAAACAGACTTGACAGCATTATTTATAGGTCAGTGTTTTTAAATCGGTTTTATAATCAAGGAGATAAAATGTTTCCAACATTATTTTTATTTTGGTATTTATTCCATCTTTCCCATCACCGAAGATAAGCATAAACTGATTCCAGTTAAAGTACAAAAGGCCAAACTATTAGCAGCGCAGCTCAAGGGATGGCAATGTGGGTTTGTTTTGTTGTCCTCACCGAAATATCTCATCCACCCAATATCATCAACTATTACTGAATAGATTGCCATGAAATTTTGTGCAGACATTCATTGTCTCCAGAAGATGAATCCTAATGACTATGGTAACTTTTCTTTTGGCACCACCACCAGGTTGACATTTGTAACTTTTAGCTAAATGTTTCGACAACTATAGGATGGACTTCCATCAAATTTGTTACAGACATTATTTGTTTATTTTTATTTATTGAATGAGGTTAAGGTCTGAATGTAATACATTCAGTACTTCAACATACTTTTTTTTATTTAAATAAATCATATTTCATAATTGAACCCTTTGTTACAGACATTCATGTCTCCCTTAGGATGAATTTGAATAATTTTTCATGATACCATGACTTGTCATCTCATGCACTGATGTGTCAGTCGCTAAGGACTCCTTTGAGGTCTGAGGATTCGAAACTTATTATACTGTATATTATAGCTAAAACTAATGCATTCTAACACATCCTCATTGTTGTAAATGGGGTGCACAGTGAAAGCTCATCATCTCTTTTTTTAAATACCACATAAAGGCAGCAGGGGGCAGAGAGTGAGAGAGGTAATGCCAACCAGATCACACGAGAGGAATTCGGCCTCATCCTTCCAGTAACCTTGTGTGTTGTAATGTAGATATTGATGATAGCACCCAGCGACGTAGTCTGAAATCCAAGTCATCCACAATTTTTCTCCAGAGCTCTGTTGTTGTTTCTCCAGTTCCATACAGGTGTACTCTATTTCCTTTGCCTTTATGTTTATATACCTCATCCAGGTGTTTCTGAGTCGCCCTCATCTTCTCTTCCCTTGTAGGTTCCCTGTTAGGGTCTGGTTACATTGGTTTTGTCCTATCCATCCTCACTTCCTTTTCTTATCTGGTCTGTTCTCTCTTGGTCTGTTTTCTCAAACAGATCTTCATTTCTGATGGTGTTTGGCCAATGTATCTTCAAGATGGATCTTGGGCAATTTTTGACAAAGGCCTGGGCTCTGTTGGTGGAGGATTTTGTTTTTTTATTGAGTATATCTGGAGTTTGTTGTTTTGGCACATTTTCTTCAAGTTCCAGATGGGTCTCAGTGTAACAAAAACTCTTCTGACTTCTTCTGTTTCCTGACTTCCCAATTTGGGCTTGAATGTCTTCGAGGGCTCTTATTATTATTACTACTGTTTTAATGCATAAATTGAAGGAACTGACAGGCTTACACTTCACTAGAATTGTATTTAAGTGACAAATAAATTGATTGATTGTACTGGACTGCATTAGATTGTTCAGGGTACATTACCAAATTAAGGGGTCCCTGAGTATATATTACAATATACACCAGAATAACAACATAGAATGAACTCTTTTTTGTGTTTTTGTGTTGGTGTCATGAAAAATAAAAGTGCTTTTTTTTTTAACATGTTTTTTAAATGTTGTGTTCCAATCTCTGTAATCATTATAAAATCTTTGCGCTTTATTCTGATATCACCTCCCCTGTATGATCTACTGTGCACAGACAAGTCAGATCAGTGGGATGAGTTCAAAAATAAATATATTTATCTTGCACTTTCATTTTATTATATTGTTGATGTGCAACTGTTGTGTGTGAGGTTTCTTGTGTGGAACAGTTGAGGGGACAAACTAACAGCTGCACACTGATTTACTCAAGAGAAGCAGAAATCAGCTGGTTAAAACAGCAGCTGTGAATCAGAGGACATGACTGAGGTAGGCTGTTATGTTGTTTGTTTGAGCTACTTGTATGAAACAGTCACTGGAGTAAATCACTTATAATTCATATCAGTGGAAAAATGAAATCACACTTAATTTGCTTTGTTGGGGTCATGCAATTCCCCTGATTATGTCTCACTGCTCTGCCACAGCACACATAGAACTATAGGTCTTTAATAAAGTTTCCTGGGTCACTGTGCACATTTGGGCCCCTTTTGTCTCCCATTCAATGCAGATCCAGTCAGACGTCAGGGCTTTCAAGCTCAGAGTTGAAAGAAAAAGCAAATTTTTCATCTGGCTTTCTAACTTTCCAGCTTGTACCTCAGGTTTTTCCGCTTTTATATGCTCCTCATATCTACAAGCACCTGCAGCCATGAGAGGCCACAGCAAGAGACACTGGACCATGTGAACTCGACTCTCTCTCTGCTCTCTCTCTCTCTCTCTCTCTCTCTCTCTCTCTCTCTCTCTCTCTCTCTCTCTCTCTCTCTCTCTCTCTCTCTCTCTCTCTCTCTCTTCTCTCTCTCTCTCTCTCTCTCTCTCTCTCTCTCTCTCTCTCTCTCTCTCTCTCTCTCTCTCTCTCTCTCTCTCTCTCTCTCTCTCTCTCTCTCTCTCTCTCTCTCTCTCTCTCTCTCTCTATTCAATAGAGTCCAAGTATCTTGACAACCCTGCCTGGTATTTTGGCAGCAGTCCCTTGAGTGTTGATGTCAGCTGAGAGAGGGGAGGCAGGGAGGGACTGAAAGAGAGAGGGGAGGGGGAGGAGTGAGCGGGCTATTCAAGGCACTTGTCCTCTGTCTCCCTCTTAGCATAGAGGAGGGGGAGGCGCACATGCATTGAGAGAAACACACTATCTCACACACACATAGTGGCGGCCACATTTTCACAGCCTGTTCTTCAGACTGACAGCAGCAACCGGAGTCGAGAGGCAGCACGATAGAGCGAGGGAGGAAGAGACAGAGGATTAGAAACAAGGGAGGCATACACAGAGGAGAGGAGACTACACAGGATTGTTCTCTTTCATCTCTCTGGGAGCCATACAAGGATTCTCCCCTTCTTGAAGTGAACTTGCTCTGCTGCTAAACGGACCTGCACCCTGCTATGGCAGCCCAGGTGGGACATGGGAACACTGTCTCCCTCTCATCTTGTCCTTCTCATCGTTGGACTACCCTCCTCTGGTTTCTGATGACCCTTTCAAGCCAAGTGTGGGGCTTTAACCTGGAAACTACTCACACACTGCACAAGTTGGGAGACCGTGGCACCTTTTTTGGTTTCTCTCTAGCACTTCACCAGCAGCTTACCCCAGACCCTCAGAGCTGGTGAGTGGGTGAATGTGGCACCTAGCTTGTGCCCTGTGTGTCCCTTTTGACTTTTTGTTACGCCTCATATACTCAGTTTAAATGTGTGGCATCTTGTATCTGCACCTGCTCATCATGCAAAACATTCCCTATACAATTCATTTTAAGGGCAGTTCAAAGCTGTAATTTGAGTTGTGTGGCTGCTATGGTCATCATTTCAATGCTGCACCAGTCCTCGGATGTGCTAAATCATCATGAAACTCATAACTCTGAACTGGTTTCAGGATATTTTTAAGCATGTTCAAATGCAGCATGTACAACAAGAGCAGCCTGAGCTCTTGGCTAATAGGCGATGATTTACAGTAAGTAGAGAGTGGATGAGAGTAAACCTGTGCTGAATCACATGGCAGGCAGTGATTTCTGAAGAGAAAAAGTGATTTTTTTTCCCACTTATTTTTTTCATTTTCAGAGTAGTTTAAGTCTTATAATGGCTCCACACTCCACAAGGGGAGTGGAGATACTAATGTGTTGGTGTGCAGGGCTGTGTGTTTATGTGCTCATGATCAAACTATGTTTGTCCTCTGATGTGTTTGCCAACAGCTGTTTTGCTGTATCTTTCAGTTACTGGAACACTCATGAGCCCGTTACTGTCCTGTAGTCATGAATAAATGATAAATGTTTACTGCATGACGATTATTGAGAGGTGGCCTTAATTTACCTCTCTTGAAGCTTTGCAATTAATATCTAATGAGGTGCCAGAGAGCGCAGTTTTGTCATATATCCTCTCTTGTCATATATAGAGAGGTCTGTACTCCATTCTTCACTACAGAATTAGTTGGCACAGTTTTTCACAGTTTTTGCCAAATATATCTATCCTTATATGCTTCCAACTTCAAAAGTTTTTGGTAAACATCTCCTATTTACGATGCAGCAAAAGAGCAATGCAAGTTTGATTCAGGAATATAACCAGCTGTGTTCACATCCTGTACTTAAGTAAAAGTACCAATACTACGATGTAAAAATACAAGTAATGATTAGATAAACTTGCTGTCTGCTCGCCGTTTCACACTGGATACATGGTGGCCCGCTCATAAAATTTCTGTTATTCTGTCTAAACAAGCCATCTTGTGAAAACATTTATGATGAAAACATTTTAGGTGAGGAATAACCAACACGCTGCTGAATTTTTTTATATATCAACTTTATGCAAATACAGAACAGCGAGCACACCTCAACTCCTCTCAAACCTGCCTTACCAAGCCCACCATGCACTTTGCGACTTCTTCTCCTGCTCTCAGTAGGAAATTAATAGAAAGCATTGAGAAGCCCTCCGTCTGCCCCGTTAGAGGGCCGTTCGTGTTTTCGCGTCCACCACCATGGTTCTAGGCCATGCTTGGCCCATGGGAGAAGATTCAGTTGGTTGCCTCATCACTAGATGCCACCAAATCCTACATCCCTAACCTATAAGAACAAGTACAGAGACATTATGAACAAAAATTACTCAAAGTATCGGAAGTTTCACAAAAACAGCCCCTGTGAGTGTTACACTGTTTTATTATACAGTATTGGACTTATAATGCATTTTGTATACTGATGTTACTATGTATGTTGCTGCTGCTTTTCATATTGTTGCTAGTTAAGTTACTTTAGTCTATGACAATGCATAATTTTTTTTGAATCATTAATTGTTTATTGCAACAGAAGTCATTTACAATTTATTTGATTAAGTCATGCATCAGGAGTAGGGGTAACAAGTAGAATATTCCCCTATGAAATGTAGTGAGGTAAAAGTATAAAACTATATACAATGTAAATATGGGTAGCTCAAAACCTAAAGTACTACACTAAACTGCTTTCAACCCTGGATATAACACATATGAGGGAGTAAATTTACTACATGGGTTACTGTTTTGGAGCTCCATATTTAACCGTTGGCTCCTCAGTTTACTCAGGCTGCAGTCACCCTGTCGCCTGGTAAGTCCAAGGGAATGACATCAGCATTCACACAGACACATAGACAGTCAGAGCTAGAGTCATGTCATCCCTCTGAAACCTGCTGACTGGTCAGCAGCATTCCTGGAACTTATTATAAAAATGGACTATGCACTTAAAGTATTGCACAGTTTACTCCTGTGGCCCGTTTCAAACTGCAGCAGACTCCTGAGAAAATGCCCATGCTGCACCAATGGAGTTAGTGCCAGGAGGAGGCAGTCAATAACATCATCTGATGTGCTGATGTGATGCACCTACTGGAAAAGAGTGTGATGAATACTGCCGTTGCCAGTAAGCAGTGACATCAGATCTAGAAGATGATCATTTAATCTCTGTCTGTTGTATCTCTATCAGTCCTGAGGACTTGATGATGATTTCATCAGAAGACTGTGGACTGTAGACATGTTGTGTATTCTCAGTTGGAGAAATGTATTATTCAGATCAACAGAGCAGTTATCTTTCCAGTCTGAATAGTAAATTAGCTTTATGGCAGTGCCCTCTGTGGGAGGTTCTTCCATTATCATCTCTACTCTTCTGAAATACTGTCTTGAAACAATTTGCCTCAAACTTATTGTAATTAGATGCTATTGACTAATTTTTCTCTTTATGAAGGTTTAGGTTACTGTCGCCCATGGCTATCCCATCTTCATTGTGTGTTGTGCGGACAAATTCAATGGTGAAGATGATATTACTGCTTTGATGCTCTGTTCTGACTTACTCATGGCTGTGTGACACAACCCTTAATGTTAAAGTGGTTATAGAAATCAGCTTAGTCATACTGTCACTTGTCGAGTTTCACCTTCTCTGATTTTAGAGTTTGTTTCACTAAATGCATCAGAGGAGTTGTGTATATTTCCTTTAAAAGCAGGGCCATACAATGTCAGGACACATTTAGCTTAATAAACAGCTGGCAGACTTATATAATGAATGTCTTTTTGTCCAGTGTCTCTTCAGTACAGGCTTATGTCTGTCCCCAAACCCTACAGCTCCTTTTCAGTATGGAGGCAAAGGTCACAATGTAACACAATGATCTCATATTGACCGATGTGCTGTAAAGAGATCCTGTTCAGCAACATGTTGGGAGGAAGTTCAAGTATGCCACAAGAGCCTCAATCTTACTTCCCTGACTTATGTAAATGTTCTATATTATCGTTGTTATTCTTCTGAAGCTGAGCCTAGATTTCTTATGCTGCTGCTGTTGATGCCAGACAGAGGATGAAATGAGAGGGTATTTCAGTCTGAGTTATGTGTGTGCCTGCTATTTATGCTGCTATGAGAAGTGCTTCCGCTAATAGTTTACTGCCTGGTGAAGACAGGAAGCCCTCTGAGCTTTATCCCACCACTACCTACCAACTTTTTAATTAAGTGTCATCTGTTTTGATAATCGGTTAATTGGTTTGAAGAATAATAATAAAAAAAGAAGACAAAATCAACTGATTCGAGCATCTTAAAAGTGAATATTTTCAATTTTTTTCTCTACAACAGTAAACTGAAGGTCAACTGAGTTGTGGAGAAAAAAAAGACATTTGAGGACATCATATTGGGCTTTGGGAAACACTGATCAGCATTTTTCACTATTTTCTGACAGTTTATAAGCCAAACAACTAATCAATTAATTACGAAAATAATCAACAAATCCATCGACAAGGAAAATAATAGATGTAGCTCTAGTCTATACAATCCATTCAATAGCTGTTGAGATGTTTCAGCCTGGGCCGAAGTGGTGGACCAACCGTCATTGCCATTCATAGAGTCACACTGCAAGCATGACTTATAAAAGCATGATGTTGCACTGCTGATATTGCTCTAATTCTACATTCTGCAAGCTTTTAATGTCATACATTAAGATACTTATAACAAACCCATGGCAGCATGATATAGCATGAAGTAGTCTACATATGTTTATCTCACTGCCAAAGGCTTGTAATTCATCATGTACCCTGGAAAAGCCCTGAGACTTACAGTTTCAAGTAATTTCTTTACATTGATCTCTGCCTCTTGATTTTATTTAACAACCTTTTCTACTTTAGAGTGCTTTGACAAGGGTGGGGGAAGGCAGTTCTGCTTTGTTGCTCTGATGTAGGTATCAAATCATCTGTAATGGATTTTTATCTGGCCTTGACAGACATTGTGCATATTCTCTATTCCAACCCAATTGCAAGCTTTAGTTAGCTAAAGTTAGCAGTCATTGTCTTTCTGGGATTTTCTTGGCAAATTATTCATTTTAACACTGTTTTTTCCTCCCTAAACCACATCAGTTTGTGTATTGGGTTCAGCATAATTAACCACATATTGACAACATTATTAGAGTGTGATTTATCAGACTGTCAGGCTGTTGATTTCAGTGGACATAGTGTTTGCTGTGTTGCATTGCTCTCAGAGGGAAAGTAGATAGTCTCAGGTTTCTTTGGTGCCCTTCTGAGGAGAGTCTGCCAGTGGGGCCACAGGTAAACTAGCTGATTTAATCCTAGACATACAGTATAGTCTATATATGAGTTTGGTTTCACTGGCTGAGTAAGAATCTAAACCAGAGCTTTTTGAAGCTGATCAAATCCGCTTATTGAACTGAAGGCTTGATTTATACAGCTTAAAAAAACACAGTGGAGTGTGGATGGGATTTTTGGATGACTTGGTTACGTTATAGAGATTGCAAGATAAGTCAGATGCAAAAGATAAAAAACTCAGCAGTGTGCAGGTTTAAGTCATATGAGGTAACATTTATTTATATTAAAGTGATAATTTGACATTTTGCTTATTTATTTTCTTGAGGAGAATAAAATGAGAATATTGACATTACTCTCATGTCTGGAGCTAAAACCAGCCAAGCAGCCAGTTAGCTTAGCTTAGCATAAAGACTCGAAACAGGCTGAAACACCTAGCCTGTCTGTGTGCAAAGATAACGGAATCCACCCACCAGTTCCTCTAAAACATAACACATAATCTCATTTGTTGAAACTTGAAGACATTTTCTCCTAGGGTAACAGGTGCTGGTAGGAGCATTTTGTTACTTTGGCACAGAGCTAGGCTAGCTGTTTTTACCTGTTTCCAGTCTTTGTGCTAGTCTAACATGCTGCTAGCTTCAGCTTCATATTTAACATACAGAAATATTTCCCAGCATGTTAAAAAGTAAAGTATTTTTTCATAGTTGCTAAATTTTTTTTGCGACTAAATTGTGTTTGGCTTTTGCCTCCATGAGTCAAACACAATAACCTCTGTGCCTTCCAGTACCATCTCTTTTCTTTAATATACATAAATATATGTGTAAATGGGGGCCAGTATAACTGCCTCACACATTCATAGCACAATGAAAAATTTATGGGGGTTCATTTGCATTAAAATAGCCAAATAAAAGCTGCTTTTTCAGCCCCAGCTTAAGAGTTGAGAATGAACCTTCCCCCTTTTTTCTCCCTAATTCAATTCATGATTTTTGTCCTGCTCCCTCTCTCTTGTTGCTAAATCTTCTAGAGAGGCATTCATGTGAAAGCCTCGTAAATGTAGGAGCTCACGCTGCTGCAGTGCTTATTTATGAGTGATCAGTAGGAGCAATGGTTATATAGCATGGACTTCACAGTCCGGTATGCACACACACACACACACACACACACACACACACACACACACACACACACACACACACACACACACACACAGCCTAAGATTAATGCTCTTTACTTGCTCCCACTTACTCTCTGTCTATTTAACATTCTCCCATCTCTCCATGCTGGGCTGCACGGACAAAAGCTCGGTGGGAAGCAGCGCTGCCTGGTAGAGAGCTTTCAGGAATATTACTCTGCGGACCACATGCTCAGTCGAGGGAGAGGGACATTCTGCAGAGTCAGGGAGGAAACATACAACTTATATCTGAAGGATTTGCAGATAAAATGTTGGCAGTGTAGGAGGAGCAGGAGCTGATTCTGCATCTACACTTCAGAGATACTTGGCAGATAAGGCCCTGAGAGGGTTTCTGACATTTTGTTGCATTATACAGATAATTATCATCCTGTGGTATTAATGGGTCGCGTTTTACTTGGCTTTTAGGTTTTATTTATTTTTTGTATGTTATTTGACAAAAACACATGTAAAAAGCAGTTCAAGCATTCATTTTAGTAGAATACAAGTATGGTATGATCTATATGTGGGGGAGGGGTGAGGGTCTGATGGTGACGGGAGCTGCAAGGATGATTAAATCATCATGAAGCCTCCCGTTTGATTGAGTGTGTGTGTGTTTGTCCATGCTTATGTATATGTGTCCATTTGGGTTGACTCTGGTAAAGGCTTAGTTTAATCAGCTGATGGCGGCTCTACTGGGAACCTATACAGAACTGAGATCGGAAAGAACCTTCAAAAAGCAGACGGAAACAGGAAATTACAAGGGAGGGGAGGCTTTTTGTTTGGATTTATTAAAGGAGATTTGCTGATTGATTACACAGGAAAAGCTGTGGATACAAACAGTCATATCAATTTTACAATAAAAAATGTCTTATATAGATGCCCTCTGTGTTATCACTGTCACTTATTTATCTTTTCTAATTTCCTTAAACATTTGAAAAGGTCCGAGGATCTTTGCATGTGTCATCATTGTTGGTTGGCGTTTAAGTAAATTGCTAAATTAATCTGTGGACTTTGTTTAAAGAAATACTTTTCCCTCAGAGTGGCCATTTGGATATCAATTACTCACCTTAAATTAGTGAAGAAAACGTTGCTTTGATGCCTCCACGTTGAATAAAAAACCCCCCCAAAAAATCACAAGGATAACAAGATAACACAGACCGTCTGGCATGTCACGTTAGCAATTATAGCCACTCACCTCAATCTTTATTTGTTCTGCTTTTCAGATTTTTCCAGTTGCCTGTTTCCTTGCTTGTTTCACCTCTGTGTATCTTTTTCTCTCTTGGCATCTGAGTCTTGCCCACATTCACACACACTAAAGTGTGATTACTTTCCTCCAGGACAAAACATGCAGGTCAGGTGACCTGGAAACACTAAACTGATCACAGATGTGACTTATTGAATGTGTTTATTATTCAATCTTTGCGATAGACCTGTCCAGGGTAATTCTCTACTTTTCACCCTTGCATGCTGCTCCCAGCCCACCAAGACAGATGAAACAGACAAAAAAGAAAAGAAAGTGCAATTAAAATAGAGGATCATACAGAGTGTACAGTATCTAGATAGACAGATCAATATACGTATGATGGCATAAGGGGGCAGATGAAAAGGAAGGGATAAAAAGGAACAGGTAGAGGGATGGTATAAGGATTATGTCCTCTTTACACTTTTGGACAAAACGGCCAATCATTACCCCATCTATGCCTGGAAATGACCATTCATTTATTGATCAGTGGTGTGGCAGGTGGTGAGCTTAGGGGTTGTTAAAGATGCATGGGAAGGGAGGATATGGTTACCATTGTCCTATGAAAGCAGTGTTTATACCCTTCTCCTTCCAAAAATACACTGAATAGAAAATCCATTTTTACTTTTTTTAAAATGTATGTAAACTGCCCTTGTGATGTCCTTGAACAAACCTTTTAAGCAGGAAAGTTGAGTCACGTCTGTGGGCAGTGAACCACAACATCCCAAAGGGGTTTTTGCTTGGCCTGGCAGCTGTTTCTGTCTCTCTTTTTTCCCCCTTTATTGTCACTACCCAACCCTTTTTCTTCCTCTGCCCAGAGCGGGATATAGTTGAGATGTTAAAAATGTGATGATTCACAGCTCTGTCACCTCATTCTCAGCTGTCATTTTTCTCATTAGAAAAACTGAAAGGAGAAACTGGAGTCAGGTGTGAAGGCAGGCATTTTCTGAAACAGCAATGTTTTATGAGACTAATTGTCAACAGCCGACGTTGTTGGACAGACTGCAGTCAGTGTGCTGATCCATAGTTTACACAGTTGTTTCACAGCCTTCTGTTGTCTGGTGTATCTGCATATGTGCGTATGTGTGTGCGTGGGTTCATGAACTAATATATCCATTTGTACACTCATGCCTCCATTAATGTCTGCATGCTTGCACATGTTTTCCTTTGCATGTATATGTGTGTCTGTGTGTCCAGGTCAGAGGTCACAGTCTTGCCTCAGAGTAACAGAAGGCCTGAAGAGCCCCTGGCCTGGATTACTGATCCTGTAGAGCCACTGTCTATAGAGCAACAGCCTCATGCTGCTCTCTAACGGACAGATGTCAAAGGGTGTGAGCAGACAGATCAGGAGGGATCGGCTGAAATAGTCCTGAAACTACATATTGGAAATGTTTTGGATATATTTAATTCAGCATTTTCACAAACTTTATTAGCTTTTCCTGGCCCACTCCTGGAAAATTCCAGGGAAGGGTTAGGTTTTTAAACAAGAAAGAAATGTCTCTCTAAATTGAAGTGTGAAAAGCTTCTGCCCCCTTAAGCATATGTTTGGATGGTGTGTGATGCCCTTAACAAACTGAGCTTGTGTGGCCATCATGTTGCTGTGAACTTATTCCCAGTCTTTTTTCTCTCTCACACATCTCTCCTTTTTCAGTAAAAGTACCCTCGTTCCATAAACAAACAAAATAGGAATTCTCTTGTGATTACAAAATACCATTTTTGCAGATGTTTATGTGTCTTCTTTGACTGTGCATTGGTGTGTTTGCATGTAAGCGTGCTGCTGTTGCCAGGTGTCTTCAGTAACAAAGAAAAGGCAGCGTCGTTTTGAGCTTAGTCAGTGGACTTAGTGGAGTATATAACACTGATTTTGAGTTTTTAACAACCCATGGAGGAGCATGCATCCTGCAGTAGAAAAAAACACGAAAATTGAATTCATATTTTACAAGCTGCAAGTGCAATGGTATGAGGAAAGGCTGAACATTGCTTGACTTAATCAAGTTTTAAGGTTTTGTTGTCATTCATTAAGATGAGATGAATAAGCACTGTTGAGTACAGCTATTGTTCTTTTTGTACTGTTTTCTGGATATTTCGAGAAAGTATGCTGGTCTAAATATAGGTTACATGTGTGATGTATTGTTATCCACTTTGTCTTTCACTCTCAATCTGCCTGTAAAGGGAGGTGGACACAGGGATGTGATTCCTGAGAGTGGGGGAGGATTAAAGGAGATTGTGTGTGTGTGTGTGTGTGTGTGTGTGTGTGTGTATGGTGTGTGTGTGTATGGTGTGTGTGTGTGTGTGTGTGTGTGTGTGTGTGTGGGGGGGGGGGGGGTAGATGGGGGAGGGGGAGACAGGAGAGAGAGAGAGTGTTGGGGTCACTGCATATGCTCCTCTTAACGAACACATGGGTATAAATATAGTGTAATCAGGCCCCTTTTGTGTGATTGTCATATGTCTGCGCTCGTTAGCAGGACAAATAACGGGATGATTGTCATGATAGGGAGGGTGAGGTTAAAATCACTATTTCAGGGGTTTTGAAAATGTTGATGTTGTGTCATACACTGTTATTGTTTTGGTGATAGCAGCTGATAAATGTAGCCTTCTATACCATATTCATGAGTCCTTGATGCAATCAAAACCACACACATGCTTCAAAAAGCATTCACATGCTTTGTTGTGTTCAAAATCAACATATACACACAGTCACTAAATGTATTTGAACACCAGGACATAATAATTGTATAACGATACTACTTACCAGGAAAGAAAAAAAATCTCCCTGCCAAGTGATCTCACCAAGATAGCATCACATATAACATAAACCACTGTGGTTTTCATGTGGGAAAGTAAGACTATTTGTATAAATTAGCAAAAAGAAGCAGCACCGGAAAGCAACCCAGGGGTACACCCTTGCTCACATTCATCAACCTTGATTTGAACTCTTGCTTATAACTTTTGATTGGTGTTCAATTCTTGACAAAACATTGACTGACAGTCAAGTATTCAAGTCAAGTCAGTATTCATTTGGGATAGGCAATGTCTGTATTTGTTATCAGTGCATGTTTTTTAATGCTTAAATTCGTTCTTTGATTATGTTTTATATTTTTAGCAACACTAATAGTGCCATGGCTCCGTGGACAGCAATGTCATCAGCCATCAGCCTAGGCTGTAGTTTTTTTTCAGTTCTAATTAGCCAACGTTATCATGCTAAAAGGCTGAACTAAAGCAATGGATTCTCACTAAGATGGTGTACATGCATGGTAAACATTTTATCAACTTATACATCTGCATTTTTGCATTGTCATTGTGAGCATGTTAGCATGCAGATGTTAGCATTTAGCTCAAAACACCACTGTGTAGCCTCATGGAGCCACTACCATTGCTGTAGACTGTTTGTCAGGGGGGTCACTGATGCAGGTGGGTCCAGGTGCATTATCTAATCTGTGTATACAACCTGACATTGTAAATTAAACAATCTCACACACACACACACACACACACACACACACACTTCAGTTATGCTGGTGCTGGCTTTGTGGCATCCGGGTTCATGTGGGTATTCCACTAGACACCATCATGCTGATGTCTTCCATCCAGGCCCAGACTGCAGGAGCAGCAACAACATACCCACTCATATTACACACTCACAAACGCACACTCAAATGTGGGTTTACGGAAAGATGAGCTTGGCAGTGGAGATCATGGTCGTACTGTCTGACTCAATCCTAAACACTGAAGTGAGGTAAGAAGAGGGTAAAGGGCAAACAAATGAAAGCATTACTCAGTCATGACATTTTATCTGTGTCAAATTTGGGACATGTGTGCCTGTCTGTATTCAACTCTGACTAACTCAGTCACTTAGTCAGTCACTACTTGTAACTAACAGTGACAGTGATGATGGTCTCTTCACACAAAGATGTTTTTCATTTTAGGGAAATATCCAGGGGGATGAGAGAATGTTCTTGAAAAGTGTTGCAACTAATGATTGCTCACATTTTTATTCATGGATGTTTGATTAATTCTAGTGGAAAAAATGCCAATGCCAATTTCCTAAACCCTGACATCTAAAAACAAACCCAAATATATTAAATTAACTTTTACATGAGATAAAGAAAAGCAGAACATCCTCATAAGAGGCTGAGGTGATGAATATTTAGCATTGATGTTCAAAAATGATTAATCAATCATCAAAATAGCTCCTAAATAATTTTTCTGTTGACTATTATATAGTTCACTAAGAATTTAATCTTTTCATTTGAAAAAATAATCATATTTGAGACTTTGGAGGGAACATATTGTGGTAGTAGGATAAGAAGTAATATAAGAAGTAATTCATGCTAAATCAGTATCCTCCCTCTCTTACCTCATGAATTCATTTGTTAAGTGCTGGTTGAATCCTTCAGCCCTTATCTTTTATGAAGTATGTGCTAGCTACATTAACTGAAGCTGGATAATACCAGTGGGTATAGATTTATTTCTCTCTCAGACACACTTAATTTATGTGTATGCCTTGACTTGAAACATGACTTTGTCCCTGGATCATTTTGTTTCATCGCTGCATATTCTTTATGTCTTTTATGGTGTTTCTTTCTGAAGAATGATTTTTTTTCCGCCACAGTTGGCTGAATATAATGTTTAGGCACATGGAAAAATTGGGAGCCATTCAGCTCTCACGTCCAAATCCTGGTGGTATAACAGCTGAACAGACCTCCCACCTTACACACTGACACCTGTCTGTGTGTCTGCACATGTGAGGGAAAGATTGACAACACCTCAACATAAACCAGAACTCCCCAGGAATGTCAAGCTATAAGAGGGATCAGATCTTATTAGGTTTTCTTTCTAGTGATATGTTCTTCCTCCAAAAGCTCTTTTGTTTAACATGTGTTTGCCTTAGCTTAATACCGTTTGGTCAGGGTTTCTAATGTGGACCACCAGTGATGTGTAGCAGTCGTTATTTCACATGAGGTGTCTTAATTTTGGGTGGCTGTTTGAGGTTCTCATTCATTAAGGTGAAGGGATCTACCCTGAGCCAATGAACGAATGCACCTAGAGCTGTCTGGCATGTCTGGGCAGTATCAGTGGTAGTCTCTGTGTCAGTGTGTTATGATGGTTCGGATGAAAGTGAGGACAAAGGTTTTTTTTCTTTTTCACAAGAAGTGTCGATGTTGAGTCAGGTTGGCAGCTGTTGTCATGGTGTAAAATGAGTAGGATGTTAGGATGTGCAGTAGTCTGCTCCACCATGTTTCCCATCACAGTCAAACCATCTGAACTGTATCAAGCAACAACTGCTATTATCCAGGGCATAAGTAAATTAGTTTTACTTATTATGGACAGTTGATGAGTGTCTGTGACCGCTCAGATGTCTACTTCTCCGTTTGTCTGTGCTTGGTTTATGCAGTGCTATCAGCACACTTTATTTATAGTCGAAATACCCAGCCACATAGATAGCTCTAATTTAAGTACATACATAACATCCTGAGTGCATATGCGTAAAATCTGCACGCTGCCTGTTCCAGCCTTTGAGTTCGCTTTTTTAAAACTTTCTTAACTTTTATTCTCTTTCGTTTGTTTTGTTTCTTCACCCTAACTTCTGCCCTCTACAATGAGCTTACTTGTTTAATTGTTTTCATGTTTCTTTTCATGCTGTTTTTATCAATGCCACTTCCACCGGGACACGTTGACTTTGTTTACTCCTGAGAATAGCTGATCGCGCTAATGCCAACCGGCATAGTGGCCCGACCAGCGGATATTCCACCCAAACTCTGGAGAAAAACGCACCGGGATGCAGAGGTGGGAAGCAACATCGGAACAATAGAGTAGGGTTGAGACGGGACAGGCTTATGGAGAGGAAAAGATTTAAGCTGTCTCTCCCCTCTGTTGTGATGGGAAATGTACGGTCTCTCTACAACAAAATGGATGAACTGACGGCACTAACATGGAGCCACCTGGAGTACCGTGAGTGCAGTCTGATGTGTTTCATGGAGACATGGCTGCACAGGGACATTAAAGACCAGAACGTCTCCGTAAGATGCAGGTGGAGGCCCCCATCTTGTCCTGGATTGTGTATTACCTGATGGACAGACCACAGTATGTACGCCTACAGAACTGTGTGTCTGACAGGGTGGTCAGCAACACTGGGGCCCCATAGGGGACTCTCCTCTCTCCCTTTCTCTTCACCCTCTTCACCTCAGACTTCAACTGTTGAGTCCTGCTACCTTCAGAAGTTTTTTGATGACTCATTACTAGTTGGCTGCATCGGAATGGGGTATGAAAGTGAATACAGGACGGTTTTTGGCAACTTTGTCACTTTGAGTGAGCTGAATCATCTGCGGCCCACGCAGATGATTCAACATGACTAAAACATAGGAGCTCGTAGTGGATCTGAGGAGGGGGAAAACACCAGTGACCCCTGTCATCATATAGGGGGTCTCTGTGGACCCTGTAGAGGAGTATAAGTACCTGGGGGTGTACTTCAATAATAAGTTGAACTGGACTAGAAATGTTGAGGCTGTCTACACAAAAGGCCAAAGTCGACTCTTCTTCCTGAGGAGGCTGAGGTCCTTTAACATCTGCCGGACAATGCTGAGGATGTTTTATGAGTCTGTTGTGGCCAGTGCGATCTTCTTCGCTGTCACATGCTGGAGCAGTTGGCTGAAGGTCACAGACACCAACAGACTGAACAAACTAATCAGGAGGGCCGCTGATGTCGTGGGGGAGGAGCTGGACACCCTGACAACCGTGGCAGAGAGGAGGATGCTGTCCAGGCTCCGGTGTATCCTGGACAATGTCTCCCACCCTCCCTACGACACAATCGCCCAGCAGAAGAGCACCTTCAGCAGAAAACTCCTTGCAACCGAATGCACCACAGGAAATCTTTCCTGCCTGTGGTCATTAAACTATACAACACATTCCTAGGAGAGTCAACCTCTCTCTTTAATATGGACTCAATAAAACAATCTGTTCTTTGCACATTTTTACAGTACTTTTGATGTGTATATATTACTATTGTAAATTTTGTATTTTTTATATATATAGTTATATATATTAACTGTATATATATATATATATATATATATATATATATATATATATATATATATATATATATATTGCTGTATATTTCTGTTTTTCCAAATATATGTTATCTGTATAATGTTGTTGTTGTTAAATATGTTGTTTGTATAGCTGGATTTAGCAACAAAAATAATTTTCCCCCTGGGATTATTGAAGTATTACTGATTCTGATGCTGAAGGTATGATATGATATGAGGAGGGCTGTTGATGGGAACCTTTTAAACAGGCATCCCAGCTGGTTGTTTCTCATACATCATCGTTATAATTATAGGTGAGCAGCAGAGACATTGTGACCGCTATTGTTGTGGCCTCCAGTTTAAGGTTGATCGCTCTCACTTTTTTTTAACCTTAGAATCTGCTCTTTATTCTCTCTCCTCCACCTCTGTTTCCCCACGTCTCGCTTCTATGCCTATGCCATGGCTGGCGGTGTTGGGTGGAATGTGGCTCAACGCTCAGTTTTTAAATAGCATCCTAGCCTGAATCGGCCGCTCCTAATAAGGCAGAGGGCAGTGACACTGGCCCCAAAATATCAGCAACCACCTCACTGAGAATAAAACTTTTCCTTGCCTTGATAGTGACAATCTGCTAGCACAGACAAGTTACAGACACAGTAATACACAAAGACTCCACAACCTGTTTTGGATCAGTTTAAAGTCGAGAAAACATGTGTAACTGTATGTTGTTTCAACAGGATTGGAATAGTTTGTGCTGCAGGTGTTTTAACTTTACAGTAGTGGTGGCTTAGGTCAGCTGAGGCTAAAGTGTGAAATTAGCCACCACTCATACATGAAATAACAACGTTAATGATAGCTTTTAAGTCTAAACTGTCTCGTCAAGTTTGACACATGCTACAATAAAATCAATATTTTATTATATCTATAAAAATTAAAGGTTCTTTATGTGACGTTTCTTCAGGATCCTCGTGGGGGCACCGCAGGCGGCGGGGCAGGGCCTGTTGAGGGGCAGCCGGCCAGGAGCATTGTTCAAGTGTCCAATCACACCTGAGGAGTACGACTGTGAGAGGGTGGATATTGATGGAGAAGGTGAGTGAAGTAGAGCTGAAACAATTAGTAAGTGAAATGATTAGCAATTTGTACAAATGTTTGACCTTTCATCATCCAAATGATTAATCAATTAATTGAAAAAATAATCAGCAGATGAGAATGTTTGTTTTTTATAAAGAGAAAAGAGAGAGTTTTTTTTAGGTTATTTTTAGGTATTTAGGTATTTAGACATATATCAACAGGCCTAAAAACCTAAATAAATACCAAAACAGTAAAGGGTATAAAAAAAAAGAAAATAATTTATTTTTAATTAAATACAAACTTTTTACCAGCCTTCAACTTCAATAAACATGGAGTTAAACATTCACTATGAGCTGATTAGAGTTGAATTGAAGCTGAATAACAGAGTGCTGTTTGCTTACCTTGGCTCGGATCCTAATTGGTTTACAATATGGAAACAGCTATGATTGCCATTTCCTTCTGTGTTTTCCCTCAGTGAGCCTCGGCAGAGAGAGCAAAGACAACCAGTGGCTGGGAGTCACTGTCAGGAGTCAGGGGATCGGAGGGAAGGTGGTGGTAAGTGAAACCCACATCCTGAAAAGGCATCAATGCAGGAAGTTCATTCTTTCTTGAGTTTAAAAATAAAAATGTTGTTCTGCTTCTGACACAATGACTTGTGAACATAGAAGGTACATTTTCACATGTGTTTAATCTGTTCAGTAGTTTTAACTCATTTTTCAGAATGAGTCAACAGTAACAACACAGTAAATCATAATAACTGATACCTTAATGCCATTTCCTGTCTGTCACCAGACCTGCGCTCACCTGTATGAACTCAGGCAACGTGTGAATCAATCTTCAGAGACTCGTGACCCTATTGGACGCTGCTATGTCCTGAGTGAGGATCTGACAGAGCGAGACGACCTGGACGGCGGGGAGTGGAAGTTCTGTGAGGGCCGGCCGCAGGGACATGAGCAATTTGGCTTCTGTCAGCAGGGACTGTCCGTCAGTTTCACCCCAGACAACAACTTCATCCTGTTTGGGGCTCCGGGAACTTACAACTGGAAAGGTAAGGTGTCTGATTGACCTGCAGAGGGCCAAAAACAAGACTGTTTCTATTTACGTGTCAGGTTTGTTTGTATTCATTACCTCCCTTTTGCCCTCATGAGTTCTACACCAATACAATGAACAAAATATTAACTTTTGGGGAGTTTAGGGAGGATGTTCATTACTGAGTACTGGGATATATATATATATATATATATATATATATATATATATATATATATATATACATATATATACAAACAACAAATAAATACTGTAGCAACTAATGTGAGATATAAAACCAATCCATGTAAAACAGCACTATTGACAGGAAAATACTGTTAGGGATTAAAAAAAATCCAATTGATTTATAAACTAATCTAGTGATTGGATTATGCAGAGCAGTGGCATGCAATTAATGAATGAAAGCACTGAGATTTATCTGGTGCAGTAATCAGTTACTCGATTGATTTATTTTGTCTGCCACATGAGATCAATGCTCATGTCGTGATCTTAATTTATACAGTTCACTTTCTAAAACATTAATATATAAGATTACATTTCGTCTGGTAGATACAGTTGATTTATCTGATTTTACTGAATGTTATTTCATTAAGTGGAGAACCATACAGAACATGTACGTGGATGGATAGATAAGTGTGTGTGCTTGTGTGTGTGTGTGCGTGCGTGTGAGTGTGTGTGTGTGTGTGTGTGCGTGCGTGCGTGGGTGTGTGTGTGTTTGTGTGTGTCGTCCCAAATTTACAACACAAATTCTGAAATACAAATAAAGGACCTGCTTATAGCTGACAAAATGTTTTAAGTAAATTGTTAATGGTAGTGAGGCTGTTTCAGAAACATCTTGGAAAACAACGAAAGTTAAACAAAAGTTTAATTTGCATTGTCTTCGCAAAGTTGTAGTTTGATTGCATATTTCCTGTTATCAAAAATCTGATATATTTCTGATGTATGCTGAATTCTTATTAGATGAACTGTTAAAACAGTATATATGATCTATAGTATGTAGTGTATAAGTAATACAGATTTGGGACATGCCTTGTGTGGATGTATGCAACAAGAAATACTTGTTTTTTCACTCTGCTGTGTGTGCATGTTGCTTTGCTGTGCCCTCACCTGTTTCCATTCCAGGTGAGATGCGCGTACAGCTCCTAAACCAGACTCTGCTTGACCTCGGTTTCTATGACGACGGGCCCTATGAGGTGGCAGATCAGAAACAACTTAATGCCCAGCTCATCCCTCTGCCTTACCACAGTTACCTGGGTAGGATTCGCCCTCCCTGCTCACTGCTGCCTGCGCACAGGAGAGAAAGAGAGGGCCGGTGGAGGATGACGACACCAGGGCTCAGACTGTACTCCGACATGGCTGCCAAAACCACAGGAGCTAGTAACAGTAGCAGCTGCCAAACTGCCTCTAACTGGTCATTCCCTGTGAATTATTTCTGGATGAGCCTATCTGTGTGTGACTCACAGAGCCCTGAATATGTCTCCACCTCAATTCTTTCCCATGTGAATATGGGTGAACATTTGAAAAATGTCCAGAGCTTATTGTGGCCTGCCATGAATTGTTATGATGCCAGTTTGGCCTTCCTCCCTTTCTTGAGAAAACAGCGGAAATATTTCCCCCCCAAAATAAACCCAACAACAATGACGTTATCCCTATTCCATCCGCCACCCTCTTTTAAAAACAAAGTACAGCAAAACATGTCAAGACTTTTAAGAGGGTGGTGTACAACCAGTCAGGGTAAAGTCTGAGCCTCAAACGTCATCTCTCCACAACGTACCCAGTGGTTCTGCAGGACCGCTGTGGCACAACAAAGACAAAACACCAATCAATCACAGCCTATCTCACCTGCACCTCCCTCTCCCCCTTTTTCCTCTCTTTTCACTCTTTTTCCCCCTCACCATTTCACCACCCCATCACTCCCTTCCTTCACTCGTCCCTCTGTCTCGATTCTCTTTCTTGTTTTGTCTTCTTTTTTCCCGTCTTGGGCCATAGGGCTCTTGTTCATGGCTAGCCCCATTGAAGATGCACTGCTGTACAAAACTCTGGAGCCCTCCAGCCGGCCCACACCGTTTGAGGATGTAGCTCATAATAGCTACTTAGGTTTGTAGGCGTGAGGTGTTTTTGTTTGGACCGAACTGGGCTTGTAGTGGAAGTAGTCCCACCCTCCTCCGTTTTTTGTCTTAATCCTTTGTAATATTTCCAGATAAATTAAGTGTGTTATCTGTGTACTATGTGGGGCCATAACACCTGTACTGTTATAAAGAGACAGCCATCCAAAACTAAAACAATTACATTACAACTTTACATTTAATTTAATTTAATTTAATTTAATTTAATTTAATTTAATTTAATTTAATTTAATTTAATTTAATTTAATTTAATTTAATTTTATTTTATTTTATTTTTTGGTATGATTATTTTCCATAATGGTAACAAGGTGGTTGTCTCTTTGAGTAGCAGCAGGGTGTTTTTCTGTTCTGTCTGTAGATATATGTCGTCTGTAGTGTGTTGAGTCAGTCTGCATGCGTGTGTTGGTACATAGCTTTCCAGGTGGTGGTGGTTTTCTTGTTAGTTGTCATAGTTTTACTAAGCTGTTTTACAGATTAAAATGTTTAACTAACAAACACGGCAGAGTCTTCAAGCATGCTAGCGGCTCTGTGAGACTGTAGGCTACTTAGGCACAGTGATGAGTTAAATGCTAACATCAGCATGCTAATACGCTCACAATGCTAACATACTGATGTTTAGCAAATGTAATCAAAGATGCTCTACAATGACAGATGATGGATGTATAAAGAGAACTGGATACAGCATTCGAGGCGAGGCCCAGTTCATTCCCATGAAAGTTGGTCAGTGGCGCATTGAGCCAAAATGTTCAACTGCCGTGCCTGAAAATACGATTGGCCCTGCTTCTGCACTATTGGGCCCATAGAGCAGGAGCACTTATCTTACATGAGCTGGGTCAGCTACTTTTGGTTTGAGACTCCGCTAACTTTAATGGGGATTACATTATTTAATTGTGCGGCTCATCTAGACTTTTGAAATGTTATTAGACCAAATAGATTAAATTCTGATGTAAAAACAAATCATTTTGTGGGGGCTGTGAGGCAAAAAAAAAATGTATCCATTGATATAAAGATGTCAGTCAATGGGAAAAAGTGCTTTTGGGCTCCATCGCAGTACATGACCGATTTGGAAGTTGTAATTCAACTGTTTGGCCTCTATGTTGAATTGGCTTCAGATCTCGGTGCACTTAGGGCCTGGCGCCAATGGTACATTTCCTTTTTCTATAGCATAATGTATTTATATTTCCTTACATATTTACACGGATAAAGAATGTGACAGAATCTGTAACTAAAAAACTCCCATCGGAGTAAATACGCTCATAAATGCAGCGTCTCCTTTCTGAACCTTCTTTCATGTAATGTTTACCGTGTTCACCATCTGATTTAAGGGTGTTTGTTTATGCTCTATAAAATATATTTTAAAAAGTAGGGCTGAGGATAATGGGGATGTTATTAGTTTTGTACGTATTGGACACATTCAAATCTTTAACTAATGTTTGCGCTTGAGGAAAAATCAGGAGCTCACCAAAGTCAATATGATTTATTCTCTGGGGACCATGGATGTCTGTACGAAATTTCATGGTGATCCACCCAACAGTTGTTGAGATATTTCAGTTTGGACCAAAGTGGTGGAGTAAAGTTTGTTTTTGTTATGAATCTCTTGGTATTAGTGTCTATGACGACTTATCATCTGCTTAACACAACCTGGTTGTTGTTATTATTCATTATTACTTTTCACTAAGTGTGTGAATTTGCCATAATTCTCTTTATTCACATATCTCCAAGCCTGCTTATCCTCCCATTCCTCACATTGAGCCGTCTCCTTGACAACACTAATTCCCACATGACCTTTCAACCTTCATTTATAACTCACATGCTTCCATTGATCCTAACCAGATGATATGCCACAGCTTTGCATGTTTACTTGATGAAACTGAGAGAGACAGTGTTGTAGCTATTTCTGATTATTGTCTCTCTGAACTATCATTAAATCCAAAATGTTAAAGGACTTCAGTTGTTTCATATGGTTACCTACATCAATTACATTACAAAGAGTTACTGAATAAAAGCATATATAATATTTTACCTCCAAATGAAACCCAGCCAGAGAAAATAATATAAACTAGAAACTCTTAGCAGGGTGTTTGGTCAAAGCCAGGTTTTCTTGAGGCTCGATTCTGCATCTAAGTGAAAAAAAAACATTCAAACGGTGAAAAAAGTTTTCATTAAAAAAAAAGAAATGTGAGATTACATATATTGCTCGAGCCAAAAACAAATATCTATCTTTTATTTATCTTGAAATGTAAAAGGGAAAATTAAGGTATAAAGAGTTTCAATATGACAAAAACATTTCTTTGAATTATATCAAGCTATTGCTACTGTGCTACATGAGACAAATGTATAGTAAAGGAAGAACATACCAATAAAATGTTGAATGGAATATATGATAAATTTGATATCATTATTAATGCAGATAGCTGAAAATACATGGTAATTAAAGCTGCACATTGGTTAAGTGAGGATGCATCTCCCACACAAATATTGAACATTAAAGTAAGTGTATGACAAGAACAAAAATCCCTTAGGCTTTAATTGATGTTATAAGTTTGGAAAAAACAGCACCTACTTATTTCAAATAATATATTAGACCATATAAAACTACTCCATAGGTGACTTGGCTGGGAACCGAAGGGTCGCTGGTTCAAGTCCCTGTGTGGACCATATATGGAGCGTGGACTGGTGGCTGGAGAGGTGCCAGTTCGTCTCCTGGGCACAGCCGAGGTGCTGTTGAGCAAGGCAACATGTATACCCTTCCACCAAGTTTGATGAAAATCGGGCCAGTAGTTTTTTTAATAATCCTGCTGACAAGCAAACAAACATACAAGCAAATCAAAAACATAACCTCCTTAACAGCGGTAATGAGGTGAAACGAAACAGCGAGGTTCAAGATTCAGCTTATTGTCACAAAACAATACAACAAAACAATAAACCTCTATTGCAGCCCCCTCCATGCTGCACACAAAAAAATTCATAAAGACACAAAATGAACAAAGTAGATATAAAAAGCAGCCCTGAGTGATGGAATAACAGTATACACATATACATATAGAAAAAAAGTAAAAGCATGTGTGATGTGATAGTGCAAAGACACAACCATTGTTGCAGGAGCCCTGTAAAAAACCTTTTGCTGCCTTAAGCTTTCATTCCCCATTTAGTTTTATAGAGACGACCTTGTAGCAAGCCTGTGTGTTAAAAGCCACCCGGTGTGGAAAAAAGTGGCACTTGTCCCCGTCCGTTGGCTTTTTAATGTTGCATTCCTCACCTGCTACCCTGGAGCTGCTCACTGTTTGTCTCTGTTGTGTCTCTCCCTGAATGTTTACTCAGGACTAACAGATGCCCCCACCCCCTCATGTCCTAATTATTTCACACCCTCCCTTCTGCATGTTTTAAAGCCAGTGAAGCAAATGCATGTGGTTGCTTCTGTTCAGGTGAAATATTTCTTAAGGTGTGCTATTTTTCACAGCTTGATAATAAAATTTCAACACACATCTCGTCATGAAGTAAACAAACACACATTTCCCCCTTCCACTCGTTCACTCATTTGCCTTACCTGATTTATATGCAAGCACACATTCCTTTACACACACACACACACACACACACACACACACACACACACACACACACACACACACACACACACACACACACACACACACACACACACACACACACACACACACACACACACACACACACACACACACACACACACACATGCATGCAGACATAACCTTCCACACAAAAGAGGGGTTGCTTCAGGTTATAAATCTGATTAACGTCCACCAACTATGTTTACATCTTGCATTTACTTGAGGCAACAGATACAGAGCAGCAGCATCATGGATCTCAGCAGTCATTAAGTGAAGCTCTGTACATCTCCTTCTGTTAACGTCACAACAGGCCTTTTCTGCTCTTACCAGTGCACGCACAACCATTTGCCGGCCTACAGCAGTCTTAAAACACATGCACACAGGACATTTACACCCATCATGAGTTTGGCATAAAATCAATAGTCACTTAAGGCACACATTTCATTAGTAAGAAGATGAGTAGAACATGCTGCACAGAGGAGATGAGCCTCTGAGCCCCACAGTCAATACTAACCCCTGACCCTTTCCTCCATCTTGGCTTCTGCCTTCCAGGGTTTTCTGTAGACTCGGCCATGGGGATAATGAGCCTCAGGGAGCTGACCTTCGTGGCAGGTGCCCCTCGGGCCAATCACACGGGGGCAGTGGTGCTGCTGAGGAAGGACAACGTGTACCGGCTGGTGCCACAGCACATCTTCTGGGGGGAAGAGCTGGCGTCTTCATTTGGGTACTCGGTAGCTACGACGGATCTGAACAGGGACGGGTAAGGAAATGTTGGATGAAGAGTCAGGCTGGATGATCATGATTGAATAGATAAGACTGGCCATCGGTGGAAGAAGTATACAAGTATTTTCAGCAAAATAAACTTATGTGTGTCCTCTTTAGGCAAAATTGGCCCTGTATTTTTCTGTATCACTGGATAATTATAATTTTATTAATTGATATACATGTTTCATATGTAATATCTGAAAAGTTACCATAGCTGTCAAATAAATGTAGTGGGGTGCATGGGTGCAAAGCACATTTGCCTCTGAAATGTAGCAAAACAGAAGTATAAAGTATCATAAGGAGGTGAAATACAAGTACCTCAAAATTGTACTTAAGTCCAGTGAGTTAATGTACTTGCATTCTATCACTCGGGCTAAAAGTGAATAAGACGTGGTATGTTTAAAAATAAAGAAAAAGCTGGATAAGATTTTCTAAGGGCTCCAAAAATTAAATTCAACACTTTATGAAATGGTATTATTCATTTTTAATTCTCTGTCTCTGTTCCTAGCTGGACAGATCTGATTGTTGGAGCTCCTAATTTCTTTGACCGTAAAGCAGAGATTGGTGGAGCCGTATATGTGTATCTAAACCCCTTCGGTCACTGGGACGATCAGGCTCGGCCCATCCGTCTCAATGGGACCTATGACTCCATGTTTGGAATGACAGTCAGCAACATAGGAGATCTGGACCAGGACGGATATGGAGGTGGGAACAATGTTGTTGTTTTTTCACACAGTTCATCATCAGTTTCACTTATAATGCAATAATGTACTGTTATATACTGCTTAAAAATAGTTATGGTTTTAAATATAGTTAACATTCATGAAGTTTTACTTTCACTTTCATCCAACACTATTGAGCAGTAACTAAATTATTTTAGAAACAACTTAATGGGGTGTGAGTAAAAAAGTTTTCAATCATTTCCATATCTGTTCAGATATTGCTGTGGGCGCACCGTTTGATGGAGACGGCAAAGTTTTCATCTACAGGGGCTCAAATGCTGGAATTGAAACAAAACCTGCTCAGGTGTGTTTCATACAACAGAAAAAAAATTCACTGAATAGGCCAAAAGAAATTAAGAATAAGATTTGATCAGTGTTTCTCATCCCATCAGGTGCTGGATGGTCGTGACTTTGATGTGAGACGTTTTGGATACTCCATCTCAGGCGGTTTAGATATTGATAATAACCACTATCCAGATCTTGCAGTGGGTTCTCTTAATGACTCAGTGGTTCTCTTCAGGTGAGAAAAGATTGATTTAACCCAAATGAGGCCCAGTATTTAATTCATATTGCTAGATCAAATCTTAGAAGAAAGAAAATAATACACATACACCTCTTTGTATGTCCCCAAGGTCTCGTCCAGTCATACATGTGATCAGAGAAATATCCATTGACCCTCAGTACATTGATCTGGAGCAGCACAACTGCAACGGCAGAGAAGGAGTCTGGTAAGAACTGATGTGATAAACAGTGCAGGATCAGTGAACCCAACCAAGATTTAAAAGACAAACAAACAGTTGCTAATGTATTTTTCTTTTGAAAATAATGTATACTCTTAATCCTTCATACTGTTGTAAAAACCATAACACAGTTAATGACTTTCACTCTCCACGTCTGCCTTTTTTTAGCGTGGAGGTCAAGGCCTGCTTCACCTTCACAGCCCACCCAGAACACTACTCACCACACATTAGTAAGTCACACCTCGCTTTTCAAGACCATGTTTGTTCTTCTCTCATGTGGGACAGGAGTCATTTCTATTTACAGTGGAAAGTAACTGTATCCGTTAGACTTTATTTTGATTCAATCACAGCTGTGTATCCACTCAGATGGGGGTTTCATATAAGTTCGTCCCCCATGAACTCTTTAAGTGGACTAACATTTTTCAATCCCCCTGTCTCTCTTCATGCATCGCCCCCGATTTTATTCCCTCCAAGCCCTGTTGGTGCACTTTGAAGCTGACACCGAGCGCAGGAAGTTGGGCCTCCCGCACCGTGTTAACTTCCTGGGCCGCAGTTCTCTGGAGCCGGAGTATACGCAGACAGAAGATGTGGAGCTGCATCGGCAGCGTCACCCTGTGTGCACCACTGCTACCTTCCAGCTCCATGTCAGTAACTTATAACTGATTTATTGTAATTTTAAATTAACTGTGTTTTCCAGTTTGAGGCACTTGTAAACAATATTGTGTGGATTTCGGGCTTGTTATTTGTTTTTTTATTTTACTCTAGTAGCAAAAATAGATGGAAATAACAAACTGCCTAATCATAGGAAAGGTGCCGTGTTTTCTTTTGACAATCTACCTTATGTATTTAGTTTCAGTTCATTGTGCAGTTTACTTGTGCAGTTTACTTTTCATTCAGTATTTTGACATATACAAGTCAAAATGCTGCAAAGATCCAAAATCTCGACACTAGAAACTCTTTAACCAAATGTTTTGTTTTCAATTTATTTTTATTTTTTTTTATAATATTTGTCCATGCAGGAAAACATCCGTGACAAACTACGTCCCATCTCATTGGCAATAAGCCACACCATCAAGGCTGTGCCACCACGCAGACACTCAGGTGCCAAGAGGCTGGAGAAGCTGGCGCCCGTACTGAGTGTTTCTCCCTCAAATACGCTGCACTCTGAGGTCTGTAACAAAAACGAAGCTGAAGTATTTTATGGTCAGGATTACTTTGAATTGGCTGCACTTACCGGCCGATTACTGTAGTAATTTAAGTCTTCCCATCAACAGTTTTTTCTGAGGTTATTCAGGCTTGTTAAAGCTAAACATTTTACATGTAAAACATATGTGCTGAAAATTAAATTTATGTTAACAACATAAACATGCAGAAATAGATTTGTTTAGTAGAAATATGGTGATTCGAAACTGGTGTTAACCCTGCACTGATTCGTTTTAATTCTGTTTTTCTACCTTGAACCCCAAATATCTGCTGCTTTTTAAGCATTTTGATAATGATGTAGAAGTGTTTTCCAACTCGGCCTGTAACAAATAGTTATTGATTATTTGATTAATTGTTTAATCTAGGAAGTTTTAGAAAAAGTGGGGGAAAATAATGCATGTGACAGTGTCCCAAAACACAAGGTGACACCTTCAAACATCTTGTTTTGTTTGACTCACAGTCCAAAATCACCTTACTATCATAGAGGATGAAGACACACAGAAAAAATGCACAGTTGAGAAGCTGGAACCTGTGAAGTTTTGGCATTTTTGCTTATAAAATGCGTCTTGTTTACCCTCTGAAGGTGAACTTCCTGCGAGAAGGATGTGGCAGTGACAGAATCTGCCAGAGCAACCTGAAGCTCAACTACCAGTTTGGAACACGACCCCTGACCTCCGACCTCTTCACCCCTCTGCCAAAGTTAGTGATGTCAAGTGTTGCCTCAGAGACTGTTGCCTAGCAACCTAAACCCCACAAATGATTATATGTATATGGTGGTAATAATATGTATATGCAAATGTTTATTTTGTCTCAAGTTATCATGATAATATAATGGCTGTTTTACTGTTAGTATGCTTCCCACTTCATTCTTAATTTCATGTTTTTTCACTGTGTCTTCTGGTACCGATGATTATAAGGCATGTGCATATAAGTTGATACTGAAAGCTTTAATTCATGACCCCGGATAAGCGGTTGAAGATGAGATGAGATGAGATGATGAATTGGTTTGTAGGACTAGGTTTTGCAATCCTGAAGAACAAGCATTAGTTGGCCTGGCTATCCTGACAGAGGCCAAATGTTTATAACTCATTAAAAACGATAGAGTTTTTCAATTTCTAACAAATATATTATTATTTAGCTTTCTATATAAATGTAAGAGTGTTCCTTGATGAACCAAGGAGCTGAAGTGTGTCAGAGTGATTTTACAATTCATAAACCATTTTTTATCTAACATCTCTTCATGTAGAGATGAGGATGATGTGCAGGTGTTCTCCCTGTCGGACCAGCGGTTGGTGGTGCTGGAGATCACCGTCACCAACATGCCCTCGGACCCTCTGCACCCTGAGGAGGACGGAGATGATGCCCACGCTGCTCAGCTGCTTATTTCCCTTCCAAACACTCTGTCATATACCGGCTCCAGGATTCCATCACAGGTAGAGGTGGATTCAAGGATGAGATACATGTATTTTTGGATTTCTATTCATTGCTGATAGTATTTTTTTATATCCTGACTGACTCTAGATGAGATGCCAAGCGAACCAGAATGGCTCCCAAGTTGAATGTGACCTGGGAAACCCTGTGAAACGAAATACCAAGGTACGGAAACAAAAGCTTAGAGGGCTGTCAGGATTAAAAAAATGCAAGTGTATATATCTTGGTTAATTGTGTATGCCTACATATCTTATGATATTTATTTCCTATGGTGTGAATAAAAATCAGCATAGTTTAAGCATTAAGTGTAATTATTTGACTTTTCTTCTTGACTTTTCTCTGAAATATCAGTTTATGTGTTGCTTTTTCAGCTAAAATTCTCCATTAACTTGAGCACATCAAGCATCACAATTGATACCACTGAGTTGACAGCAGATCTCTTATTGACAACGTAAGTCCTAAAGCAAAATTACATCATAATGGATACGCATCTAATGTCACATCAATCTTTGATTATTTAAGGCAAGAAAACTTTCTGAAATGTTAATCTTGAATATGCAAATGGGGTATTATTTTATTAAATGTATGCTAATTTGTATAAATTTCCTGAACGTTTCCTTTTGTTGTTATATTAGAGTCAGGGGTTTTTACAGAGGGAATTTTGGATATCTCATTTTATCACTTTATATAAACAGAAAAGAGTCTTTAAAAGAAAAATAGTCAGTGTAGTAAAATCAACACCTAAATGTGTATTTGAATGTTTTAATTCCACTAGTCTATAAGAAGATAAAGTAGCCCACATCTCAACATTGAACAGTGCATGAAAAAAATAAAAATAAATTGCCTGTAGTGTCTGGCCTTAAGTGAAGTTATTATTACTATTTTTTTTACTTGTTTAGCCCAAATAATCACTGATCACAGCGTTTTTTTTGTGGTTTTGTCTTCAGTATCAGTGAGCAGCCTGAACTGGAACCAGTCACAGCTTTCGCTAAAGTTGTGATAGAGCTCCCTCTGTCTGTCAGTGGGTGAGTAAAACCTTTTAGTTCCTCAGTCAAGGTTTAAAACTGTTAATGGCTTAGAAATGCTGCTTTATCTTAGGCTTGTTTACTTAAGCCTTTAGCTTGTTAAAATCATGTTATTCTGTATCCGCCTTTTCCAGCTCTTCAATGGCCCTATATTATGCATGATAAGGATATAGCGAGCATCATTTTATACACATTTTTGCCTTACATATATTTCATCTTTGGAAACTTTGGGAAATTGCAAAGATATTCAGATACATATAAAAAAGTTAAGTGGGACATAACAATGCATAAGTTTGACTAAAATAAATTCATGTTGTTCCCTCGCAGTTATAAGAGACATAATCCCAGGCATGCTTATGGTTTTAGGCAGTACAGCTACTGTGCCTCGTAAACAGATATATGCTGTGCAGCTGTTCCACTCACTGATGTGGTTGTGTTTTACTGTAGGCTTGCTCGTCCTCACCAGCTGTTCTTCAGTGGGACAGTGAAGGGAGAGAGTGCCATGACCAGTCTGGAGGACATCGGCAGCCCCGTGGATTTTGAGTTTGTGGTAAGGAACAAGTATATGCATGTGTGTGTGTGTGTGTGTGTGTGTGTGTGTGTGTGTGCGTGTGTGCGCGTGCGTGGGTGTGTGTGTGTGTGTGTGCAGGATTCCTGCATGTGTGATTGCCATGTGGACCTAGGTGAGCAGCCCCTGACACATGATGGCTAAAGGAAGATTTAATCTGTTTCTTATAAATGATTCCATCAGGTTTCTAATCCTGGCCAAGCTCTGCAGACGTTCGGCTCAGCCTTCCTCAACGTCATGTGGCCTTACGAGCTGGCCAATGAGAAATGGCTCCTGTATCCTGCCAGCTTGAAGTTTCAGGGTCACTCAGACACACAGTGCACCCCAATTGAGGCTTTGAATCCTCTGAAGCTACGCAGCTCATCGCCTGCAGAACTCCCACAGTCTGTCAGTCACACAGTAAGCAGAGCACAGCTCATTTTGACACCACAAATAAAGACGACACACTTAGTTTGCATCCACCTTTACAGCCACAGATGGTGCGGTTGATTAATGTTTTTTTGGCCTGAAAGGTTCCTAAAAGTATCTCAGTGGCAGCCATGTTAAGAGTTTAGATGGGAATTATGGATCCTATATGAGATCCATTCAATTGAGCGGCTCAACTTTCTTTTTCATATGCTGTTTTTAAGAGGTACAGGTTTTTATTTCAACATGTACACATTGACAGTTTAATGTTGTTTGTAATGCACAAATCAACCCTTTCTAGAGACTTCTATTTTACTAGTTTTGCCAAAATGAATGTGTCACTTCCATCAGGTGGGACGAACGCGCCGCTCCCACCCCGAGGAGGACGGTCAAGTGATGCCAAAGGGGAAGATGGGACGAACCACCCCAGCTGTGGCAGCTTCGGAGAGACGCAAGTCACTCAAACTGGTAAAAGGGACAGGAAAATATAGATGCACAAATGGAAAGATTCCGACTTTTCTTTTCACTACATTACTCGTTATAGTTGCTTACATGTTTCCTCAGTTCAACTGAAAAAATCCCAGAGTGCTCAGCTCTCATTTCTTTCTCTCCAGGATTGTCTCTTGGGGTCAGCACGCTGTATCTTGTTTCAGTGTCCCCTCCACAGTTTTTCTGGTCAGGCTGTCCTCAAGATCCATGCCAGGCTGTGGAACAGCAGCTTTATAGAGGTAAAAAAACAAAAAGTAAAACCCTGTCATCATTACATCAGCACTTCATTGCACATTACTCTCCATCTCAGCTTCAGTCCAACTGTTACAGCTGCTGCCTGCACCCACATTGATCTTATGCTCATTGCAGCAAATGCATTTACATAATTATTTACAGAAGCTTTGATGGTAAGGCATGAGCAAACTGTGAATACAGCTGTCAGCTTTGACCACTGAGTCACCTGCAGCTGCCCGTTTAATATATAGAGAGCCAAGTCTTGTTAGTCTTGGAGAGCCAAGACTAACAATAAATATACAAACATGGTGTTTGCTCTTAACTCGGACATCCAATAAGTGTTTTTAGATGGCATTTTTTAAAACTAATTTCCACATTAATCAAAAAGAACATATTAATTACTTTATTTCCCAAAAAATACGTATTTTATGTGGGTCTTATTTTCATAGTTTCAGCCATTGCTCCTTTTATATGTTATTAGATGAGCGATGGCCCACCTACAAAAATCAAACCACGTTTTGGAAGAAAATAATTTCTATTTAAGTATGAAGGTATGCTTTCAGGTTTTATATGATGTGATGGGTTTGTCCAAAAGGTATGATGACATTTTTTTGTCTGGTATAATAATTAATATATGTCTCAGAGTGCAGTGTGAGATTTAGATTTGTGCAATGTATCTAAAAAGGTATGTATATTTCAAAAAGACTTTGAAGGATCTGTATCTGAATTAACAAAGGACAGTGTTACTCTGAACAGTTTATGTATATAATTCATTAGCTATTAAATACAAGTTTTCATTATGGTTCCTCTTTTTCTGTGTGTCAGGAGTTTGCAGCAGTAAGTGCTCTGGAGCTGCTGGTCAGAGCCAACATCACTGTGAAGTCCAGCATCAAACACCTGCTCCTCAAGGATGCTGCTGCACAGGTACTCATCATATAAACTGGCAGCATCTTTAACACATCCATACCAGCAGTATCTCCAATCTGTACATTTCTTAACTCTTTTTAAACACTCATTAACTCATTATTATTACACATTATCCTTACAGGCAACTGTGACTGAGGCCTGACTAGTTGATTGATTAGACCGCTCTAAAGTTTAGATCTCCCTCAGTGTTTTATCTCCTTCCCTTCTTTTCATTTTGCATTTTGATTGCATCCTCCTTTCCTCTGCAGGTTCCAGTGATGATCTATCCTGAGCCAGGTCTTACTGACCAGTACTCGATCCCCTGGTGGATCGTCCTGATAGCTGCCCTGGCAGGCATCCTGCTACTGACTCTACTTGTCTGCATACTGTGGAAGGTAACACAAACACACACAGAACACCTAAGTTTAACTGCATTTGTAAACTTCAATAGCAACTAGTCCAATGACCTATAAATACGAGTTCCTTGTAGTTTAATTGACTTCATCGCTGTCACCTCTCTTGCCGTTTCTCTGGCATTTTCTCATTACTTTCCATGGTAGTCCAGTTATTTCTATACGCGTTGTTCTTTTCTGTTCTATAATCATTTTGTTCTTCCCAGCTCACTCTCATCTGTTCCTTTCCTCTTTTGTTTGCCCTGTGTGTCATCCCTTTTGTTTTGTCTCCTCTCACTTCCATCTGGGGACTAAAATCCCCTTTCTATATAATTTCCCGTCGTATTCCCTGTTTTGCTCTCCCTTTGGTGATCTGTTGCCCAGTTTGGGTTCTTCAAACGCAGTGAGCGGCGCCGGCACTATGAGACGGAGTACTACCGTGCCCATTTGGGGGTCCAACCCTCGGAGGCGGAGAAGCAGGCATCAGAACTATAATATAAAATATTTAATTCTGGCCTGCTTTCCCCTCCGCCTCTCCCTCCAAGCGGTAAAAATACTCACCCACAATGGCTTTGCTCCTCACTGCAGTCTGGTTGGGCTGGTGGTGTTCATTACAGTGTGACATATTACCACATTTTGGCACATTCATAACAAAAACAGAGATGTTTTATTGTAGTTGTGGGATGGTGGGTAATAGACCCTTTGTTAAGCCTCGCCCCTTAGTTACTGTTGCTACGCTTTGCAAACATTCTGTTCTCATGACAACTGCCACTGGCAGGTTTTATCAGCTATAGCTAGCTAGTTAAGCCAAACTTAGGTTGAAAATACTGTCTCTGGCTGAGTTTTTAATGTCTTAAAACAAGAATCTTGTAAAAGCTTTTGAGTCTATATGTGAATGGCCCATTATAATAAAAAAAGCACTGAGGGCTGTGCTGACTGAGGCTGAGGCTAAAGCTGTACAACCCAGGCAAAAAGCCAGTATCCTCACCTGTAAATATCTAGAAGACATTTGAATTAACACTACAGCATTGTTTTTGTATCCCAGTCTATAGCTAATTAGAGAATAATTATGTGTAATGAGGAAAACACAAGATTAAACTCTGACATATCCCTGATTGCCTGCTTCTCTTAGTATTCTTACTTTACCACCTGCCTACTTACTTACCTAGCTAGCTACATGCTTTGACAAATACTAGGATGACAACTGACCAGTGTGTTTGGCAAACATAATCAACTTTGGGTAATGTAAAGCTGCAGTTTAAAGTGCCACTGTTATTTAGCATTGTTTTGTCTTTTTTGTGCTTATTGAACACCATCCAGCCATCTCTCAGTCAGGGCTTTTCAGATGCCTGCTGTGCTGTGTGTTGTGCCTCTGCTGTGGACGTCACAGTTTAATCATCTACTTGTTCATTCTGGCACCAGTCAATGAAGACTCTTCATTTTTGTGATGTGCTCGCCATGCCCTTTTCAATCGATTAATACTTGCATCTCATGACCAACTGGCGTTTTCAGGTGCCAGAATAAACTTGTCACTAATGTCAATAGGTAGTTTTTGTTTACATTGATGTGTACATTTTTTTCATAATGGCAATGTGGCAGTGTGTTGGTGTGTTAATCAAGGACACTTAAGACTGATACTGAATTAAAAATGTGGAGCATGTGGATGTGATTTTTTGGTGGATGTGTGTTTATTCAAACATCACTGACCGCACAAGGGCATAAGCACTTTTTCTACTCATCTGTCAGTGTAGAACTAGAAGATACTACTTTAATGGAATGAATGAGATCACTTGGCATGATACTGGAAAGTAGACCGAAGATATAAGGGCAAACAAATGCAAATGATTTTCAATCGCCTTATTACATATGACATCAGTTAATTATTTGTCTTTATCCTACCTTCCTGCCTTTCCATTCCTGTCTCCCTTTCTTCCTCTATCTACACTCCTACCTACTCCTTTACTCTTTCATGTGCCAACAGTGTGGCTTCTTCCAACGGGCCCACTACAAAGACAAATTGCCTCAGTACCATGCAGTGAAGATTCCTCGCGAGGACCGGCCACAGTTCCAGACTGAGAAGTCAGGAATTGTCCATAAAAAGGAATGGGCCACGCACTGGAGCGACGGCACCTCATAAATGGCCTTGAAGGACCGACTGACTGAATTAATTGAAATCACCATGTGTGGCACTCCTGTCTATGCATTGGAACTAACAGACTTAAAAAAGTGCACATAGACTGAGATCATGACATCTTGTGCTCTCTGTACTGTGTCAGTACTTGCAGATTTGGTGGCCTGCTACACTGTGATCTATATACTCCCATGCTGCAGCCCGCTGATGGCTGGCCTTGCATAGTCTATTCATACTATGCTTCTGTATCAATGTGTTACAGTTAACACTGAAGGCCAACAACAATATTAGCACTAGTCTAGCTGCTCAATATGCTTCACAGCCTGCAGAAGGAGTGTCGATGCTCACATGGACTTCACTGTCTGTCATCAGGACAAAGGAGGACAGACAATCACAATACATGCATGAATGTAACATACAGTATAATCCTTGATGCATACAGACACACTGGACATTGTTGATGAAGAAGCCACTGCCCATGACAAAGACTACTTTTTGCCTTAACTACTGTAGGACTGACGATTTAAAAAATAAATAAATCATGTTTTGGGATTTTCTTTTAGCTAGCACTAGTAAACAATGGGGAAATGTCAGTTTGTATAATAGAAGTTAAATAATATGTTGCAGAACACTGAATGTGTTGTTGTCTGGGCTTTTGGATCACTCTGGAAATAAGTCCAACTGATGGTTTTTGTATACCTTTATTCAAGGAAAAGAAATGGCTTTTGTGTCGTTATCTTTTTCACTTTTGACAATATCAAATGTACTGTACATCGATAGTTCATTGCCTGAGTGAACTTGAACTAGAACAAAAAAAACAACAAACAGCCACGGCCATAGCACTGCAGTCACATGAAAACCAAACATGTAAGAAAAGACAGGCAATATTTACAATATGGTCTGTGCACTTTTAATGTTATCAATTTAAATTTCTGTACCAGTGTATAAAAGGATTATATGTGAAAACATGGTCTCAAATTAAAACCTATAATACTCTGAATGGTTGAATTAGATACATCATAATTATGAGGTTTTCAACAACAACACCTTTATTTTTTTTTTTTTACTGAGATATAAAACTATTTCACCAGGAGACATCACTACCTTTGTATTATTAGTTTTGAAACGTTCTAGTTGGATTATATTAACCTGCTTGTCGCACTTGATCCTGGTACTGTACTCCAATCACACCAGCCAGGGTAAAATAGTATGATCAGTTCAGTACTGACATTTCTAACTGCATACAAGTGCCTTATGGTGAAAGTTGCAGATTGTGAGCTACTGGTAAATAACACAAGGCAACTTGTCTGTCGGACACAAATAAGCATCCCTCCAACGTTTAACAAAATGAAGAAAGAAAAAAAGATTTATAGAAGAGCAGAACATGTCGGAAAGGAACCAGACAAACTTACTTTGGATCTCATTTGGGTCGATTAAGTGGCTGTAAAGCATCAAAAGTCAGCTTGTTTTGTTTAGGTATTGCTGGACAATCTTGTATTAACTGCATGAAGCTCCTTTTGCTGTTCTGACGCCCCTCCTTTTTTGTGTGACTCAGTGTTTTTATTTATTTTATGTTTGGCTGCACTGGTTTAACATTGTAAATATAATAAAAGGAAACAAACTAATCAGATAACGTATATTGTTTCATTGTCAGTACAATTATGGTACGTTTTAGGTAAGATTGACCAGTTCCTAGTTAACATGCAGTTCACTCGGAGAACACCAGATGAAGACAAAAGTCTGAAACTGAAATACCCCTCCGATACACAAAATTAATTAATACTGATATCTAATAGTTGCCATTATAAGTATGGACAAAATAATTACAAGATAATGAAACTTGTATGAAATAAATTTGCATTTATTTGTCATAGTCATAGAGTGTGGTCTATACCTAGTCTGTAAAGTGTCCAGAGATAACTTTTGTTATGATTTGGCACTGTAAATAAAATTGAATTGAATTTAAGTGTGTGTGTGTGTATGTGTATGTGTATGTGTGTGTGTGTGTGTGTGTGTGTGTGTGTGTGTGTGTGTGTGTGTGTGTGTGTGTGTGTGTGTGTGTGTGTGTGTGTGTGTGTGTGTGTGTGTGTGTGTGTGTGTGTGTGTGTGTGTGTGTGTGTGTGTGTGTGTATGTGTGTGTAACTAACACTGATAGCGGTTTTATACATAATAATAAAAATCATCATTAGGATAAGTCACGGGCCATGACCTCAGCCTGTCCTCTGGTTCAAACAAGAACGTAAAGGTCAGACATAAATAGCTCAAGGTCAGACAGACCTGAGCTTTAAAGGCTCAATTTCTGTTCTAAGTGGCTACTAGCAGGGAGGTCATAAAACTGGTCATGGTATTTTACTTTAGGCCCAGATAAATTCCCAGCAGCTACGCACAGCTGAACCAGCAGAAGGTGTGCGAGACAGATATTTAACAGAGTATTACAGCAGAGAAAAAAGAGACTGGATGTAAAAGGATTTAAGAATATGTGGTGAGGAAGGGAGAGAGGGACGCCACTCCGGGAGTTTCACCAAGATAATTGATTTAAAGTGTATGGCACACAGGTAAGTTCACTCATAAATGTTAAAAAGAAAGTACAATTTTATCATGTAATCTTTTTAAAAAGATTAACAAAATAATGAAATAAACCATACCAAGCATATGTGGCACAAACACTCTGAAGTAAACCTGCTCCCAAGACACGGCAGATGAGACAAGCGGGGACACCACCACCAGGAGCCACAAGCAGCAGCAGCAGCAGCAGGGCAAATCAGCGAGGCAAAGCAGCGAGGCAAAGCAGCGAGGCAAAGCAGCGTGGAAAAAAAACATCGGCAGACAAAACAGCAGCAACCCCCATAAGCTGGTTACAGTTAGTCCTAATCATGGGATAATACTGTTAGTGTTGCTAAATTACTGAGAAATGCTGGGGTGGCGTGCTAAGCTTATACACACATACCTGTTAATGACCAACTGGGGACATGCAGGAAGAACGAGAACTTGCTGAGCTTGGCTTTGAGGCCCTCACACTGAAGCTGCTTCAGCACCACCTTGAGTTTCCACAGATGCTGTTCAACAGTGGAGAAAAACACAACGATATCATCAAGGTATAACAATAAAGGATGACACTGCTGGTCACCGAAAATGCATTGCATCATCCTTTGAAAGGTGTTGGGTGCATTACAGAGCCCAAAAGACATTCTGTTCCACTAGAGAAACCATCGCTAAACCCTGTTCAGACCAAAGATTTGCCGCGAGTTAAAACTTTCAACTACTTGTAATGTGCAGGTCTGCAACATTCTGAAATCTGCCCGTTAAGACCAATGCGACGAGACGTGACAGTTTATCATCCCCCTAGCAACGACTCTCTGTACTTCCATTCTGACCTCCGACTTTTCAGGCTTTTTTTCGTAGCTGTATATAATTTGTAGCATTATCAAATATAAATTAGGACAGAGATAGTGAGATACTCACTACAGCTGCATTTATATAGAGATGAAACAGAGAAAATATCGTTTTATTTCTCTGATTCACTGCTTTGTTCTGGATTACTGCGCTCACTCTCCTTATTCATTGTATTGCTTGCTCGACCCTCTCTCTCTCCATCTCTCTCTCTCTCTCACACACGTTTGTTGAGCCTTAGTTCATAACGGCCTTTTCAACCAGCTGACAGTTATCAGTGACTTGACCAGCGGACTTTGCTAAGACTTGATTGGCTGTTGAAACAGGTGACGTATGTTACATTCTCAAACCAGCCGCTGGCAAATTAGTTAAAGTTAAATCGCTGGTGACGAAAAACGAGATGGGTCAGTTCACACTGCTGCAACTCTCACCTGCGACTTTCGAAAACACCACTTATCTCCAATTTACAATGCTGCACTTTCATCCCTTCCCAGGAGATTCAAAATCTAACCTCAAAGAACAACTGTTCATAAAGGGCCTCCAGTGACTTCAACAACTGTCATTATAAACCAGTAGAGCACCAACAAAGTCGAAACCAACTTCCCACCAACGACTGTCACTCAAACGACTGTCTGGTTCCAGTGAAATCATTGGCCACACAAGTTTAATTGAAATAGCCGGGGAATGCGAAAGGGTGGGGTGAGGGTACGTTTATGAGGGATGAAGAGAGGGGTCGAGGGAGTGATAAGAGAGGGTTGATCGCCAGGGATGGAGAACGGAGTCGATAGCTGGGGATGAAGGATGAGGAGGTCAGCTGCCGAGGGTGAGTTTTGGAGCGATATGGGGTTCTGTGTTGCGCAGGTCTGTTTAACACGTTTATGCGAAGGTAAAAATAAAATAGAGGGGCTAGTGCCCCAGCGAGCTGTTCTGGGTTAGTATACGCAATTATTTGGATTTAGGAATAAGAGAGAGGATTGGTGATGAAGTAAGTAGCCCAAAATGTGGGCGGAGCGGTTGAGTTAAGGCTGTGGATGGCTGTGTTGTTGACCTGCCTTATTTATGATGTCGACGGTAGTTTGGTTGTCTGGATGGATTTATGAGAATTACCACTCATGCCCCCAAAGAATGGCAATGACAACAATGAGGCATGGTTCGAAAGCGCAGGGGGAGGGGAGAGAAGAAGAAGTGACAGGGGGCTGCGTTGGCACAGAGCCTGATGTCGCTGGATCGAGGTACGTTGTCATTGTGGGTGAAGGAAGGTAAAGTAGAAGAGCCCGTGCTAGGTGGGGTTACAGGGGCAGGTGGACCTGATGTCGGCACTGTCGCATGAATTTAGATAGACCCCACAATTCCCCCATGAGCAGCAACCTTGTGCACATGGTGGCAACATACACCTTCCCCTTAACGGGCTGGAACGTTGAACAGGCCCGGCTCCCTGTCTTGACCGGTTGGGGAGGATGAAAGGGAGAAAGAAAGACATAAGAGACAGACATTCTCTCCATGGAGGACGGCCATCTGTCTTGACCGGTTGGGGAAGAAAAAAAGGAGAAAGAAAGACAGAAGAGACAGACAGTTGGACGAAGAGATAAAGACAGACATCCGTGAAGGTAGAGAAAATCGGAAACATTACCATTCGGAAAAACCAAGGGATGCGGGAAGGATGGGATGAGGGATGGTAGGGGTCGAAGGGGAGGGATTATGGATGAAGGGAAGGGAATGTTTTTTTGCGGGATAAGGGGTGGAAGAGGGTTGAAGGGGAGGGATGGAAAGGAGTAGAAGGGGAGGGATGAGTGACGGAAAAGAGTAGAAGGGGAGGGATGAGTGACGGAAAAGAGTAAAAGGGGATGGATCGGTTGTTGCGGGATGAGGGATGAAAGGGGGGCAAAAATGGGTCAAAGGGTAGGGGAAGAGGGGAGCGGTCGGCTGTCTCTTGTTGTGGGAATTTGGGATATTTGTAATTCATAATCATAGTTTTGTAAGTTCAGACACAGTTCAGTGTCTCTTCTGTCTCACATTCTTAATGGATAATGCAAATAACTAACTCATGATGATATATTGGCATATTTGTACATCTGTACCCTGTGTTAGAGACCTTGTGAAGAGAGAGGTTCAGAATGTTCAGAATTGTAATGTCTAAGGCATGTTTTTGTTTGGTCTAAAGACGTCACCCAACCAAGGCTATTCGCGTCCTGTTCCTCTCCCTAAAAGACTGTGCGAGATTTGGCACATCGTCATTTTCTACTAGACTCTATCTTTGTGAGGATGTAGGGATGAACGTTTTTTTGTCTGCAGAGGAAAATGCTTTGGCAAAATTAACCACGGAGAAAAAGCTGATCCTGTTTGTTGATCTTTATTGAAATATCTATTTCCACAACAATTTGGCGTCCCTGGGTGGGCACCCGGAGTGAGAGGTACAGGCTGGACAGGACTGACGGTGAAACCTGGGCACAGTGGAGTGAAGCTCCTTCCTCAACCTCGCCACAAATTCAGCTGAGAAGTGGGGCCTTACGTCCAACAGCAGGCGTGTCCTCTCCTGCCTACTGAACTCGGTGGAGGATCTCTTAAATAATCTCCGATGAGTTTCTTTTTGTTGGTGACGTCTAGAGGACGAGGGTGCCACTCCCTCTTCGCAAATGGTTAGAGTCCATTTGTTTGTTTGTTGACGTCTAGAGGACGTCTGGAGGATGAGTGTGCCAGTCCCTCTTACGCAAATGGTTCGAGTCCATTTGTTTGGTGGTTGACGTCTAGAGGACCAGGGTGCCAGTCCCTCCTCTGAAAATGGTTCGAGTCCATTTGTTTGTTTGTTGACGTCCACTAGGGCCCGAGAAGACGAGGATGCGGGACCCTCCTCTGCAGGAAGTTCGAGTCTTTCTGTTTTTTGACGTACAGTGAGAGTCTGTGCGAGGGCCGGCTAGCAGTTTGATCAGCTGCTCTCTTTTCAGTTCCAGTCTGATTAGTAGTACTGGTTTGTGAATACGTTGTCTCACAGTTCGAGTCTGTTTGAGGTGAATTACAGCAACGTTTCTGGTTAGCTCATGAGCAAGGTAAGAGATATTCCGGACAGTATGGTAGATAGTTTGTTGTAAGTCTATATGTGTGTTGTTCCCATGTGCATCTCTTTTTTCTCTTTCCCTCTCTACCCCATCTTTGTGTGTGTGCGTGCATGTTCGACAGCTGTGGAAAGAAGAGAGTGTGTAAAGGCTTTGTTTTAGCTCAAGGTCACATCAACGGTACTATCCTCCCTTTCATACGCGCTGAGGGAAGAGGGAGCAAAAGATAATATAGGGAGAGATTGTTTTTAACAGCAATAAATAACTAGAAACAAAATAAAGTAATTCAGTCGGTAGGGTGAAAACTCCGCTTGTGAAAACTCCCACAGGAATATATATATATATATATATATATATATACTCATAGAAACACTGCATGTACGATATGTAAAGCAACAATTAATGAGGTAACGTTACTGTTGAAAATGAATAAATATATAGATCTGTAAAAACCTATCTATAACCCATAAATATATATATAGATCCATAAACTGGATTCTAGAAAATCTTTGAACGGGTAAAAACGGGTAAATCACTGACCCACCCACTTTTATCAAGGATGTTTGCATTGGAATGAATGTTGCAGGCCTGTGTGTGTGTGTGTGTGTGTGTGTGTGTGTGTGTGTGTGTGTGTGTGCGTGCGTATGTGTGTGCCTTCATTTAAGACATGTTTTGACTGACCAGATGACCAATTGAGATAATGTATGTGCCTTGGCAAACTGCTATCAGCATGTTGAGCTGCTGGCTTTCATGGTTCCGAGTAAAAAAGGTTAATATGACTCAGCTGTGATCCAAATTGGGGAAAAAAGGCAAAATAGAATTGTTACATACATGCTGTGAACAAACAAATGAAGTTTTGCGGACTTTATCATTTTGACAATTGAAATTCAAAAGTTGGGTGTGGCTATAAAGGCCAATCGCCATTTTGGAACAGTGGCGCAGAAGAAAATCAGAAATAGGTGTGGTTGTGCTATCAATCGACATTTTGTAGTTGGGGCGCAGTTGAAATTTAGGTATTGGGCGTGGCTTGGAGGCCCGCCATTTTAGAACCTTGTCGCCATTTTGAATCAAACTTTGTGCAGTTTAAATTCTTGGTACACGTCACTTTTGCCAGGAGGGGTTTGGCAGACCGCCAGACAGGAGGTGGGTACAACAGATAGCACCAGCTGAGAGGGACTAACAGTTAGCTTTAGGCCCTAGTAGCATAGCTACCAGAAAGGCTAAGCTAAGTGTTAGCATTTACAATTGATTGCACCTATTACCATAGACTAGTTTAGCATAACTAGCATGGCTTATGCTAATCTAAATAGCATTGAGCTAAGACTAGCATATCAAATTAGACTTTGGCTATTGCCATAGACTAGCTTAGCATAACTAGCATAGCTAATGCTAAGCTAATTAGCATTGAGCAAAAAAACCTAGCATATCAATTTAGACTGTGGGTTTTACCATAGACTAGCTTAGCATAACTAACATATCTAATGCTAAGCTAATTAGCGTTGAGAAAAATAGCATATCAAAATTATACTGTGGGTATTGCCATGACCTAAGTTAGCATTACCAATATAGCTAAAGCTTTACTAGCTAGCATTAAAGCTAAAGAGTTAACAGTTCAATTGATTTCAATATCACTAAAGACGAGCTTAGCATAACCAAGGTAAGCTATGCCCAAACTTACTACCAGTGAAACATAGAAATAGCATCCTCAGAGGAACAATGAAGCACATAATTGACACGGCAGTGCAACTCTAGACAGACCTAAACTAAGCGAGATGGGGCCAACTCAAAGCAAACGCGACGAAGGCATAGCCCTAAGCCCAAATCTCCAGTACATGAACAAAACTACGGTGAATCTTGCGTTGACCAATTAAAAATTCTGGGCCACTGAGGGCGGTTTTCCCAATACAGGCAGTTTTAGTCTCAGACAATTGGATTCTGAAAAGTAACCTCAGGCAGAAGGAGAAAGATGACAGGGAAAAGCAAAAGAGCAGGAGGGGCAGAAGAAAGGAGTCTTTCAAAGCTGATTGGGCCGACGAGATAGCTGGCTACAGGAAGCCAGGCTGAGAGACAGAAGGCAGCAGACAGGCAGGGAAAGGGTAACCTCTCCTCCCCCTCCTTCTTCTCTGTGTCTTAAACTAGATGTGACCCTTGACCTCGACTCGGCTCCTCCGACCAGGCTGGCTCCCCAACCAGCCTACCAGCAGCAGGCTCAGCAGGCTCAGCCCCAGATCCAAGAGGCTGCCCAGCCGGCACCACAACCGCACCAACCACTCTACCCCCTCGACGACCTGGCTGCACTGGGGAGGGGGAGACGTGGCCAACCGGCCACCACAACAGGCAGATACAGGGGAAGAGGCAGAGGACTCGGCCCCCGGCGATCGCGATCATCTACACAACCCCCCCACCTATGTGCACGAGCTGGCTCCCACTACACCAGGAACAAAAAACCTGAACGGCGTGACGAACATGAAAGAGGCTGCCGCCCTGTTCCCCAAGGTCAAGGATGGATGACAGAAATATGCAGCGGAGCTCCTGACTCTTTGCCAGCATTTCCGACCTACCACAAAGAGACAATCACCACAGAGGTTGTGAAAAAGGCAGAGGGCGTGGCCGAGGGCCAAGGGGGCGAGAAGCTATTTCATCTGCGGAAAGCATGGACACTGGCGAAACGACTGCCCAGAGCGTGAACAATGGCGGACCAACCGCCAGGGAATTCCGACATGGACCGGACACAGGCCATCCGAACGGAACACGTGAATACACCAACACATCCACATTCTCTCCATGACACAGTTTATTTTCCATACTGCAGGCTATTAAATGCTTAGAAAACACACAAACACATCACAAAACTTGCAGGAATGTATGCTTCACTAAACTCTGCTGCCTATAAGAATCTACCCACACTAACACTCACTGTTGCAGCCTTACCCCTCACATTCCTAGTAGATTCCGGAGCGACAGAATCTGTTATACAACAGACCGATTTCAAACACCCAAAATGAGCAGGAGATGTGTTAGAGATCTTATGTGTGTGTTAGGTATAAACATTAACTCAGGCCCTAAAGGCCTAACCATAATAAAAAATGATTCAAACACTAAAGCCTTTCTGACTTCTCTTGATAATGCGGCTACTTACCACTATCTATGCCCCCCCCCCCCCCCCCCCCCCACACACACACACACACACTCGAGCCTCACTGCAGCACATTGTGCTGCACACATCTGCTTAAGGAAAGATATTCTATTTGAACAAACATGGTTTAAACAAAGTACTCTGTGTGACAGTTTAGAACTGCAATGCCTGTATTGGGATAACACACGCTGTGCAATTTTTGTGTGCCTGCCTAACCTTTCCTTCCAAGTGCCGCAGTTCCCGTATGTTTCCCTGATCAAAACACAGGAGCCGCAACAATCTGGAACCTTGGTTGACAAAATGCATCAAGGCGACCGGATGGAATCAAACGGCCGACCCCGCAACTGAGCATCATCAGGTTTAAAGGTGCATCGAGTAACAATTCAAAAGGCAGTTGCTGCTCTTGAGAACGGTCGAGATTTAAACGTCAAAACCCAGAGGTATCCTCTACATCACACTTCACTGCACCACACGGAAAGATAATGATTAATAATGTCACTGACGTACCAGAACTGAAACGAGTGCCACCGCAAGTGTGGCCACAAAACCGGCACAATGTAGGTTTGTTTAAAAAAAAAGAAAAAAAAAGACACACCTGTTGTAATCACCCCAAAATCCTTATAGGCCCTGCCAGCGACAGAATCCATTACGGAAAGAGGCTGTGGAGGGCATCAAACCGGTGTTTGATGCCCTCCACCTGAAAGTAAGTGGCTTTCTGTTATAGATTTGGCTAACGCTTTCTTTAGCGTCCTCATACACCCGACAGCCAATATTGGTTTGCATTCACATTTTAAGGTAAAGCATGAAGTTTACCCGACTGTGTCAGGGGCTGTCAGAGTCTCCAACCATCCTCAACGCTACTCAGCGTGAGAATTTATAGTCCTTAAGTCTGCCACAAAACAGCGCCTTGCTGGCACATGTGGATGATTTAATGATTTGCTCTCCTACTAAGGAGGCTTGCGTCGCGGACACGCTAGCCTTGCTTACACACATTATATCGCAATAGGGGAAAATACTTTCCCAAAAGTGCATCTCTGCCATCCAAGAAATCCCAAAACCAATCACAAAGAAACAGGTTATGAGTTTTCTTGGCATGACATCATACTGTAGACAGTGGATCCCTGACTATGCAAGCATCGAGGCACCTTTGGCGGCCATTGCTCATGGTCAGGGTCTAGCAGCACGGGACAAAGTCGCTTGGACGCCTGATGCAGAAAAAACATTCCACGATCTAAAGCTAGCTCTACAGACACCACCAACTCTGGGCCTCCCAGATTGCAACGGGCCATTTACACAAACCGTTGATAAAAATGGACACTACATGTCCTCCGTCTTACTGCAGGATTAGGGGGCAAAAAAAACAAAAACAAAAAAAAAACGGTTGCATACTTCTCATCAAAACTAGACCCTATGGCAGCCGGTTTCCCAGCCTGCCTTAGAGCTGTGGCAGCTGCGGAGAAGGCAGTCATAGCTTCTCGTGACATTGTCGGTTACTCTCCACTAACCTTGTTAGTCCCACATGCAGTCTTAATGATTTTGTTAGAGGAGAAAACCTAAAAAAATCTGTTCTCCGCAAGATGGTGAAAATACAACACCATTCTGCTCGAACTGCCCAATATCACTGTACGGCGCTGCACTCTACTCAATCCTGCCACATTGCTCCCTACTCCTGAGAAACAGAAGTCCCATGACTGTGTGGCTATTATTAATGAAATCTGTTCCCCAGACCTGATCTTCGCGAAACACCACTCACCAACCACGACATTGAACTTTTTGTGGGCGGCTCAGCATCAAGGGACCCGGGAACAGGCCTTAACCAATCAGGTTTTGCAGTCACCATACACAAAACATTTTTGGCAGAACTTCTCCCGTCTAACTATTCAGCACAAGCCGCTGAGCTTGTGGCCATGACTCAAGCATGCAAATTAACTAGAGGTAAGACTGTCACTATTTCCACAGATAGCAGATATGCATGGAGGGTTTGCCACTCGTTTGGACAAATTTGGGCAAATCGAGATTTTCTCACTGCATCTGGCAAACCCATCGCCCATTACAACTTGGTCGCTTCCCTCCTTGAGGCTTTGCTGTTGCCACATCACATCGCCATATGTAATATAAGAACATACACATAAAACAGACTATGTCTCACTAGGAAATGCCCGTGCTGATGCTGCAACCAAGGTCGCAGCTAAACAACCGCTGATAACACAGCTTGCTATCACTTCCAGCCCGCTGTAACACCCTATGCAGACTTAAAAGAGCTGCAGAATAGAGCCACACTAAAAGAGAAATGGGCGTGGAAGCAAGCTGGCAGTGTGATGAAACAAAACATTTGGTATGGGCCTAATGACAAGCCCTGTTTGCCGGATTATTTGTTTCACCATTACACTAAATTGATGCATGGTCGAGACCACGCGTCAAAAGGGGGGATGACACGTGATATCCAAAGACATTGGATGACACGTGATATTTAAAGAAATTGGTTCACAAAAGGGTTTCTCACTGTACAAAATTATTTGTGATCTCTGCAACAAACAATGCAGGCAGAGGCATTAGAGCAAACAGAGCGCCCATCCCCCAGCAGTGAGACCTTTGATCACTTACAAATGGACTTCATAGAACTAACACCAAGTGAAGAAAAGGAATTTTTCCTCGTCATGGTCGACAGGTTCTCAAAGTATGTAGAGGCTTTTCCCACTTCAAAGCAAGATGCGTCAACAGTGACAAAAGCCGTACTAACACAGATACTTCCCAGATGGGGAGTCCCCTTACGAATATCAAGCGACAATGGGACCCCTTTTGTAAACGCTGCACTTAAAAACATCAGTCAGTACCTCGGTTTTGACCTGAGGCGGCTGATTGCAGCTAGAAAATGGGATCCTAAAGTACCCACTAGCTAAAAGCTGTAAGGAAACAAAACTGCCCTGGACAAAGGCCATCCCCATTGTGTTGATGTACATGAGGGGGAGAATCAGTTCCAGAAATAATCTCAGCCCGTTTGAAATCCTGTTTGGTCGGCCTTTGCGAACTGGGATTGGGTCTGAGCGAAGGCAATTCCCTGAGACAGGGTGTTGTGAAGATGAGATGCTGCGATATTGTACACATCTAACCTCTGTTCTCTCTGATATTCACAAGCAGGTGAATAGCTGGATCCAGGTGAATGGGTAGCGGTCCAAGATCTGAGAAGGAAATCTTGGCGATCAAGAAGGGCCCTACTAGGTGCTGCTCATCACAGAAACTGCAGTAAAGGTCGCAGAGAGGGCCACCTGGATCCACGCCTGCCACTGCAAAAGAGTCACGGAGCCATCAGACGACGCCCTCGTACAGACAGATCCAGGGAAACAGATGGCATCGATCTTCCAAGGCCAGCCACTTCAGGGGGGGTTGAGACGCCACCTGGACCTGTTGCCGGCTCAACACCTACTACTCCTGCTGCTGAACGAGTCCTACTCCAGCCTCGCAGATCGAAACGGACAGGAACTACACATTGTGGACATCGCCTCGGTCACCCGACCGGAGCAGAATGCCTGGTAACGAGCTGTGGCTCTAACCGTTCTTGTTATGTCTTAGCCCAACATCCTCACGGTGTGGGCATGGCACTGCATGCGGCCTCGCTCCCTGGTTGGGGGTTCTGAACATCAGTGCCGTCAACTACGAGGGATCGACAGTCAGATTCAGAAACGTCACAACTACTCTGAGTCAGGTGCATCATTCAGTGATGACGACAAACCCCACACGGTTTGTGCCGGACATCACTTGACCAAAATCTAGGCACGTCTTTTTGCAACTAGACAGTGAGTGCCACGTGCAAAAGCGCATGGAACGCTGCCTACACCAACCCTGAGTACAAGAATGCGGGCCCTTACCTGGGCAGACTGAACCTCACACACACCCACAGCCTGGCCTCTCAAGGGGGTGTGTGCCACGTTATCGGGACAAAATGCTGCACCCATGTGCTTGCATTAGGTGACAATTTGACTCATGTTGTCGCCCCATTGAATGAACTGTTGAGAGAAAAGCAAAAGTCAGAAGCCCATGACGGCTGGGACCTTGGTCATGGCTCACAATGGGGGGGATGGAAAATCCCGCCGTCAGATTACTACTCCCTGTGTTGATCGTGGCGGTGGTAATGTTGCTGGTCATTTGTTGCGTGCTGCCTTGCTGCAGAGCTCTTGTGGTTTCATTAATGAGCTCCGCCACGGGGTAGTACCCACGAATCACCATGGGCCCAGATGAAGATCTGTGGGTACCACTGTTTTTGGATTCAGATATTGAGTCAAACTGATGTAAACACAAAATGTGAATGTTAGAGTGTGATTACACTACAACCACATGCGTGATGACAACAATAAAATTCTCACCCTTTTGTGCAAACCATGCCATGTAATTGTGTGCAAACTGTCTCACTCAGGTCTGCCTGCTTGCCTGTCCGACCTTAGCTCCTTTACCCTCTACAGCTTGACCAGACTGCTACAAAGGGGGGGGGGGGGGGGGGGTTGTTAAGATATCCTTCGTCTCAACCCGGTGAAGAGTGACAACAGACTTTGTCAAGGGGGCTGTAGAAATTAGAAAGTTGCTGAGCGGTGACGGTGAGTGGGGGCCCTGTGGTTAGAAGTTTGGCCAAATACATGTATGCTGTATCCGCACCTTCTTTTTTAATCATATTTTATCATTTTTCCCCTTCAGGGTGGATGTTTCAAGCCACCAGGTCAATTTCTGGCCTGTGGTAGTGAAAGAAAGAAAGGGGTTTATCTGTATTATGCTATTCATCGTTTGTTCCTTTCCCCCTCACTCATTTATTACATGATAATTACCTTTGTGACTATTCCAATCACTGTTTTTACTCAAATTACCTTCATTCATCTATAATATAAACAACTTTTTCTCCAGTTTTGATGCATGCTATTTAAAAAAATGCTAAAAATTGAAATATAGATAAATTACAAATTTCCTGTTTTAGTGAACATAAAATGTTCAAAGGGGGAACTGTTGTGGGAATTTGGGATATTTGTAATTCATAATCATAGTTTTGTCAGGTCAGACACAGTTCAGTGTCTCTTCTGTCTAACATTCTTAATGGATAATGCAAATAACTAACTCATGATGATATATTGGCATATTTGTACATCTGTACCCTGTGTTAGAGACCTTGTGATAAGAAAGGTTCAGAATGTTCAGAATTGTAATGTCTAAGGCATGTTTTTGTTTGGTCTAAAGACGTCACCCAACCAAGGCTATTCGCGTCCTGTCCCTCTCCCTAAAAGACTGTGCGAGATTTGGCACATCGTCATTTTCTACTAGACTCTATCTTTGTGAGGATGTAGGGATGAACGTATTTTTGTCTGCAGAGGAAAATGCTTTGGCAAAATTAACCACGGAGAAAAAGCTGATCCTGAAGAAGAATCTATTTCCACAACACTCTCAAGGGGCCTGTTTCACAAAGCAGGTTTAGTGAAAACTCTGAGTCTGTTAACCCTGAAATGAGGGAAACTCTGAGTTTTCCGTTTCACAAAGGGAGGTAACTCAAACCAGAGACAGAGGGGTAACTCTAGCCTGTTTCACAAAGAGAGGTAACTTAACCTCTCGGTCAGTTACCATGGTAACATGCTCTCTGAAACTAACCTGGTTGGGACCAGGTTTTTCTCAGAAAACCTTGAGTTTCTCTCTGTCTCCGCCCTCTTTCAGCTACACACGGTGTTTGATTTCCTCATACATTCATTCAGCGGGCCAGTTTTGGTGTAGTATAGTTCCGTCTGTTTTTTCAGAAAATCACTGCAAAAATCAGACATTAGAAGTTATATTAGGTGGCGACTATTTCACTACCATGGCATGTCCCTTTGATAATGATCCCGTGGATGAAGCTGCAGCATTACTGCACAGAGAATTAAATATTCATCGGGAGATGATTATCAAACTATTGATTATAGATGTTCTTGCATTTCCAGCCAATTCTCTTTTTGAGCGGTACCGTTTCATATCACAGCAGATATTGTGTGTTGCGCTGCGTTTTTTTGCTAAAGGGAGTTTTTTTTTATACAACGTAAATAAATCATTCAGTGGGCCTATATAGAAGTTATATTAGGTGGTGACTATTTCCACTACCATGGCATGTCCTTTTGATAACGATCCCGTGGATGAAGGTGACGCATTACCGCAAAGAGAATTAAATATTCGTCGGGAGATTATTAGTACTGCAGCCATAATTACAAAATGAATGAAATGGATCTTTTGAGTAAGTTGAATGTATTTGACTCAGCGTTTCTTAAATATAATCCCAGCTTTTTTTGCAATTCATAGGTTCAAAAGTGTGTGCTTTTAATTGGGTTACCGGTATATAAACTACTCCTATACAGCCTTCTGATCCAGAATATCACCTATAATGCGAGGGGGTCCATTTTACGGCAGGGGTGCTGAATATGCACAACACCGTTTCATGTCACAGTCCATCTCATCCCTCCTTACATTTCCAACATTAACAACCAGTAATGCTCTAATATCAGAGCAGATATTATGTGTTGCGCTGCGTTTTTTTGCAAATGGGAGTTTTTTATACAACATATAAAACAGCCACTTACGGTAATATTTACTTTACCATGTAAAACATGCTCAAAATGAGGCGTCACCATGAGATTGTGCCGATGTTTTACCTGTTTGAACAATGTTTTTATTTTTCATCTTAAGCTGCTGCCAAGTGCGCTTCTCCCCCGCGGGGTTGCACTTAAATTAAATAAACTTATAGGCTCCCACTCAAGCAGTTTCCCCTGTGATATTACTGTGATTGCAACGGGACTACATTTAAACTTATGCACAGACCTGAGCAGCAATGTTCTCCCGCACCGTCTCACCTCTCTTTTGCTGCAGCAGCGGTGTAAACCTGCTCAAACTCACCGTATGAGCGCATTAATATTTACAGTTCCAGTTGTAGCGTAGCCCTCCCCTTCCCTGTTGCTATGGTGACTCATCGAATCAGGGCTCCATTGATGCTGTCTTTTTTTACTTCTGGTGCACGCACTCCAGGTCAAACTACTCTGAGTTGATCAACCTAACGCAAAGCTGCTGTTCTGGAACCGAAAACTCAGAGTTTCCTATCTCAGAGTAGATCAACTCAGAGTTCAGGGTTAGACTCAGAGTTTTTTGAACCTGCTTTGTGGAACGTACCCAAGATGGGGCCGCGGATGGCTGCCTCGATTTGTTGGTGCGCTTTGTTTTGTTTGTAAACACGTTTTTTGTTTGGGTTCACAGGTCTCTTTCACCAGAGAACAACTAATGAACATTCGGGTAACAACTCCATGGGTTTGTTTCCTGAATTTCTGGCCCCCACATCAGTTCTGGTGAACTTTTTAGTCAAAGGTGCCCTCACCTTTACAACTTTACGCCGTCGCAGAGGGAAACGAGCCGGTGCACTCGTGCACCTTCGCCAGAGGGGAAGACGCACGTCGCTACCTGGAATATTTCTCTCCAACGTGTGCTCACTGGGCAATAAAATGGACGAACTTCAGCTTCTGTTGAGGAGAGACAAGGACTTCAATTCATCCTCTGTTTTGTGCTTCACCGAATCATGGCTGTGCAAGAACATCCCGGACTCTGCGCTACAGCTGGATGGATTCCAGCTTCACGGAGTGGACTGTGACACGCGGCTCTCTGGCAAAACAAAGGGTGGAGGTATTTGTTTCTACACCAACAGCGGCTGGTACAACGATGTAACGGTGATACAATGACACTGTTCTCCCCTCCTGGAAACTTTTATTATTAACTGCAAACCATTCTACTCCCCACGTGAGTTCGCTTCCTTCATTCCGGTCGGTGTTTACATTCCACCGGAGGCCAACGTGCAGGACGCACAGCGTGCGCTCGCCGATCAGATACTGGAAGTGGAGCGGACCAACCCGGACTCCTTAGTTATTGTCCTCGGGGATTTTACCAAAGGTAACCTCAGTCACGAATTGCCCAAATACAGACAGTTTATAAAATGTGCAACCAGGGAGGGGAACACTCTGGATCACTGTTACACAACAGTCAGTAACGCCCATCACGCCGTCACCCGCGCTGCACTGGGACACTCTGACCACAACATGGTCCACCTGATTCCTGCCTACAGACAAAGACTAAAACTCTCTAAACCTGTGGTGAGGACATCAAAGAAGTGGACCAGTGAAGCTGCAGAGGACTTAAAGGCGTGTCTGGACTGTACTGACTTAGATGTCTTCAGGACTGCTTCCACCAGTCTGGATGAGTACACAGAAGCTGTGACCTCATACATCAGCTTCTGTGAGGACTGCTGTGTACCAACACACACCAGGGTGACTTATAACAATGACAAGTCCTGGTTCACACGCAGACTGCGACAGTTGAGGTCTGACAAGGAAAGGGCTTTCAAAAGTGGCAACAGAGTAGAGTACATAGAGGCCAAGTACAAGTTTAGCAGGGCGGTGAGGGACGCTAAACAGCTGTACTCCAAGAAGCTCCAACATCAGTTCTCCTCTAACGACTCTGCCTCTGTTTGGAGGGGGCTCAGGTATCTCACCAACTACAAGCCAAGAGCCCCCTGCTGCTAACGACCAACGCCTTGCCAACAACCTCAACGACTTCTACTGCCACTTTGAAGATCACCTCGACAGTACTCAACCCCCCCCCCCCCACCACACTACCCACCAGCTCCAGCCCACCAGCCCTTCTCCCCCGACCACCACAATAGAGACTGCACACCTCTTACCACTACAGCTGCCCCTTCCCACCTCCCCTCCACCGACACCTCTGTCTGTCCTTGAGAGAGATGTTAACAGGCTCTTCAAGAGACAGAACCCTCGCAAAGCTGCTGGGCCAGATTCCGTGTCTCCATCCGGCCTGAAGCACTGTGCAGACCAGCTGTCTCCTCTGTTCACGGACATCTTCAACACCTCACTGGAGACATGCCATGTGCCAGCTTGCTTCAAGGCCTCCACCATCATCCCAGTCCCCAAAAAACCAGGACCCACTGGACTAAACGACTACAGACCTGTCGCCCTGACCTCTGTGGTCATGAAATCCTTTGAGCGCCTGGTTTTGTCCCACCTCAAATCCATCACAGACTCACTCCTGGATCCCCTGCAGTTTGCCTACAGAGCCAACAGGTCTGTAGACGATGCTGTTAACCTGGCCACACACTTCATCCTCCAGCATCTGGACTCTGCAGGATCCTACGTCAGGATCCTGTTTGTGGACTTCAGCTCTGCATTCAACACAATCATCCCGGCTCGTCTGCAGGACAAGCTTTCACGACTCAACGTGCCCGACTCCACCTGCAGGTGGATCACTGACTTCCTGACGGACAGGAAGCAGCACGTGAGGCTGGGAAGCCTCACCTCGGACTCCAGGACAATCAGCACCGGCTCTCCGCAGGGCTGTGTTCTTTCTCCCCTGCTCTTCTCCCTGTACACTAACAACTGCACCTCCAGTCACCAGTCCGTCAAGCTCCTTAAGTTCGCAGATGACACCCCCCTCATTGGACTCATCTCTGGTGTGGATGAGTCTGCCTACAGATGGGAGATCGACCATCTAGTGACTTGGTGCAGGGAGAACAACCTGGAGCTCAATGCTTCGAAAACAGTGGAGATGACTATAGACTTCAGAAAGAGCACAGCCCCACCCTCCCCCATCATCCTGTGTGACTCTCCAGTGGACACTGTGGAGTCCTTCCGCTTCCTGGGCACCATCATCTCCCAGGACCTCAGGTGGGAGCCAAACATCAGCTCCCTCATCAAGAAGGCTCAGCAGAGGATGTACTTCCTGAGGCAGCTGAAGAAGTTCAATCTACCGCGGACAAGGCTGGTCCACTTCTACACTGCCATCATCGAGTCCATCCTCACCTCCTCCATCACTGTCTGGTACGCTGCTGCCTCTTCCAAGGACAGGTGCAGACTGCAGCGTATCATACGTTCTGCAGAAAAGGTGATTGGCTGCAACCTCCCTTCTCTCCCAGAACTCTACTCTTCTAGGACCCTGAGGAGAGCAAGGAAGATAGCTGCTGATCCCTCCCACCCTAGACACTATCTGTTTGAACCCCTGCCCTCTGGCCGGAGGCTGCGGTCCATCAGGACCAAAACCTCCCGCCACAAGAACAGTTTCTTCCCCTCTGCCATCAGGCTTTGGAATTCTGTTAAAGACACTTAACTGTCATTCGTTATATTAACGACATCTGGAACTCATACGCTATATTAACGTACCCAAACCCCTTTTTTTTTTTCACTGGACACTTTAACTTGCACACTACCACCTGCACTGGTCATGCAAATACACTCACTTATATTTCATGTATATATGTATATAATGCAATGCTATATGTTTAGTTTGCTTGTGTTCATGTTTATATTTATGTAGGCACTGTCAAATCAAGTCAAATTCCTTGTAATGAAAATTGCCTGGCAATAAACCTGATTCTGATTCTGATTCTGATTCTGATTCTGATTGTGAGATAAATGGATGAACTGGGTTGAAGTGTGGATGAGTGTCTGGGAACCATCAACGTATGAGGTGAAAATTAGCTGTTTGGACGTCGCTTAGATGGTTGGGATGTAAGTTTGGTAGGCTCGGATTTTCAATAGCATGGTCAGGTACCCCCTGCCTGAAAGCGGTCGAAGTGGCTCCTATGTGAAAGGAGTGGCTAGAGTACCGTTCGTGTAAAGTCCCGATTTGACCGGATTCGGTGGAGATGGTGGTGGAACCGGAAGCAGGTTGCGACCTGGCCCAATACCGTGATAAAAAGCTCGTCATGTGGAGAGGCGTGGAGGGATAGTCTCTGATTTACAAAGGTGAGGATGGTTCGGAGGGGCATAGAGGAGAGTTGAGACGGAAAAGGTAAATGGGGTGAGAAGCGCTGTACCGGTCGGTGTTACTTCTTTTAAGGTTGGATGTGAGGGGATATCCAGGGAGTGGATAGAGATGTTGTTGAGGCTTGCGCACAGCAGTGGGACATAGGTGGATGGAGAGGTGGGGAATTTCAAACACCTGAGAAACCCGAAAAGTGTAAACATGGACCAGAGTGAGTTGACAGATGGGGAAAAGTATCCTGAACGAGTGCGGGCGGACCCAAAGATGCCAGTCGGACCCTAGCGAAGGAAGGGGAGGAGAAAGGATGCCAGGATGGAGGGATGCATGTGCGGGGATTGGAAGTGCAGCCTGTGGACATAGGGATGAAAGAACAGAAGAGAAAACATGTGACCAATCAGATACAGAGGGAGCCGACACTGCGGGACATACGTCCTAGCCCTCAAGGAGGGCTTGGGGAGGCTATGGCATGACATCATTGGCGTGCCTCGTGCTAGTGATGCCGAAATGAGAACCTGCCTGGAGTCGTGTAGATGGTGGCGGCGGGAGGCAGTCCAGTCGAAGACGGTCGTAGCATGGGAGGGAGCCGCGAGCCTGCGGTCGGCTCGTCGCGAGTATCTGAGGGACGTCAAGAAGGGCAGCCTCCTTATGAAGGACGGCATAAGGAGGCTGCCCTTCTTGACCCCAGTGAGGTAGCGGAGGTGAGGGTGAAGCTGGGCTGGAGCCGCAGAACATGGAGTATTGCAAGAAGCCGCCTGCAGGATGCAGACGGTAGGACACAGGAGAGACAGCGGGGCGGCCGGCCGCGTCGGAGTGGGGCCGACGGAGGAGACAGTTCCGAAGCCGATGAGTTGAGGAACAGCTTGTGGTCCATAACGGAGCTGGCATGAAGGCTATAAATGACTTAGAATACGTATTTGGTTGGGTCTAACCAGAACAAATGGTCCTGGTCCTGGAAAACTGAGACGAACGAGAGAGAGAGTGGGTAAGACATGAATATATACTGTATATGGTTGCACAGGTGGTTGTGTTAATGGGGCACGGGTTGTTTAACTGTGAGGCGTGAGTGGTGGAATTAGTGACGGGAGAGGGGTATGGTCTTGTTCCTGAATCTCCGCTAAATTAACTACATGAAAAACCTGGCTCTCCACACCAGACATTTGGACCAGTTTCACCCTGGTCAGATGCCTAAATGAACTGATGAAGCCTCTTGGATGAGAGGTGAAACCACCAACTCCAGTTGCTTTTGATTTAAATTTATTTGGGGAGAACGATGACCTGGACAAATGAGAACATTCACAGGCTTATTGCACAACATTTTGGGTCAGCAACCCTTAAAATGGTGCAGCAACATGAAAGGTTGCCTCGGAAAATTGCAGATTACAGAAAGCATCTACGGTTTAGTCTGAGATGCAAACAACAAAGGCTTACTAGCCTATGCTTGAATTCCTCTATGAGAGGGCATTGAGTGGAGAAAATCATAGAAAGGGCTCAAAATCAACTCCTCAATGAACAAATAAGACAGGTCAAGTTCACTATCGAAAGGGCTAAAAGAGAAAGCGGACCTCTCACTATTGAAACTGACATCAATCTTACCTGGTTCTATCATGTAGAAAGTTATTGATTTCACCTTGAAAGCCCAACTATCTCAACACAACAAGAGCAAAGAAAGACAAACAAAGAATTTCACAATTTACAATCCTGGAATATTGACAAAAACCCAGAAATACTCACTTGGAGGCAAAAAACTGACACCGCAGTATAGAAAGGAACACATAACAGATGGGTAAAGAATTATTCGGACAGAAATCTTACCCACCCAGAGAAGGTCCTAGCCAAGGGCTTAAACTTTGCCACGAAACCAAAAGAGTTACTGTCAGGTTCAAACAACCTAAAACATCCAAAACATAACAAAAGAGAGAAACACAACAGTTATATGTTTTACTTGCAAGGAGAACGGACAGAGATGCGTTCAGTCACAATCTCCTACCGCTCTGAAACACACTCGGCCGAGCCCTTTCTTTTTAATTCCTTACGGTGGTCCCTAGTTACAATATGAGTTATAGCTCTAAAGGTGAGGGGGCACACAACTGCAACTCGTCACATTTAAACAATTCATTATCTTCACGAGTTACAACTCTAAGGGAGAGGGGGCACATGTTGCTCGTCCTTGAAACATGTTCTGTCTTTAAACAGATGAGCAGTTTCTGTTTTTGCACAGATACCTCTTTGGTGACTCATCAGCAGTCATGCTTATCTGATTTCTTCTACCTCCAACACAACTCTGCACAGATTGGCTATACACACACACCAAGTAAGGTTAATTTATATGTAAAGGCAATTGGAGTAAATATGAAATTACTTTATGTACAATTATTCCAACAGTTACCCATAGTGGAGTTAAATACAGCTACAGAATCTGCTCTAAAGAAAAACAACCTAACCGGAACTAAGGCTGAACAGCTAAGGTTAAAAGTGTCAGCAACATTGTGCCAAGCTAAGGTCCCCCCCATCCAACCTCACCATCGAGGAGAGAAAAGCAGTAACAGCTGTTGTTGTTCTCAATACAACTGATTACCAGGCAAAGATCTCTGCACTACTCAGTGACTCTAACACTTACAAAACTCTGAAACGAGACCCTACCAGCGGTTACAAAAAGAAGGTTATAGAGTGTCTACAGCAACTACAAAAAGAATGGGTCATTGACAAATCACATTTTTACAGGCTCTATCCCCAGGACTCAATTCCCTGCTTATATGGACCCTCAAAAATCCACAAAGTAGGGGCCCCGCTCAGGCACATTGTCAGCAGCATAAACTCGGTCACTTACAACATTGCCAAGCACATAGCCGATATCCTGGCACCACTGGTGGACAACACCCCACACACAGTGTTGGTAACGTTACGTTAAAAAAGTAATTTGTTATAGTTACTCACTACATGTTCCAAAAAGTAACTGAGTTAGTAACTGAATTACTCTATAATAAAAGTAACTAGTTACCAGGAAAGTAACTATTTGCGTTACTGTTAAAAAAAGTTGCTATATGTCAAAGAATTTAGATTTTTCTGAGCAGTTTTCACAAGACAGTTTTATTCATGTATCTGTCATGTATCCGGCTAACCCATGTAGCCTAACCATCCTACTCTTCAAACAACTGATTGTATCTAAGAAGCAGCAGCATTTCAAACCTCTTGTCAGACAGCCTGTTCCTCTTTGGGGGGTGGAGGTATCCGTGTTTTTGGCCACTGGCTTTGCAGATGCGACATGGGTGTCGTTGTGAGATGAAATCACTAAATCAGTTTTGCTTGCAACAGATGTTGACAAAGTCTTCGCTCCTGGACATAATGTTCACTTTACATGCACGTTCTTGCCTTCGACCTCAATGAATTTGAAGTAGTGCTTATATCTCCACTTAGAAAATTCCAACTTTTCATCGGATTGCTCCGAACTCGCCATTAATTCTGCTTCTTCGATTCAGTTTGTGTGTGTGTGTGTGTGTATGTGTGTGTGTGTGGTGCGCATGTGCGCTTGTGTGTAAAAACACTGGCTCTGATTGGCTACCATGAAACATGACTCTGCCTTAGCCAATTGCTCATCTGGTTGTTAACCCAGCCAGTCTCCTCTAGCAGTTTGTGTATGGAGCATGGAGCCAAGGTTGCGTTCGGATTACGCAGTTGATTCAATCGATTCATAGTAACGCACCATATTTAACGTTCAGTAACGGTAACGGCGTTGTAACAGAGGAAACAGTAATTAGTTAGATTACCCCGTTACTGAAAAAATAATGGCGTTAGTAACGTGAAAATACTTAAACGCCGTTATTCGCAACACTGCCCACACCACATCCAAAACTTCATAGAAGGGAGTAAAATAAGCCATCTATGCAAAAGAAGAGAAACCATCGCTAAACAGAATGACACACTAGTGACGGGAGCGCAAAAGGGCAAGGTGGCGAAGGACGGCTGCTTTTATAACAGCCCAACTCATTATGGCCACCAGTGGCACTAAACACAAGCAGTGACCTTCTCCAGATTTGGGGAGGATATAAATAAATGGACTGTACAATGGAAGAATCTGAAACTTCATTCAGATGTATATTCAGGTTTTATGACCTATGCCATGAAACAATATTTAAAACATCAAATATCTAAATACTTTTTGACTTTTTTGTGTTGGTACATTGCTCGTATTACATTTCATAGGAATTGTATCTTATATTACATATGACAAATATTGATTGATTGATCTACAAATTGATGTTTCTTAACTGTGATGTCTGTTTCGAGTCGAACTGTGAAGTGAACACATTCAACTGAATGGCTGACAGTAATTATGCAGCCTATAATAACGTTTGTATTATATGCAATACAATCTATTTCAATCCAGTTCAAAAGATCTGTCATAAATTCTACCTTTACAAAGTTAATTTTTGAGAAATATGTTAATCCAATATGTTTATGATTCAGGTCATAGTTTAAGGTGTTGTTGCACTGGACTACATTATATTGAGAGGTCTTTCTATTTTTCTATCATAGACTATGGCATAGTAGACTCTGTATTGGATTGCATAGACTGTGCAGGTGTGGCTGTTTAAAATAACTTTTAATATCGCTCTATGAGCAAAAGAGCACCAACTAAACATGTTTTGTGCTTGTGTGCTTTTTATCATCAGGCTACAGTGAGCGAATTAGATTTGTCTCTTGTCCAAAAGCTGATGATCTTATTATAATAATGAAAAGTAATTCCCCTCAGAATCATATGTCTTTGTGGTTGCCATGGCAGTTAACCAGGGACAGTTAGACTGTGTGTGTATGTGTGTGTTTGTGTGTGTGTATGTGTGTGTGTATGTGTGTGCGTGTGTGTGCATGTGTGTGTGTGTGTGTGTGTGTTTATGTGTGTATGTAAGCGGATTGTTGCCCATTAGGCACTTGGGCAAAATGTGTTGTTGTCTCATCTGGTATTGAGGAAGTGACTAATTATTACACACACACACACACACACACACACACACACACACACACACACACACACACACACACACACACACACACACACACACACACACACACACACACACACACACACACACACACACACACACACACACACACACACACACACACACAGACAGAGACACATATGGCAATAATGGTGAGAACAAATCAAGCCTAAAGTCATCTTCTGAAATTAACAAAATGAAAAAAGCTGACATTTAACAGATGACAGGTTTTAATTCTAAAGCAGTTTCCTTTGGAAGAAGCTTCTTTCTGAAATCCCTTCGTCAGCATGTTTAAAGAAAAAACTGTCTCCTCTATGGTGCAAACAAAGGTTTTCATGATCCGTTACTTTATAAATGAGTGAAGCAGAATGTGCTTTGTATTCCTCCAATAATCATTTAGAGAGAAAATGTGTGAAGCATTTTCAATTACATTTCTATATGCTGCCGATAATGAACCAACCATTTCCCTGTAAATTAAGTCTGCGTGTGTTATCTTAAACATGATCTTGCACAATTCAGCCTATACTTGCAAAATGATCTAAAAAAAAAAATAAGACTAACAAAAGACTCCCTCAAGATACAAAAACTCCATTGATGAATGAAACATTGTAAACCCTGATGTGTAAGATGATAATGTCTATATATCCTCTAGTTTAGAAACATTAGCTCTGGAGCAAAATATTAAAAAACTAATAAGCAGTAAATTTGTCACTCTCTTGCTCATTTCTTTTATGATTCGTTTATGTCTGCTTTGTTTTTCTGCTTCTTTAGGTTCATTACTTTGTTTTCTAAGATCATTTAAGTTGCCTTGGCTAATCTTTTTAATATTGATGCATGATTAAGTGGGTGATGAGTGTTCTCACATGTTGTTTGTCAGTACATGCAGTGTGGACTACTGGGCAATGGGGACTGGTGGATCAGAGTCCATTTGCAGGGATTTATCTGTTTAATAACTAGGAGAGTTGTGTTGCGCTGCACCTGAGGGCCACATAATAACGCACTCTGGCGCTCAGTCATCACTAATGCCCTGATCCTGCTAAATGGACCTGGTTAAGTCTCATATGAGGGGGCTGGTTCTTCCGCAATTCTGTCCCTTGTTCCCCTTTGTACAGTAGCATCTTTCCCCAGCTCTCCTTGGGGGTTTGAAGCCAATGACTGTGAGGTGTATATAAGACCCGGCTAGGATGTTACAATCACTGAAGTTAGAGCACTGCACATTGAGGACACTTAACCCCGACCACGACGAGCCTTTCCTCTGTTTTCCAGGAGCTGAGGAGCTTTTGAACTCAACAGGTGTAATAGGACAATCAAAACCCTTCCTCTGCCTTCATCATCAGAATTCATCTGACCTCCCCTTCAGTTTGAGACCATGGACACGGCTACGATGGTGACTCTTCTGGCTCTGATTGTGGCAATGGCTGGCATCAGTCAGGCTCTTCACATCCAAGGCAATCTGGACAAAAATGATATCCTGCCAGGCTCAGAGGAGAACATGGCGGACCACCTTCTGGGGCTGGTGAGACAACAAACCATTCACACTCCATTACGGGTCTTTGATTTAACCTGCCCATATAATTCCAAAAATAATTTAAGCATTGAAAATAAATTTGACTTTTGAGACATGTCTCAGGCACCGTGTTAAACAGTGTTAAAGTATAGTGTGAGTGTGTCTCTAGGCAGGATATGGGCTGTCTCCTGTGTCACATTAGACTGAATGAAACATTCTGTGCACAACTGTCACTCCACATGAGTATGCAATTTAGATTGTAGTTCTTTTCTTAAGGGAGACAAGCTTAATCAGATAGCTACATTATATTTCAGATATTAATCCTCTTCATGCAGCAGTGTGAAACACACTGTTACATATGCTGGGGTCAGCAGACAAAGCATGATAGAGGAGGAAGATTCAGATCACTATGAAAATGATAAGATTTTACAGGTGTGGTGTGCAGAGAGAGATATATCTTGGTTTGGTTTTCCATAAAGGTAAGGGTGGATGTATGTATGGCTTGACATTTCTCTGCCTCAGTACACTGATAAAGCACCTATATCTTAAGGTCCCTTACCACAGCAACACTGACTGTTAGTAGTTAGAAACCCTGGGGTTTGTGTTGCTAAACCAAAATTGAATATAGTTAGTGTTTTGATGGGTTTTTTTTCACAAAGAAAATACAAGCTTTTTGATGCCAGTCTTCGCATCTGTTCCTGTGTATGCTGCTGTGCCCTAGGAGACTGAAAACACAGATAACAGCATTGATGATCGTCTGCTGACTGCAGTGCTGAGAGCTCTGCTGCTCGGTCCTCAGAGAGAAACCAGGAACTCTGTCCTCCACCAGCCACAGAGGTCAGTGCTATTACAGCGCCTGTATTTATCACACATACATACACACAATGTGGCATTAAATGCAATAAGAGTAGGTTCACTCTGATAAGTTTGGGCAAAACAACACTTGTTTAGGGTCGCAAGTGGAATTTCAGGAAAAAACTAATCATGCATGACTTAAATATGCTCTGATTTCTGAAACCATCAATGTGCTGCAAAGGCAATACAAATAGGGCTGCAACTAATGTTTATTTTCAGTATCAAAATTATCATTAGGCCTGTTTAATCAACAAAAAACTGTGAAAGAGTTGAAAGTTTTCAAATGTCTTTTTTTAATCCGACCAATAGTCCAAAACCTAAAGAAATTCACTTCCCTATTAGACTAGAAAATGGGCTTGAAAATGGACTTAAATGATTATCAAAATAAATTTTCTGTGAACAGATTAATCATCAGCTGGTCTTTGCAGGTAGACATACTGATACACTGAAACCAGATTTCCAACTATTTTCCATGTCTGAATTTCAAAATAAACATGTACTATGTGCCATTTTTAAGTACCCTGTACTTTGGATTGTTTTTAAAAGTGGATCATGTTTTTGAACTAAAATTGTGATCTCAGCCTCATGGTTTGGACATGAAACTGTTGCCTCTTTTACCTTTAACCTCCACCTGCTCAGATCAGTAAAATAATGTCGGACAAACACAAAATAAGCTTTTTCTGTATGTATCCCTCATCAAAAGTTTGTGGTTGTTTCTTCTAAGGTCCACAATATAAAAAATAATTAAATTTAAACATTATATTACTTTGGATCACATCACTTCCTTCATCTGTTTTGTCTCCTGCACAGGTTTGGCCGCGGCTCCAGAGGACAGGTGGTGTCAGAGGATCAGATGCACTCCCGTGACTGGGAGGCTGCCCCCGGACAGATCTGGAGTATGGCCGTGCCCCAGAGATTTGGCAAGAAATAATCTGGCAGGCAGATCCACACATCAATGTCCTGGCATAAGGCCAAGCAATGGGCAGCTGTGGGCAGACGGATTTGAATGAATAAATCTGAATTATATTATTTTTCAACAACATTGTCCCAGCCCCCAGGTCTTGCTTGACATGTATAGTTAAAGATGACATGGTCTCCATTTTACTGTTTTTTTTCTGTTCTACAAACAAAGCATGCTGATGGGTGCCTAATAAGGTTTTCTGACCTCATTTGCCCCGACTGGAATGTTATTTAGGACAACAAGTGTTTGCTGTAAATGGATTGCTACATTTTTAGTTATTCTTATGTTCTCTGGTCAAATAAAAGAGCTTTCAACTTACGTGCGTGTGTTCAAAATGGTCAGTGGTCAGGATTACCGTAATCTATTGAATACATTTTACACATCTGAAATACATGTTTTCTGCATCATGAACATCTGCTAGACCACATACTGTACTAGCACATAATCATTTTCCAACTACATTTAATTTGCCTTAACTGGCTCACTCCGACATCAGAGGAATGCAAATTCAGGACACACTCGCAAACAAAAAATATGTATTGCAAAGCATATATGAAAGACAATATGTTGTAACATTTAGCAGCTTTTTTTTATCTCTACAAGACACACAGATGTGACAGGATGGTTTCATGTTAAGGGGAGAACATTTTATTCAGCTGTCATCTGTTTAATATACAGAGATGCACAGCCCTTCACTACAGACTAATAGTGTCTGTTGTGGTTTTGTGTGTGGTGAATTTAAAGGCCACCTGGGGAAGCAGCATGCAATAAGCTTCAGCACTAATTAAAACACAGCAACATGCAATTACTCTATGCTTTCACGGTTTCTGCAGCCAATTACTGGGGAGGAAAGCACGGAAATCCCTCTTAGGAAGATACTTTTCTTAGCCTCACCACCTCCTATTCCTCATTAACTGCCCAGAGGACAAAATGAAAAACTATTGCTGATTGGAGACTATTGACAGATAACCTCTCGATTCTTTTTTAAAATTGATTTGACTTTTTTCACTTCTAACCGATGTCTCAGATGTTAAAAATCCATCATAAATTCATCTCAAACTTTTTTTTGTCATGTTACAATAACACTGCGTATTTTTGAGACATTGCACTCAGATCTATTGCATTTTAGCACAAATCCATTTGCTTCTTTTTTTTCTTCTGTCATTAGGGCCTGAGCGCTGACAGCATCAGCGTGGGACCTATTGTTTTTGTAAAGATTATTTTTCCCTATTATCATTATTATTATTATTATTATTATTATTATTATTATTATTATTATTATTAGGGCCCGAGCACCGAAAAAGTCGGCGTCGAGGGACCTATTGTATCCCTAGTGATTATTATTATTATTATTTTACCAGATGAATGGCCTTTTTGAGGGCCTCAACATAAGTAAAAAGTCCCCAAAATTTGCAAACTTGTCAAGTCTGGTGTACATTCAGGTATTTTATGGGTCTTATGCATGGGCGTGGCAAAATGCCTCAGTAGTGCTACTGAAAAGTAGGCTAATAGACAGTGAGGAGACACAGGAAAAAGCCTCAAGAAGCCATATCCTAAACCTAACAGGGAGTCGGCCATTTTGAGTCGAATACGCAAATTTTGTTCATATTTGGCCTTTTGATGGTGCCACTTTAACAAACTTGTCCTAGAGATTTAACCCGATCGACATCAAAATTGGCCTGTACCACCTCAAGACATTTGTGATCAAAGTGACCTCATTTTGTAGCCTAATTTTGCGACGTGTGGCCAGGGCGTTGCAGCAAATATTGGCATGAAAAGGAAGTAGCTAATAACTTAAGCATACGTTGTCCAATCTGCTCCAAACTTCTGATGGTTTATGAGAGTCTGGCCCTGAACAGATCCACATCTCAATATTCACTCATAGTCAGGGTGCCCCCTATTGGTGACAGGAAATATGTGGCTTTTTGATGGTGTCATACTTTAACAAACTCCTCAAAGAGATTCAACCCGAGCGGCTTCAAAATCTGCCTGTTCAATCTAAAGACCTTAGTGATCAAAGTTACCTCATATTGTAACCTAATTATGGTGGGTGTTGGGAAATAAATTCTCTAGAGTCCTCAGTGATTCTCCTATTACATCTTTACTAAGCTGCATGCATACAGGAGAGACGCTACTAACAAATGCGGTCGAAATGTTCGCTCCCTTTCTCCAGATAGCTTCAGCATATATACAGTCACATCAAAGCACCTTACAAAGACAAGGACATCAAAGTAACAATAACAACAAAAACACAATTTTTGTTACCCCTGTAGACGTTGAGTCTTTCACAAAGCAGGGTCAAAAAACTCTGAGTCTAACCCTGAACTCTGAGTTGATCTACTCTGAGATAGGAAACTCTGAGTTTTCAGTTCCAGAACAGCAGATTTGCGTTAGTTTTATCAACTCAGAGTAGTTTGACCTGGAGTTAAGCGCGTGCTAAGTAAAAAAAGACAGCATCAATGGAGCCCTGATTCGACAAGTCACCATAGCAACGGGGAAGGGGAGCGCTACGCTACAACTGGAACTGTAAATTATAATGCGCTCATACGGTGAGTTTGAGTAGGTTTACACCGCTGCAGCAGCAAAAGAGAGGGAGACGGCGTGGGAGAACATTGCTGCTCGGGTCAGTACGTAAGTTTAAATGTAGTCCTGTTGCAATCACAGTAATATCACAGGGAAACTGCTTGAGTGGTAGTCTATTAATTTATTTAATTTAGCTGCATCCACACGGGGGAGAAGCGCACTTGGCAGCAGCTTAAGATGAAACATAAAAACATTGTTCAAACAGGTAAAACATCGGCAAAATCTCACGGTTACGCCTCATTTTGAGTATGTTTTACATTGTAAAGTAAAAATTACCGTAAGTGGCTGTTTTATATGTTGTATAAAAAAACTCCCATTTGCAAAAAACGCAGCGCAACACACAATATCTGCTGGGATGTGAGAGCATGACTTTGGTTGTTAATGTTGGAAATGTAAGGACGGATGAGGTTGTGTATGTAAATGATGGACTGTGACATGAAACGGTGTTGTGCCATATTCATAACCCCTGCCTTGAAATGCACCCCCTTGCATTATAGATGATATTCTGGATCAGAAGGCTGTTGTTTCCACCTATAGGAGTAGTTTATATACCGGTAACCCAATTAAAAGCACACACTTTTGAACCTATGAATTGCAAGAAAAGCTGGGATTATATTTAGGAAACGCTAAGTCAAATACATTCAACTTGCTCAAAAGATCCATTTAATTATTTTTTTATAATTATGGCTGCAGTACATTAAGGACGTCTATGTGCGATCTGATAATCATCTCCCGACGAATATTTAATTCTCTGTGCAGTAATGCTGCACCTTCATCCACGGGGTCGTTATCAAAAGGACATGCCATGGTAGTGGAAATAGTCGCCACCTAATATAACTTCTAATGTAGGCCTACTGAATGATTTTTATACGTTGTATAAAAAAACTCCCTTTTGCAAAAAAACGCAGCGCAACACACAATATCTGATGTGATATGAAACGGTACCGCTCAAAAAGAGAATTGGCTGGAAATGCAAGAACATCTATAATCAATAGTTTGATAATCATCTCCCGACGAATATTTAATTCTCTGTGCAGTAATGCTGCAGCTTCATCCACGGGATCATTATCAAAAGGACACGCCATGGTAGTGAAATAGTCACCACCTAATATAACTTCTAATGTAGGCCTACTGAATGATTTTTGTAATGATTTTCTGAAAAAACAGACGGAACTATACTACGCCAAAACTCGCCCGCTGACTGAATGAATGAGGAAATCAAACACCGTGTGTGGCTGAAAGAGGGCGGAGACAGAGAGAAACTCAAGGTTTTCTGAGAAAAACCTGGTCCCGACCAGGTTAGTTTCAGAGAGCATGTTACCATGGTAACTGACCGAGAGGTTAAGTTACCTCTCTTTGTGAAACAGGCTAGAGTTACCCCTCTGTCTCTGGTTTGAGTTACCTCCCTTTGTGAAACGGAAAACTCAGAGTTTCCCTCATTTCAGGGTTAACAGACTCAGAGTTTTCACTAAACCTGCTTTGTGAAACGGACCCCTGATCAATGTTTTACTACCACCAAATGTCACCATTTGCAACCCTTATGTTGACCCCACTCCACAATCCCCCTAGCACTAACTTACAGCTTGACTGTTAGTTAATTCTTATGTTAATCAACATACAGAAACCAAGAATTTACACACCTTAAACTCAGAAAACCCCACTATTTGAACTTGATTTCTCACAGTGTGGGCGTGAACATGGCGTCTCATCAGAACACATAAAGTAGCTATAATTTGAGCAATACTTGTCCAATCTGCCCCAAATATCTCATGCATCACAAGAGCATAGATGACTACATTGACTCACAGTGAGAGCGCCCCCTACTGGCACACCTTAAACTACAGCCCCTCTTCCAGGATGGACGCATTTTTATGAAAATTGGTAGGCATATCTAACATCTCCAGATGTACAAAAAATCTTCAAACAGGAAAACTCAACAGGAAGTCAGCCATTTTGGATTTTATGGCCATTTTTCGACATTTGCATGTATCATACATCCTCCTAGAGATTTAACCTGATCGACTTCAAAACTGGCCAGTATCAAAGTTACCTCTATCGTTTCCTTTTTCAGGAGTGTGTGTCCATGGCATGGTGGCGAATATTGGCGTCTCGTTATAAAACAGGAAGTTGCTGTAACTTAAGCATACATTGTCCAATCTTGACCAAATTCCTGATGGTTCATGAGAGTCCGGCCCTGAACAGAACCCCATCTCAATATTCACTCATAGTCAGAGCGCCCCCTTTACAAAATTTCTGAGGAATGACAAGAACCTAGCCTGAACACACCAACACATCAATATTACTCACAGCCACAGCACCACCTGTTGGCAACAGGAAGTCAGCCAAATATGACAAACTTCATCCGATTAGCAAGGCACAGCAACTTTGATATGTGCATTTGACTTTTGTCTCAAACTACAAGGTTGCTTGAAATTAAGCTAAGTACTTTTCTAACTAGGCCTTTCTGCTTGACTGTTACTATATCTGCTGTCTAAGGTTTACTTGTCTGCTCTGTTTTGCTGTTTCTGATCTGTTTTACTCAGATTTGTAAGCTAGCTAGAAGCAGCTAGAGTTAAGGATACCTTGATTTGATTTTTAACTCAGACTATATCTAAGTTCAGATTTGCTGTCTACTTGCTGGCAAAATGACTATCTTGAAACAGTATTGAAGATACTTTTTGTGATAAACTCACCTGATTAAAGTGACTTTCTCCTGCTTAGTGACTCACAGTGAGCTAACACTTTTGGGGGTGGTCACCCCAGCCAGTAGTCACTTAACACAGTTTCGGGGATGTGGTCAGACCAGCTGTAGCCAACCAGCTTCAAGTCTGTTTTTTAAAATCTGGCAATTGATTGAAGTGGCAGCTTCAGCAGCAGCCTCTTCAGTCGAAGACTCAGGAAGACAAAAACAAAGGACTCTATGCAGGAGTAATGTTTCCACCTTTATCTAGCCCACCCACTCCACACACACCCATAACCTTGTCACTTGGGGCCTGTGGAACTGCCAGTCAGCTTGTAGCTGCCGCTAAGATACGGCAATGAGTTACCGTGGCAACACAGGCGTCAGAGTGCAACGTTGCTACGCGCTACGAGCTACATTGAGCGAAGGTGTCTATATCCTGCAACAAGCTACGGGCTACGGGCTACATTGAGCGGCGGTGTCTACATCCTGCAACAAGCTACGGGCTATGAGCTACATCAAGTGGAGGTGTTTTCATCCTGCAACAAGCTACGGGCTACGAGCTACATCAAGCGGAGGTGTCTACATCCTGCAACAAGCTACAGATCTCAGTGGACACTCCGTGGAGCAGCTTCAGGCTACAACATGGTCCAAAGGTTAGACTGTGTCTTTACTATGCCTCAGTAAAGTTGATGGATAGAACTTAAGTTACCGTTTAATCATAGCAACTGTGGCGCGCGGAGGGAGGACTAAAGACACAGTAATACCAAATTGCCTGTGTGCAAAGGGTAGGACTGCGACAACACCAGCATGGGACTTTCACCTAAAGATTTAACTCTGTCAATTGATCTCAGGACACGCAAGTAAGGTCACTCATTAGGCATGAGACGTGGTTCACAATCAAATACAGTTTTATAATTACATGTTAAAAACAAGGCAGTGCCTACAAGTTATAAAATAAATTATTCAGCTTGAGGCTCGCTGGTTGAGAAACTAGTGAGGGAAGGGGTCCAAACAAAATATAAGTCACCCGGGGACGTGACAATCACACTCACACATTTTGTGAATAATGAAAAAAACCCAGGGAAGCACAGCACACGGGGAAGGAAAGGACACCACCAGCACCACCAACACCACCAGCCTCTGAAAAGAAAACAACAAAAGAATAATCACATAGTGGGACAAAACTAGGATAAAAATGGACACTGGGCAAATTATGATTAAACCAAACAAAATATCTAATGCCTCAAATAAACCAAGAAAAGAAAACAGATAGCACCGATTGGATGCCAACAAAACTAAACACCACTTGCCCGAAACAAAGGAATTGCACTAGTTAATTAAATCAAATGAACCAAAAGGATATCAAAGTCAAGACAGGTGGGATAAAGAAAAGAAATTAACAAAAAAAGCAAGTTGAGGGGTCAAAATGAAGCTAAACACATCCATGAAGGCACACATGCTAACAGTGACGTGGCCACGAACAGCCGCAAGGCTGCGACACAGCAGCCAGCAAGGCAGCGGCAAAGCAGCAGCAAGGCAGCGGGAAGGCAGCGGGAAGGCAGCGGCAAAGCAGCGGCAAAGCAGCGGCAAAGCAGCGACAAGGCATATGTAAAGCAGCAGACAAAGCAGCGACAAAGATGGAGACAAAGAAAAGCAGCAGCGGTCAGCTGATCGTGACACCTCTTATAGCACATGGATCGTTCGGCCCAATGGCCGTATCTCATCTAAAAAAACACAAAACATTATTAAAATGAGCCTACCATACCGGTTCCACGTGCCGCAGTAAAACTACAACGTACCTTTTGGCCGGATTGAATACACACAGGGCAGTGAGAGACAGAGAGACACATGCGGCTACCAGCACTTACCGGCAACAATGCTAACGTTAGCTTAAACATGTATCGACTAAGACCATGCAGACAGAGAGGACACTTATTACCGCAGCACAATGGGACCAGCGCACACCAAGCGGGGCACGTCAGCTCAGCCGCTCTGCAGAAAAACATACATGTGCTCTAAGAACGAAAGGGTCAACACCTGGCTTCGTGGTAAGGACGAGCAGCGTGCAATCCTACCTGTCGAGAGCCAAAACTTCTGGACCGGAAGTGACCCGTCAGACAGGAGTGCAAAGAGAAAGCACTGGGGAGAGCTGCCCTATTTATACTCCGTTCCGCCTACCATGGGTGGCTACCATTGGCCCTCAATTAATGACCAGATATAAAAGCATTCTGCTGCTACACAATTAAGACATTAAAGGGTTTTTGTACACTCAAAAAAAAAGGGAAAATCTATTGAGTGCTCTAAATACCGCTATTGTTTTGTTGTTTTGCTGAAAAGACTGTTGCCTGACAATGCTTAATTTCAATCAGGTGCTAACTAAGTAATAAGGGTGTTATTTTGTTACTCACTGCTATTTAGAGCCATCATAATGTACCTTGACTTCTCCATATGTTAATTCCAAAAGTTCAAAATGTCTCAAAAAGGTGATAATCAGTCTGAGGTCATGTCACAAGGGCAAGATGCAGGTAAGCTAGATGAGGGAAAAATTAGAAAATCCTCTAGAGAAAGACGATTCACACCTAAAATGCAAGAACTGAAGGAGCAAGAGCTAATTCAAAAGGAGATTAAGTTTAAAACAACATATGAGAATTGGAAAAGCAATGTAAGAAACATTCGCACAAGGTTGAAGCAAGACTGCTCTGAAAGTGAGATGTATGACATGATGGATGAAGCGGATAAGCTTGACTCAGACTTAAAGGAGCTGTATGACAGTATCCGAATCCAAGTTGCACCAAGTCAAGAAATTTGGAGAAAAGTTGATGCATGTGTGGTGTGGTGGTGAAGGAGTTATAGTTGCAACAACGCCACCTGGGGTAATTTCACCCCCAGGAAATTCTAAGATACCCTTTAATGAATGAGGTCACAGGTTCAATATACCACGGGGGCAAGAGACAGTTTTCCACCTAAAGAGCACACTTTATTTAACATAAGTAAATCAACAAAGAAAATAATCAAAAGCTCACACACACACACACACACACACTGGACACTCGTGAAGGGGGACCACCACCAGGAACTGAACTGCCGCCTTTGACCACAGCACCTAACCAAAGCACACAAAACAAGTTAAAACATGCAACAGGGTGCTACACAGAGCTGGTGTGACCAAAACAATGAAAACAAAATACAAAGAACACTAAATAACGAAAATAGAAACTAATTATTAAGCCACAAATGAATGAAACCAGTGAAATGCCCTTTAAATGGCTCAGAAGTGGGCAGCCTTATTAATAGAGTAGTCATGTACTGAGGAGCCGGGCCCACGCCAACAGTAGCTCAATTGACAAGCCCAGGATAAAACACGTTCATATGGTAGCCACACGGCTGATTAACAAACTGAAAGTAATCAGTAAGAGCCAGGAAGTCCAATAATTTAATAAAGCCAAAACAGCAGCATAGATCCTGGGAAAGATGGCTGAACACAGGTTAACCGTTCACCACGGCCTCTACAAGAAAGGCACATAACTATAATTTAGCGCACATGTATACATAATTAAAAAACAACAACATTTCTAGCAAATTAAACTCATACATACCACTCCGCAAAGCTACAATGACGCCCCAGAGGAACGACGGAATGATGGCTTGTACCACGGGTCAATCACTTAGCTACACCAGAACAGGAAAGTTATATTAAGCTGGGAACTGGGCAACGGAGCTGCCGGACAGCAGACAATTGTGGACTTACTGAAAGGAACAGGTGAGCGCATCCAGGGAGGGCTTCTGGCAGAGCGCTTCGTCTCCCACAGCCTCCGCATCCGCTTGTGCTGCAAAGAGCGGAGATCACATCACCAAAATGCCCATTTAGGACAAGTGGCACCCGAGGCACACTCTAAAAAAAAATACACTGGCTCAACTTAAAAAAATTGTTGTAACAATTTGCATTTATCTTTTTAAGTAATTCCAACTAAGCCATAATTGAGTATTTTCCATGAGACTTTTATAGCTGGATTAACTCAATTAGTTTAGTACAACCAACACAATTTGTTTTGTCCTCTACAAGCTTAATTATGTTGAACAAACTCAATTTTTATATCAAAGATTTAGTGTTAATAAGTAGTCAAATTACTCTATTTAAGTTGCTATAATGCCTTTATTTTAATTTCCTTCAACTCAGAAAAGTCAATGCAAATTGTTACCTCAATTTTATTGAGTATAAGTAACTTATTTCACTTAAGTCAGAATAAATTAGACATGGCAATTGCAGTTTTACTGTCAAAATGTATTTATTGTAAACTTCTAATCAATAACAATTTTATTGCAATGAACCAGCAATATCAGGTGAATGACATTGTTGCAGATTTGGTAAACACTAAAGACCTGCCAAAATATCCTGTTTCTGTGCGATATCAGCACTTGAAGAACAGAAACCATCAACATTCACTCAATTCACAAAAATATACTCACAGTATAATGTACTTAAATATAAACAGTGTGATGAACTTGCACATTTTAGAAACCGTTTTCATCTTTGAGTGATTATATGATACATCTGTGACAGAATAAAATGTATATAGCAAAACTTTCCAAATGTACAGATGTGATGTATAAAACGCATGCAACATTTTCTGCAGAATTAGTGGACACCCTAATTCTTCACATTTTTAGTACAGCATTTTACTTTAGATCTTAGCTGAGACATTAACTTTTACTGAACTTCAAGTGTACTTCAGGTGTAAATGTGTACTTCAAGTACTTTAAACAAGCACACAAAAACTTTTAAAATGTACAAACACAATGTATAAACATAAATGCAACATTTCCTGCTCAATAAGTGGACAGTCTTCACATTTTTTAGTACAGCAGTTTACTTTTCAGAGACATTACCTTCGGACTTGCTTTCAGACCATCCAGCTCAAGGAACACCTTTTGAAACACTTCAAAAGTGTTTCTCAGTTCCTTCGGGTAGCTGAGATTGAGTGAGTAGATCAGCCCCATTAGTAGGGCACAGGCTCTGGGTACGTCTACGTCTTCCAGGACTTCTGTTCCCTCAATCAAAATCTGTGCGCTGGCTGGATCAGATGTGACACCTCTGGTTACAATTATCTTCAACACTTCAGAAGTGAGATCTCCATCAACCTAGCATAAATAGGTCAGAATCAATGTCAGAATTAAACACGAGTAACAATTAAAAACAAGACTAACACAAAGTATAGTTTTTCTGTGCCAGATTTACCTACCAACTGCTCTTTAAAGAGATTCTCCTCCTTTTCTCCGAGGTACACCATCACTCCACGGATCGCAACCTCTCTCCTTATTTCCACGGAATCATCCTGTGAATAAGACGACAACAAATATGTATAAAAATACTCTTCAATGAGGAAGGATGTCTAATCAGGGTTCATACACATTTTTACCGATGATTTTTCAAAACTAAAACAAAACAAAAAGGAGAAGAGGACAAGGACATGTGAAAGTGGGAGAGGATGAGAGAAGCACAAGGAGAAGAGGAGGGGAGGAAATGTAGGGGGCCATGAGCAGACAAGGAGGAGGAAGTGAGGATGAGGAGAAGGGGGGGGGGGGCAGAGTTTTTTTTACTTATTTCAAGTGAAAAATTAGCATTAATGGGTGAAATTCAACTTGAAAATAAGTCAAAAACAGCTTACTTTGAGGTAATGTCTTAATTTTAAGAGTAATGACACATTTTGAGAAGAAATATGACAAATATTCTTTGTAAGATTTTGAGTTTTTGCTGTGAAGTATGAGGAGAAAAGGGGGAGGAAGAGAAGAGGAGGAAAAGGAGGAGAGGATGAGGAAAGCAGCATAAGAGGAGGGGGAAGAGAGGAGGAGCAGAACAAAGAGGAACAAGTGGAGGATGGAGGAGAGGATGAGGAGAGGAGTGGAAGGAGCAGAAGAGGAGTAAAAGGAAAAGACAACAAGCAGGAGCAGTGGTGGAGAGAAAGAGAAAAACGGGTAGAGGAGGGGAGGAAGAGGGGGGGAAAGGTGTTCTATTTGATATGAACCACGTTATATACATTCATACCTCTTGCAGCATCTTCATTATGCGCTGAATAGCCACTCCTGCAGCCCCTCCCCTTGACAACACAAAGGACATGATCTTTGGGGTGTACTCATCCAGTTTCGCCATAAATGTTGTCTCCAAGTTAACTGTAGTGATTCTTCTGAATTCTTCGTTTATCTGTATAAAAATAAAAAGGCACAAATAAAAAAGCACAATTTGTTAATGTAGTGAAATTGATTTCAATATAGCAAATAATTCAAACCATATCATGAAAAAATATTTACCTGAGCTGCATTGAAAAGAGCAGGCCATCGGTCCTTTAAGTCACTTACTGGTGGTGCTACATTGACAACTTCCTGTCTGCGAATTGAAAATGTTTTTGCCATTTTTTCACTGATGATCTGGCGATTGTTCCTCTTCTTTACTTCACTAAGGAGATCCAATCTCTCATGTTCCAAACTTTTTTCTGTTTCTCCTTGTGGGTGAGGAGGTAAAAAGTTCACCTCTGCCTTTCTTGGCTTTTTGATATTCTTTGCCGGTGCTTTCTCATGTCCTCGCTTCTTTGACAGAGTGTTGACCTCAAGCTCAAGACATCCAACCTTTTTCAATTTAGATGTATAGTTGCCCATTTTATATTTTAGTCTTTGTTGCCATCCATAGCTTCCATTATACGATCCTGGCTCTTTTAGGCAAGGATGCTTGCGATTCAGTGCTTCAGCAACATCAGCCCTATGTGCGTTTGTTGGGTAGGCAACATACTGAAACATGCTTTCTGCCAGTTTCTCAAGGATGTCTGGAAGAATTGTGGTAAAGTTGACATGAATTCCATCTTTCTTGAAAGCTTCATTTCCTGCGGCAAGCACAAGCTCTGTGTCGTAGGCAAAGCGAGGCATTTGGAATTCAGTTGGCCAACGCTGTGAACGCTCATGTTCAGAGGATGAAAGTATCACTGTATCCTGTGATCCAGAAGAGCAAGTGCTGGTAGAAGAATAGTTGGAAGTCTCTGTATAATTGACTGAGGCTGCATCTGCACTTGTGATGGAGGTCTCAGTTGCACTTTCAACAGGATAGTCCACATCAGTGAAGGTCATAGTCAATGTGGGAGGTTCAACAATGTGAAACACCTTAATAGAGTCCTTGTCCTTGATGTCACTTGTTGAGGAAAGGGAGAAATATTCCTCTCCAAAATCAGCATCCTTATAATGCAAAGTGAAGTTCCCATCAAGCTTAAATATCTCTTTCACAATGGACTCAAGTTTTTCAACAGTTTCAGGAATTCCATGAGGCAAGTCCAGTTTGCGTATGTCATGGTCCTGAAGAATGACCCGAAGTTTGGCTTGAGACATTGGAGCATCTGTATGTGAAAACACATCACTTAAAGAGTTGTTCCATTTCAATGAAAAATCTGTCATATACTCACCCTTATGCTGGTGGCAGGTTGAGCAACGTTTTTGGAGCCATAAAATCTTTCTGGAGATTCAGAGGAAAACAGCTTGCAGCATTCTTCCACAAAAAAAGATTTCAATTGTGACTACCGAAAAATGTTAAATTTCACAAAATAAAAATGCATTCAAACTGCTCATGTGCTTTAATCTACATCTCCTGAATTCTCCACATGCAGAGTTGACTTGTAAAAGACGTAATTTACACCGTGATTTTATACTAAAGCCTCACTGTACATCTTAGCATACAGCCACGGTCATGTGTGCGTGCACACACCATCTTGACTGGTGTGTGGGGACTGTGCACACACGCGCAGCTCTGAGGTGTGCAGCAACAGTGTAGATATTGGCAAATAAAATGTAAATGATGTCTCTTCAACTCTGCATGGACACTTCAGGGTACTTTGATTAAGGCAAACAAGCAGTTTGAGGGCATTTTTATGTTTTTGTTTTGAGTAATTTAACATTTTTTGGTACACAATATCCTTCTTAAGGTTGTCACAATTGGGTGAATGCTGTAATCTGTTTTCCCCTGAATCCCTGGGAGTATTTCATGGATTCAAAAAATTCACCCGAACTTCCATCAGCATGAGGGCGAGGAAATAATGAACTATTCTCTTAAGTTTAAGTTATAGAATACATGCAGTCACATCTCCTAAACATTCAGTATCAGAGGAGAATATTAACACTGCAATTTATTTGAGATACAAGCACTGGATTTGGTCTTTATCAAATTTGCAATATTAACCAGCATACAGGAAAGTTCTATGCTGCTCATTACTTCAAGAAGTTAGCTTTTCCATTAGACTGACATTTTCTTACTTATTTTTGAAAGAAAAAATAAACTTCTACAAATCCTACTGCAAATCGAAAAGACTATTATATACATCTGTTTACAGACATTTTTTCTATGGCAAATGACAATAGTAGGAGGACAGCATTTTAAAGTTAATGAATTTCACTGAAGCACAATGTAATGAAAGTAAAATGGCAGAGATTAGGAAATTCCGGTGGATAAAAATGATGTGATAAATTCACAAAAAAGCCACAACTATTTCACATTCTAAATAAACAAAAACAGCCTGGTGTAGTTGGCGCGTTAGCGGCTAACGACTAGCGCTTCCCTGTTCATTTATCATTATTAGCATTAGCGGTTGACAGCTAGCGCCTTTCCACAACATATTACTCACCAATGCCAGCTCATTTATGTGTCTGCAAACGCGAGGGCTGAAAATTCATGCCCGCAGCTGTTCTGGGACCGCAAGTTTAGGCACCTTGTAGCCTACTCTAACACACTTCTAACGTTAAAAGTTAAGTTACTTTGAAGACATTAGCTAGCTAGCTAAAAACCGAGGACAAAGCATGCTGCGACATTTCAATTTTAGTGTTGTGACTGAGCGCTGATAGTTACTTGCTGTTGCAAATAGAATTAATAACATAAAAAAAAAACATTTACTCACCAAGTAAAGTTAGTCTGAGCTGACCTTCACTCCTTGTGGGCTCGGATGGCTCCCTCTGGCCGTTGCTGGGGGAGTCTGGCAGCATAAAATGGCTGCTGGTCACCACATGCACACATGAAAGGAAGCTGCGCTAACTTAATATTATAATACAATATTAAGTTTCATTAACTTAATACCGTTCCTTGTTAAGTTAAAGCAGAAATGCTTGTCCAAAATCAATATATTTCTGAGTTAAGACATCTTTCTTCATTTTTAATTTTGATCAACTACTTGAAATAAGTTATCAACTTAATAAAACAATGGACATGTAACAAATTGTATTTTTTATGCTGAAAAAGCTCATGTTTTTTAAGTCATACTAACTAACCTCCTGAATCATTTCTTAGAGTGCAGGTGCAGGTGGCAGGCAAGGTGATTCAGAGACCAAGAACCACAGCTCGCTGTCCCTGGAAGACTCACCATCCGGTGCTGCCAGGGCCGGTGGAGAGGACAGCCTTGGTGGAAGGCCGGCAGCTTCAGGCTGAATCACAGCCTTCAGCATTTCTCGCCGCTGTACATTCCGAACCTTATGCAGGTCACTTACAGGAGCAACAGTGTAAACTGCTCCTTCACCAGCAGGGGCCTTCGCAACTTGATAGACCACCGAGCTCCAGAGATCTTGTATTTTCTGGCGCCCCCTAATGCTGTGGTCCTTCAAGTAGATTAACTGGCCCACTACCAGAGGTGCCTCCCGGACCTGCTGATCATGCCGCTCTTTCCGTCGGCCAGCAGCAGCCAACATCCTTTCGTGGGAACCCTCAAAAGCAACTTTGAGTCTTGCTTAGTGCTCAGCCACCCAGTCCTGCACCTGGCCTGGTATTGGATCCTGGACGCGTCCCAGGAGAAAGTCAATTGGAAGACGGGGCTCCTGTCCAAATTAGAGAAAGAAAGGGGACTCGCCTGTGCCCTGATGAGGAGTCGTGTTATAACAATACAACACTTGTGGCAAACAGGCGGCCCAATCGCGTTTCCGGGAGACTGGAAGGGTACAGAGGAGGTTATGCAGAGTTCGGTTAAAACGCTCGCATTGACCATTACCCGCTGGGTGGTATGGAGTTGTACGGGATTTTGTAACACCGTACAAAAGACAGAGCTGGTGAATCAGTGAACTCTCGAAGCTCCTGCCTTGGTCTGAGTGCAGATGGCTCGGAACACCAAACTTGTAAAACCACTCCAAGATCAAAACCTGGGCCACGGTGGAGGCCCGTTGATCCTGAGTAGGAACTGCTACCGTAAATTTACTGAAAACATCCGTCATGATCAGGGCGTTCTCATACCCATTCCGAGGAAGGCTCCAACAGTGTGAAATCGATGGCCAAGATCTCATTAGGTCGTGAGGCAAGCAGGTGGCCCATGAAGCTGTGTGACCCATGTCCAGAGTCTTTGCCGACTTGGCAACTCTGGCAACCCAAGACCCACTGCTTTATGTCCAAAGACATTCCTGGCCAATAGCAGCGTTGCCGGACTAACTCTGTGGTTCGCTCTATGCCCTGGTGGCCATGTTCATGATGAAGCTGACTCAAAGTCTCCTGTTTAAAGGCGGCAGGCAACATGAGCTTGAGAAACTCTTCCCCCCCATCTGAGCGGAAAACCTTGCGGAAAAGAACACTATCTTTCTCCACTAGACGGCCCCATTGCCGCAGAAGTGCCAAGGCTGACTTGGGAAGCTGCTGCCTTACCACAGAGGTAGGAGAACTCTGCCGCCGCAAGAACACAAGTACCTCCTTCAGGAGGGGGTCAACCTCCTGCAAGGAACGAAGATCAGCAACAGAGTGAGGGAAGGAACTGAGACCACAGACTGACTGGCCGATGTCAAAAGAGCTGGAGGTGGATCTTGCTGGAGGCTGATGGGGACTGAGGTGCCTAGTAAGGACACAGAAAGTTGGTGGGACCCATGCGCATGCTGACGTGAAAGTGCATCTGCATTTCTGTTGCTGCGGCCGGACCGGTACTTAATATCGAAATCAAAACTGGCAAGTTGGGCAGCCCATCGATGTTCAGTGGCTCCTAGTTTGGAAGACTGGAGATAGCTCAGGGGGTTAGTACGGTGGCCCTGAGGGGCAAATCACTACAGCAAATAGAAAAACACAACAGCAAATTCCAAAACCACAACGACAAATCCAAAACCACAACGACAAATCCAAAATCACAACAACATTAACTTCTACCGGGAAGGGTAGGGCCCATCTCGCAGAGGATGGACCCTCCTGATTGGACAGACGGACAGAACAGGAAGAAGAGAAGGAAAAACACGGAAATGCGGCTATTTTGATAACATGAATACTTCCGAAGATACTTTGGCTATTATTAGGAATTATTTCCATGCAGGGCATAAATACGACGTGATAGTTGATATGTTTTCAACCAATCACAACATCAGGATGAGTATACGCACTCTGAAGTCACGTTTGAGAGAAGCCGGGTTGTACAGAAGGAGCAACTATTCACAACTGGATGAGGTGAGACGTGCCGTCCTTACAGAGCTGCGTGGACCAGGGCAGCTATTCGGATATCGGACTATGTGGCAATTACTCCAGCAAAAACACAAGCTACGTGTTAAACTATACACAGTGATGAGATTGCTGAAGCAACTTAATCCACAAGGAACGGATGCAAGAAAACGCCGGAGGTTTGTGAGGCGAACGTATCACTCCTGTCCAAACTACATATGGCATGTAGATGGATACGATAAGCTGAAACCCTTTTGCTTGGCACTCTCAGGATGTATAGACGGGTTTTCAAGAAGGATCATGTGGCTTGTTTGTGGGGCTACTAACCACAACCCATCGGTCATCGCCCACAAGTTAATTGTGTCAAGAGTGTTGGTGTGGTCCCTATAGGACTGAGGACAGACCATGGAACCGAAAATGGCACCATGGCTGCCATACAGTGTACCCTCAGACACGAGCATACGGACTTGTAGCTGTTCAATAGTCATAATCTTTTCCTCTTGTGTAAAATAAGTAGCCTAACTTTGAATTGTATTCCTAGGGCTCAATTTTGAATGGACCTGTTTGGAGATCTGAGAGACTCTGGACACTTTAATGGCAGCCATGAACATCAGGACTTACTGAGATTCTGCTTCAGTGATGTTCTTCAAAAAGACCTGGATGAGTGCATGGACCTCTGGAATAAGCACAGGATTAGACCCTCCAGACTTGCATCATGTCCTGGGGGAATTCCCTGCCGAACTCTATCTCTTCCCTCACAAGTAAATCCAGATCAACTGACAATGAATTGACTATATCTATTCCTACAAAAATGCAATGGTTATTAAAGCATAAATTGCACAACACATATTGGAAATACATTTTGCCTTTATGATGAATTATGTCACTTTGCAGGTTTGGTTCAAGGGACTGTGGATTGGCCATTGAAGACAGGGAATTGGATACATTTCCTGAGTCAAGGCAAACTCTTCATATATGCAGTGATGCAGACATCCAGGATAATCTTCAACAGACTGTTGAGCAAAGTGGATTACAGCAGCCACATGATTGGGAGTCACCCTCAGAACTATTTGTCACTTTGAAAGAAATAGCTGGCCTATATATATGCACTACTGCAGCCAACTCTTAAAGGTCAGGCAAGGTCTAAGGTTATTTTGTTGATTTTGCATACTTTTGTAAATTCCCCTTTAAAGCGTTCTTGCAACATACGACCCAAGTGTTTATATGGAAATTTACAGAACAAACTTAGCTTTATGTATAGTAAGGCCCAAATTTGTCCTAGAGCAATGTGTAAAGAGAGTATTAGGCCCAAATGCTGAAAATGGAATTCCGCCTTGTCAAATTCTTCATATCTCTTATGAAAACATACCTTTACTCATGTGAACAAACTGTTTTGAAAACATTGTCAAATTTGTTTATTTTTCATTCAACCAAGTAATGAACAGCAATAAAAAATAAGTTGAACTGAACTGAGCATGCACTCTTTAATCTTTATCAACTTCATTTTTGCAGACTGGACAAAAATCCAGACATTAAATACACCCAAAGCCTGGAGAATTCTGTAAGCCAACTCCATGTTTGTCTTAAAGACACTGTAGGTCTCAAGGAGAGGGAGCGTTAGTGTATTTGCAAGTGTTTGCCATAGGGAATGGCAAATTTCTTAAGAACTCTATGCATGGTAGTGGTGTTATTCCAGCAGGTGGAAGTGATGTGAGCCCTGTAGCAAACATCAGTACATCCTCTAGGGACACAGCAGTTGCGTTTTCTGAAAGGGAAAAATCAACATTGTTTTAGTGTCTTCATCATCTAACAAGTAAATTAAGTGAAATTTTTACAAACACCATATAAAGAAGCCATAACAAACCTTCACAATCAAGAAGAAAATCTGCCCAAAATCCAAGTGCTTTGCATTCTTTCTGACGACTGTTACTTCCTGCTGGACTGAGGTGTGGTTTAAACATGCTTTCCATGTCTGCAGCTGTCAGGTTCTTCTGAGAGTGGCACAAAAGTGGGGCCAACATACAAGGATGCTGCTGGAGTGCGGTCAGAAAGTGTAGACTTGCAAGTCCTTCTTTGAAACTATTAGGGACAATGATCATATAACAGAAGGTTTCAGTTACTATGCTAATTACACCAGAGTCTAACACTCAAACAAACTTTTCACTAAACCCGCTTTACCATTTGTGAATGTCACACAATCACATCTGTAGCCACTTTTAAAGCATTCAAGTGATAAATCATGGGACTGGAAAGCATGTGGTTGTTAAACATGAGATCGAAATATGTTTGATGAATGGAGAAAGAGAATGAGTCTTTATAACTATTACCTTTCAATAACACTCTGGTTTCTGTGTAGAATATACCATTTGAGGTATTCCTCCACAAGAGTTTGCTTGTCCTCAGAAGACTTCACATGTAGGAAGCATCCAGCAGTCTGGAACATGGAGCTGTTTTGCAAAAGTAAATTTTGCAGAGATTCCACTGAGTCTGCTTCCTGGACCTGTTAAAAAGACTTTGTAAGACTTACAAAAACCCATCCCTGATAGGTTAATAATCTTGCAATGGTCAGGCAAATGGTAAACCACTCAAACAAAACATGAATCAAATTATTTTTTACTTAAATGTTGTCATACTGATAGAAATGGAGATCTGAACATTCCGATCAGTTCATTTCAGTATAACCTTACTCTAAATTAAATAATGGTTTCTCTTAGTAAACTCATTCCTTGAATCATGGTCACTTCATACCTGATGCAGAACTCTCCCTATCTCCTCATCTGTAATATCTCCCACAGTGGCGCTGAAACTGGGATTCCCTACAATGTGGTTAACAAGGTCCTTTGACAGGAAATGTGGTGCTGGTCCCCCGTGTACTATAGACACAGCAATGATCTTTCCTGCCAGGACATATTCATTTTGAACACCTAACTTAATCATTTAGTTGAGCATAATGAAAGGTAATTTAATCATCAGTTTAGTGTATAAAGGTTAGTTTATCACTACAAACACGGTAATCTGAAGGTATACTTTGGAGTTCTTGGCTTAACAGAGGTTGGCTTCTAGACATTCAAGGAAAACAAACAGGATTACTTCTTGTTATAACAAACAGAATTTATTATAAACTTTAAGTAACAATTAACATCAAACAACACTACCAATGACAGCAAATGGTGAAACTCTATATACAGGTTGTGTGGGCTAGTTTCAAGGATGTGTGTGTGTGTGTGTGAGTGTGTGTGTGTGTGTATGTGTGTGTGTGTGTGTGGTAGGATGGCGCCTAGCTGATGCCTGTAAAAGTAGTGGAAAAACAGAACAATCCAAAACAGAAGAAAAGGAAACTGGTTGTCTTGAACTAGGAGCAAAGCTAAGTTAATCTTACTTCTCCCTGGCCAAGTGGTGAATAAGATAACTATAATTGCTTTGTCTAAGAAAAGGAGGGAAAGTTATTTCTTGAAGCTTTGGTATCTCCAACAGCAAGTCAGCAGTCTTGGGAGGCCGCTATTTCGCAAAGAGAGAGCGATTTGAATTTTCCCCAAAGTTTTATAGGGAAAATGATGTAATCGGTCCTAGGCCAGGTTTGTCCAATGACCACTGAGGGATGGTCTCTCAGGTGTGGCTTTGTGGCTCCCCCCCTGGGAGATGGGCGTGACCAAGGTTCTTTGTTCTGTTGTTAAAATGGAGGTCCCATGCGGCCTGTGGCTGGGGTCAAAATGGCTGCTTACAGCCCTACAGTTCTGTCAGAAATGCTGCAACACGTTACTGTACTTTACTGTAACTTAGTTCAGTAAGAAATGCTGCTACACGTTACTGTAACTTAGTTCAGTAATTAAAAGTAGTATTTTACGTTAGCTTTATTTTGATTTGATTATGTTAGGTATTGTCACTCAGATCCTTTCCCTCCTTTGTATTGAAACTGTGGCACAATAATTTCCCTCTTCATCGTTGGGTTCAGCCAAAGACGTTGATTTAGCGTCAAGACTTTCTCCAAGTCTCTCGCCACAACCACTGCAAAAATTCGGTTGGTCCTCCAAAAACTTTTTCCCACAATGCCGGCAAAACATCCTTCACCAAATTGTCTGGCGCCAAATGAAGGGATTCGGTTTGTCGTTGTGGTTTTGGATTTGTCGTTTTGTTTTATGATTTGTCATTGTGATTTAGAATTTGCTGTTGTGTTTTTCTATTTGCTGTAGTGATTTGCCCCTCAGGGCCACTGAAGGTTATTGTCAGTGAAGACAATGCACTTATGCCCCAATAATTAATCCTGGAACTTCTCTGTCATGGCCCACTTGAGCCCAAGGAATTCCAGCTTCATAGAGCTATAGTTTGACATATTGCGCTCAGTAGGGCGAAGGCCTCGACTGGAATAAGCCACCGGTCTAATGCCGCTGTCGGTCTCCTGAGAGAGGACAGCCCCAAGGCCACTATAGCTGGCGTTGATTTCGAAAAGTCAGCGTAAGCTAGCACTGGGGCTGAGACCAACCTTGATTTTTAAGGCCTCAAAGCTCTCTTCACACTGTGGTGTCCATGCAGCACCCAGAGCCTGACCTAACCCTTTCCTTTGCTTGGTGCCTGCCAGCTCAGCTACTAGCTGGTGTAGAGGACCTGCAAGTTTTGCAAAGCCACTTACAAAGCGCCGGTAGTAGCTGGCAAAGCCCAGAAAGGAACGCAACTCTAAGACCTGACTGGGGCGCCGCCAGTTAGCCACAGCTTCGATCTTCTTGGGGTCCGTGGAAACTCCCTGGCTTGAGATGACATGCCCCAAATAGCCAACCTCTTGTTGGAAAAATGCGCACTTCTCGAGTTTTGCCTTGAGGCCCTCCTTCTGGAGGTGGCCAAGCACCATTTCCAGCTTCTGGAGATGTTGCACAACAGAGGAGGAATAGATGACAATGTCGTCCAGATAGAGTAATAAGGACTGACCCTGCTAATTGCCAAACATCCTCTGCATGAACCGCTGGAAGGTGCTTGGGGCATTACACAAACCAAAAGGCATGCGATTGAACTCAAAGAGGCCGAACGGTGTACTTCTCCAACACCGGAACCTGATTGTAGCCACTGGCCAGATTGATTGTGGAGAACCCGCGGGCCCCAGAAAGTGCATCCAGGCTCTCCTCAATACGAGGCAGAGGGAAGGCATCCTTCCTGGTCTTGCCATTTAGGGGGCGATAGTCCACGCACATACGCAACCTCCCGTCCTTTTTCCGTACCAAGACAATGGAAGATGCGTAGGGGCTAATGCTCTCCCTAATGACCTGCGACTCAAGGAGCTGATTGATATGCGCCTCCACTGCCTCGTACTCCGACGGAGGGATACGTCGATACCTCTGCCTTACCGGGACATCATCAAGCAGTGGTATGTCATGCGAGATGAGGTTAGTGCAGCCCAAGTGACAATCATGGGCTGAAAAGACCGATTGGTACTTGTACAGCAGTGACCTTTCGCCTGTCTGCTCCTGGGGCCTGTTTCACGAAGCAGGTTTAGTGAAAACTCTGAGTCTGTTAACCCTGAAATGAGGGAAACTCTGAGTTTTCCGTTTCACAAAGGGAGGTAACTCAAACCAGAGACAGAGGGGTAACTCTAGCCTGTTTCACAAAGAGAGGTAACTTAACCTCTCGGTCAGTTACCGTGGTAACATGCTCTCTGAAACTAACCTGGTCGGGACCAGGTTTTTCTCAGAAAACCTTGAGTTTCTCTCTGTCTCCGCCCTCTTTCAGCCACACACGTTGTTTGATTTCCTCATTCATTCAGTCAGCGGGCGAGTTTTGGCGTAGTATAGTTCTGCTATAGTTCCGTCTGTTTTTTCAGAAAATCATTGCAGAAATCAGATATTATGAGTTATATTAGGTGGCGACTATTTCACTACCATGGCGTGTCCTTTTGATAACGATCCCGTGGATGAAGATGACGCATTTTTCAAAGAGAATTAAATATTCGTCAGGAGATGATTATCAGACCGCGCATAGACGTCCTTAATATACTGCAGCCATAATTACAAAATGAATGAAATGGATCTTTTGAGCAAGTTGAATGTATTTGACTTAGCGTTTCCTAAATATAATCCCAGCTTTTCTTGCAATTCATAGGTTCAAAAGTGTGTGCTTTTAATTGGGTTACCGGTATATAAACTACTCCTATATAGCCTTCTGATCCAGAATATCACCTATAATGCGAGGGGGCTGAATACGCACAACACCGTTTCATGTCACAGTCCATCTCATCCGTCCTTACATTTCCAACATTAACAACCAGTAATGCTCTCGTATCACAGCAGATATTGTGTGTTGCGCTGTGTTTTCTTGCAAATGGGAGTTTTTTTATATAACATTTATATGTTGAATAAAAAACAGCCACTTACGGTAATATTTACTTTACCATGTAAAACATGCTCAAAAGGAGGCGTCACCATGAGATTGTGCCGATGTTTTACCTGTTTGAATAATGTTTTTATGTTTCATCTTAAGCTGCTGCCAAGTGCGCTTCTACCCCGCGGGAATGCACTTAAATGAAATAAATTAATAGACTACCACTCAAGCAGTTTCCCCTGTGATATTACTGTGATTGCAACAGGACTACATTTAAACTTATGCACGGACCCGAGCCGCAATGTCCTCCCGCACCGTCTCCCTCTCTTTTGCTGCTGCAGCGGTGTTAACCTGCTCAAACTCTCCGTATGAGCGCATTAATATTTCCATTTCCAGTTGTAGCGTAGCGCTCCGCTTCCCCGTTGCCATGGTGACTCGTCGAATCAGGGCTCCATTGATGCTGTCTTTTTTTACTTGTGGTGCACGCGCTTAACTCCAGGTCAAACTACTCTGAGTTGATCAACCTGACGCAAATCTGCTGTTCTGGAACCGAAAACTCAGAGTTTCCTATCTCCGAGTAGATCAACTCAGAGTTCAGGGTTAGACTCAGAGTTTTTTGAACCTGCTTTGTGAAACGGACCCCTGATCAGGCAACGCAGACAAATCAAGGGATTCCATCCTATCCGATATTGAGAGGACAGCTGCTTGGGACGAGATGGTCACCAAAGTGGGCTCCACCTCAGTCACGCCAGCAGGCAGGCTGATGACCTGGGCAACACCCAGGATGCCAAGGCCGTGGGTAAAGGAGAACTACTGTGGTCCCGACATTAACTACAGGGACATACACAGTACCCCGGACAACCTGTACCAGGCAAGGAGAGGCTAGCAGCCCAGCTGGTAGACCTGATTCAGGGGGCTCAAAAAGTACACCCTGACTGGAAAACAGCTGGGAACCGGTGCTAGCAACCAACTTCATCACCCCACCAGGAATGCGTACCACCTGCTTGCCCCGCACCCTCACAGTGCCAGTAAGGCCCCCAGGAGCTTGGGTGAAGGACTGGTGGCACCTCTGTAAGGCTGTAACAACTGGGCCAGGGGCCTGTGAAATGAAAGGCAAATCAACAAAAGAAGGTGCATACACCAAAAAGTTCACGGTAGCAGCGACGAATCACAATCATCCCCAAATAGCTCCAAATAGCCGATGTATGGAATCGCTAGGCCGTTAGCCGCTCGTAGCTGTAGCCAGTGACAAGTTTGGAGGCGATCAAGACCCCAAGGTGCAAACTGCTCCAGAAAGAAACTTTCTGTAATAGTGGACACCATGGAACCAGTGTCCACCAAGCATGACACAGAGACCCCTCTGATGGAGGCATCAATGTTTGGACAAGCAGCAATTAAGTTAGCTGCTGCACCTTCCTGTGAGCCTATGGACTCCCCAACTGAACTGTGGCTCAGCAGCTCAGTAGCTCAGTGGGCTTCAGTTTTCCAGACGGGTGAGGAGAAGAGATTAACCCTGCGGCATTAGAGCTCAAGCCATCCACCGAGTTAACACGGCGTCTGGCCCGTACCCCATCACACTCTCGAGCCAAATGGCCAGGCTGCTGGCACCTTCTGCAGATTAAAGGGCCATCGCAAGAAATTTGACCTTGGGGACAAGGGGCCTGGAGGGAGGCAACAATTTGGGTCAACCGGTCAAGCTGCTCTTGCTGGCGCTTCAAAAGATCCATCAGTTCACTGAACCCTGGCTCAGAAGGAGTGATGTTAGTGGGAGGCTGGGCGTGGCCCTGTACCCTGTACTGCAGGCCGTAAGCAGCTGGTAAAGAAGCACTACGCCCCCTAGTGCCCCCTGGAAGACCCTCCCTCTCCTAACGAATTGCCTCACTGCGTAGCTCCAACAGGGTGACAGTTGGCTGACGGTGCAAACAAATTGCTTGAGCTCTCGACGAAGAGAACAATCGAGCACATGCTCAATAAATTGGTCCCGAAGGAGAACGTCAGCATTTGGTACCCCATCAGGAGCACACTGTTTGACCTGTGCCATTAAAGCCATAAGGGCTAAAGAAAACTCGTGCAGTGTCTCCCCTTCAAGTTGGTGCAGAGAAAAGAACGCCTGCTGCAAAGTTACATAAGGCTGGGCACAGCCATAAAGCTCCTTTAAAATGGTGAAAACCTTACCGGTGTCTGCTCGCTCTGCAGCAGAGCAAAACGTGATCTCTTCCTTTGCTTTTCCTTCGAGATGATCAAAAATGAAGAGAGCCTGGTCAGCAGCATCCAGATGGCGGGCACACGCACATGCCTGTACTTCCTCTACCCACTCGGCTATCCCAATGCCAGTCCTACCATTGAACATTGGGCAACTATGATCTCTCGGTACGACAACCAATCGCTCTGTGACAGCAGCGGCCATACCTGCACGTGGGGCTTGACTAAGTGGAGCAGAGGAAGCAGCCCCACCAGAGCCCCCCGAGGAAAGCGGCCTGCTCCTGACGAAGTCGCTCATTGTCTGCTTTAAGCTGTGAAACAAGCTCCCTGAGCTGCTGCACCTCGTCCTCCATGCTGACTAAAGGAAACTGCACCAAAGCCTTACGTATGTATGAAGAGTTACCTCCCCAGAACGAACACTGCTGTTTTGGCTCAACAACTTGCATGTACAAATAACAACAATACACCTACTGATGGGAAGTTTAGCACAACAACAAAAAAAGAAAACCTATATTTACAAAGCACAAAAAGAAAACTGGTGACCTCAGCCGATGAGTTGATCGGGCGGTGGAAGGAGCACTTTGAGGAACTCCTTAATCCGACTAACACGCCCTCTTTTGTAGAGGCAGAGCTGGAGGCTGATGGGGAATCATTGTCAATATCCCTGGCGGAAGTCACTGAGGTAGTCAAACAACTCCACAGTGGCAAAGCCCCAGGGGTTGATGAGATTCGTCCAGAAATGCTGAAAACTTTGGGTTGGGAGGGGCTGTCTTGGTTGACACGCCTCTTCAACATTGCGTGGAAGTCTGGGACAGTGCCAAGGGAGTGGCAGACCGGGGTGGTGGTTCCTCTTTTTAAAAAGGGGGACCAGAGGGTGTGTGCCAATTACAGGGGTATCACACTACTCAGCCTCCCTGGTAAAGTCTACTCCAAGGTGCTGGAAAGGAGGGTTCGTCCTATAGTCGAACCTCAGATTGAAGAGGAGCAATGTGGATTCCGTCCTGGACGTGGAACAACGGACCAGCTCTTCATTCTCGCAAGGATCCTGGAGGGGGCCTGGGAGTATGCTCATCCAGTCTACATGTGTTTTGTGGATTTGGAGAAGGCATATGACCGGGTTCCTAGGGAGATACTGTGGGAGGTGCTGCGGGAGTATGGGGTGAGGGGGTCACTTCTGTGGGCCATCCAATCTCTGTACACCCAAAGTGAGAGCTGTGTCCGGATCCTCGGTTGGCCTCCGCCAGGGGTGCGCTTTGTCACCAATCCTGTTCGTGATTTTCATGGACAGGATTTCAAGGCGTAGTCGTGGTGGGGAGGGGTTGCAGTTCGATGGGCTGAGGATCTCGTCTCTGCTTTTCGCAGATGATGTGGTCCTGATGGCATCGTCGGTCAGTGACCTTCAGCACTCACTGGATCGGTTCGCAGCCGAGTGTGAAACGGCTGGGATGAGGATCAGCATCTCTAAATCTGAGGCCATGGCTCCTAGCAGGAAACCGGTGGATTGCTTACTCCAGGTAGGGAATGAGTCCTTACCCCAAGTGAAGGAGTTCAAGTACCTCGGGATCATGTTCACGAGTGAGGGGACGATGGAGCGTGAGTTTGGCCGGAGAATCGGAGCAGCGGGGGCGGTGTTGCAGTCGCTCTACCGCACCGTTGTGACGAAAAGAGAGCTGAGCCGGAAGGCAAAGCTCTCGATCTACCGGTCAATCTTCGTTCCTACCCTCACCTATGGTCATGAAAGTTGGGTCATGACCGAAAGAACGAGGTCGCGAGTACAAGCGGCCGAAATGGGTTTTCTCAGGAGGGTGGCTGGAGTCTCCCTTAGAGATAGGGTGAGAAGTTCAGCCATCCGTGAGGAACTCGGAGTAGAGCCGCTGCTCCTTAGCGTTGAAAGGAGCCAGTTGAGGTGGTTCGGGCATCTAGTAAGGATGCCCCCTTGGCGCCTCCCTAGGGAGGTGTTCCAGGCACGTCCAGCTGGGAGGAGGCCTCGGGGAAGACCCAGGACTAGGTGGAGAGATTATATCTCCACACTGGCCTGGGAACGCCTCGGGATCCCCCAGTTAGAGCTGGTTAATCTGGCCCGGGAAAGGGAAGTTTGGGGTCCCCTGCTAAAGCTGCTGCCCCCGCGACCCGACCCCGGATAAGCGGATGAAGATGAGATGAGATGAAAAAGAAAACAAAAAAACACGTCTCTGCCCCTCTCTTTTTTTTTTTTTTTTTTTTTTTTTGGATGTGGAATCCTGCCGACAACGCCAGAATGTGGCGCGGTGGTGAAGGAGATATAGTTGCAACGCCACCTGGGGTAATTTCACCCCCAGGAAATTCTAAGATACCTTTTAATGAATGAGGTCACAGGTTCGATATATCAGGTTCGATATAACACCCATAACCTTGTCACTGGGGGCCTGTGGAACTGCCAGTCAGCTTGTAGCTGCCACTGAATTACGGCAGTGAGTTACCGTGGCAACACCGGAAATTAGTGAAGTCATCATTGATTTCTAATTGTTTTTTATTATTTATTATGTTTACATACATTTGTGATGAAACCTAAATGCAGTTTAATTAATAGTTCTGCTGTAAAAATGTATTGAAATGTTTCATTGAAATGGTGTGAGAGGTCACTTCCTGTCCAAGTGACGTTGGACGTGAGCCCAAGTTGTTAGTGAGAAACAGAGAGACGAGAGGGAAAGAGGGAGAGAGAGAAAAGAGATGAGAGAAAACTGTCTACTACTGGCTAAGCAGGCGTACATGGTAATTATTCTAAATATTGAAACTTGTGTACCCATGTATAAGAAAATAATCTGTGAAAATAATAAATGTAAAATGTGTTTTATGTTGTTACAGTTTTCACGGTGTTCCGTAACTTTGTGGAGAGAATAAATTGGTTGTGGACATCAGTAAGAAGCGTGAATCATTTAACCTGCAGAGACGCCAGTAAGAGAGGTGAAGTGCTCAAAAGCAAACATGTTTGCTACAAATGTGAAAGCTCCAGTTCCATCGAGCTCCACATCCAAATCAGACCTTGGTGAAATCCAGTTGAGAGATACGGAAAAAGCAAAGAAATGGAGCACACCACTGCAAAACTCAAACATAAGCAAGTGTATTTGTTGTGGAGAAAACCACTCCATACATAGATGTATAAAGAAATAGAAATGTCTGTAGAAGAAAAGAAAAAATGCATACATAAAAATAAACTGTATTTTGCATGTCTAAGAAAAGGTCACAATTCTAAAGACTGTAGAAACAGAGCCATGTGTGGCATATGCAGAAAAAAATCACCCAACTCCACTGCATGAAGATCGTTTCTCAGCTGAAACAAAGGAAAGTGCAGTTGAAGAAAGTACATCCTCACGATTATGCTAGTGAAGGTGGGAGTATGTCTATGATTGTACCGGTGTTGATTTCAGCACCTAATGTTCCTGATAATGAAACCCTAGCATAAGCCTTATTGGACACACAAAGCAGTCACACATTGATCAAGAGGTTTGTGAAAAGCTTCAGGCAGGAATAGAACCAGTAAAGCTGAAGCTCTCCACCATGATGAGAATGGATTCAGTTGTGAGGAGTCAAAGAGTATGTGATCTCAAAGTCAGAGGTCTCTCCTCTGACATTTCCATTAACTTACCTCCAGCCTACACAAGAGACTTCATTCCTCTTGACCGTAAACATACCCCCACTTGTCAAACTGGACAACTCAAAAAATGGAAACACCTTGTCGGCACGGCCCATGAGCTACCCCCATTAATGGACTGTGGTGTCGGATTATTCATTGACTATGACTGCTCCAGAGCGCTTTCCAAGAAAGGTCATCACTGGGGGTGACTACGAGCCCTACGCCATTAAAACTGACCTCGGTTGGAGCATTGTTGGAAGCGCACCACAGGGTGTGAATGCTAAAGATGTGACTGGTCTTTGTCATTGGGTATCTGTCAGAGAGCTACCACCTGTAACACCATCTTCTGTCATTAAGGCTATTGAGACTGACTTTGCAGACACCAAATCAGGCGATAAAAGCATATCTCAAGAAGATATTTGCTTCCTGCAAATCTTAAAGAGTGGAATCCAGCAAAATGAACTTGACCACCTTGAGATGCCTCTTCCTTTTAAAGTACGTCCTCACCTCCCAGACAATAAGAAGCTGTCCTTGGCTCAACTGAAGCACCTCAAAAGGAAGCTGGACAGAGATTCCAAGTTCAAAAGTGACTATGTGCGGTTTATGGAAGGTGTTTTCAAGGATGCTGATGCAGAGAAAGTAGACACCCAACCAGAGCCCGGGAAAGTTTGGTATATCCCACATCAAGGGGTTTACCACCCCAGGAAACCAGACAAGATTTGGGTGGTTTTCGACTGCTCTGCAAAGTACGAAGGCACCTCATTAAACGATCATCCACTAACAGGACCCGACCTTACAAATGGTCTCACAGCTGTACTGTGTCGTTTCCGTAAACATCCCATTGCAGTCATGTGCAATGTGGAAAAAATGTTCCACAGGTTTCATGTCAGCAAAGAAGATAGAGACTATTTGCGGTTTCTCTGGTGGGAAAATGGGGACACAAGCTCAGAACCCACAGAGCACCGCATGAAGGTGCACCTGTCTGGAGCATCATCTTCCCCTGGCCAATTATGGCATGAAACACCTCGCAAGTCAAAATGAGACAGAGTGCCCCTCTGCAGCTAGCTTCTTCAGGAAGCATTTCTACGTAAAATGATGGCCTCATAAGCGTGAAATCGGTTGGTGAGGCAACTGAGTTAGTAAAGGAAGCTTAGGCTGTGTGTGCCAAAGGAAAGTTGCACCTTCACAAATTCCTTTCCAATAACAGAGAGGTACTGGATTCCATCAACATGGCAGAACGCGCTGTAGAGGTAAAAAATGTCGATCTCAACCATGATATCTTACCACAGCAAAGAGTGCTTGGTATAATATGGAACATTGAAAGGCCTAGCTTCTCCTTTAAGGTGACGCTTGATGAGAAGGCAGTGACTCGGCGAGGGATTCTCTCCATCGTGGCCTCTCTATACGACCCTTTAGGGTTCTTAGAGCCATTCATCCTTGAGGGAAAAAGAGTGCTGCAGGAGATGTGTCAGAGAGGTACAGGTTGGGACGAACTATTACCCAGGGATCTGAAGGTAAGGTGGGAGACTTGGATGAAGGATTTGGAAAACCTTGAGAGGATCGAGATACCAAGATGCTTCGTACCTGACGGCTTTGGTGAGGTCCAGAGAGCGGAACTGCATCACTTTTCAGACATGAGCAGTCAAAGGTAGGGCCAGTGCTCTTACATGAGGTTGTTGAGCAAAGAAAAAGTGCACTGCTCCTTGGTCATAGGCAAAGCGAGAGTCGTGCCAACCAAAATAGTCACCATACCGAGGTTGGAGCTAACTGCTGCAGTAACCTCAGCAGCAGTGAGCAACATGTTATGGGAGGAACTAGAGCTAAAGATCGACAAAGAATATTATTGGACTGATTCTCAAGTGGTCCTCGGCTACATTAACAATGAAGCCCGAAGGTTTCATGTCTTCGTTGCGAACCGTGTCGAGAGAATTTGAGAAACCACTGATGCAAAACAATGGCACTACGTCAACACAGGAGAGAATCCTGCTGACCACGCCTCGAAAGGCCTTAAGGTGGCTGACCTCATCAACTCAAATTGGCTCTCTGGTCCTAAGTTTTTGTGGGAAAGAGAAATAGCAACAAGCCAGAGTACATCAGAGCTACTGGTGGGAGATCCGGAGGTGAGGATTACACAGGTGCTAAAAACTGAGGCTGCAAGGCAATTTGACATCCAAGGACAACTGTCACGGTTCTCAAGATGGACCACAGCAGTCAACGTCATTGCATGTATCCAGCGGTTGGCTAATAGAATCAAGACCACAGAACCTTTGAATGTGGACGAGAGAAGGCAAGCTGCACTGACTCTTATCAAGCTTGCACAACACGATGCCTTCCTTGAGGAGTTGAACATGCTCAGCCAGAAATCAGGAAAGCTGCCTTGCAACCCCCAACTCTATCAGCTTGACTCGTTCCTCGAAGATGGTATTATGAGAGTGGGAGGAAGACTAAGAAAGGCATCTGCACCTCTGGAGTTGAGACACCCAGTAATTCTTGCTAAAGACGGCACTGTCACAAACCTAATCCTTGCACATCATCATGACAGACTACAACACCAAGGCAGAGGACAAACTCTCAAAGAACTAAGAGCCAATGATTACTGGATAGTTGGTGGAAGTAAGGCTGTAGCTCAACACATCAGGCAGTGTGTACGGTGCAGGAGGGTGCGTGCACCGCCAGAGGAACAACAGATGGCGGATTTACAGAGTGACCGTGTTTATATAAGTTGATATAAGAAACTAATCTGTGAAAATAATAAATGTAAAATGTGTTTTATGTTGTTACAGTTTGTGTGTTCCGTAAATTTGTGGAGAGAATAAATTGGTTGTGGACATCAGTAAGAAGCGTGAATCATTTAACCAGGGTAGATACACAGCTACCCGCAAGACTTAGTTAATTTCTGGCTCTGCTACCAAGCGATGCTTCGACCTGCTCTCACTGAGACTTGGATTACACCAGCCAACACATCCACCCCTGCTGCTCCCTCCACTGCTTACTCTTTCTCCCACACACCCAGACCCACTGACAGAGGTGGTGGGACTGCTCATTAACCCCAAATGGAGTTTCTCTCCTTACCCACTGTCCCACTTTACTTCACTCTCATTTGAATTTCATGCTGTGACTGTAACTCATCCGGTACAATTAAACATTTTCGTTCTCTACCATCCACCAGGTCCAATGGGAGATTTCCTGGAGGAACTAGATGTCCTCCTTTCAAACTTCCCAGAAAATGGCCATCCACTTGTTCTTCCAGGCGACTTCAACATCCAGTCAAAGAAGTCATCCGATTTTCTTCTGTTACTTTCCTCTTTTTCTCTTTTGCTCACTCCCTCTCCACATACTCACAAAGCTGATCTCATAAATACCAGAAGCTGCTCTACCTCTTACCTCACCGTAACTCCACATCATGTCTCTGACCACTTCTTCATATCCTACTCTCTCCCACTCTCCCAATCTGACAACTCATTCTCATCAACAGATACGGTACCTGTCTGTCGCAACATCTGATCCCTCTTTTCTTCCTCTTTGGCCTCATCTGTTCTTTCAGCCCTCCCTTCCGTAAGTCCACCCCAGCCATGTGGTTGTCTGAGGTTATCTCAGGGGTTAGGTGGTTATCTCACCCTTCCACCAATCTCATCTTCTTCCCTCGCTATCTTCTTCCACCCCCCCATCTCCTGATCAAGTTCTTACTCTTATAACTTCTGCCCGCCCAACCACTTGCACCTTTGACCCCATCCCCTCTCACCGTCTCCAATCTATTGCACCTGACCTTCTTCCTTTTCTCACCCATCTTATTAACCATCTTTATCCACTGGCTGCTTCCCTGACTCTCTTAAAGAAGCAAGAGTCAACCCCCTCCTCAAAAAAACCTACCCTTGACCCGTCTGAATTAAATACCTACAGACCTGTCTCTCTTCTCCCATTTCTCTCCAAAACATTAGACCGTGCTATCTTTAACCAACACTTTTCCTACTTTCACCTGAACAACCTCCTTGATCCTCACCAATCTTGTTTAAAGGCCGGCCACCCAACTGAAACTGCCCTTCTTGCTGTCACAGAGCAACTTCACATGGCTAGGGCAGCCTCTCGCTCATCTGCATTCATCCTTTTGGACCTTTCTGCAGCATTTGACACAGTTAACCACCAGATCCTTGTTTCCACCCTACAGCAATTAGGTATCTCAAGCTCTGCATTCTCCCTGCTCACATCCTAATCTAAATACCACATACTGGGTAACTTGGAGAAGCTCTGTGTCAAACCCTGTCATATTCCTACTGGAGTCCCTCAAGGTTCAGTCCTGCGGCCTCTCCTCTTCTCTCTGTACACCAACTCCCTTGGTTCTGTTATTCTCTCACATGGTTTGTACTATCACTTGCAGTAGTCATCTTACGCCTTGACTACTGCAACAATCCTGGCTGGTCTGTCGGGCTGTGCCATCCTACCTCTGCAGCTCATCCAGAATGCAACGGCTTGACCGGTCTTCAACCTACCTAAGTTCTCTCACACTACACCACTCCTCCACTCCCTTCACTGGCTTCCTGTAGCTGCTCGCATCCGTTTAAAGACACTAACACTTGTTTATCGTGCTACTAACGGATCAGGCCCAGTTTACATCCAGGACATGATTAAATCTTACACCCCAGCCCACCCTCTCCGCTCTGCATCGGCAAATCAGCATGCCGCTCCCTCACTAAGAGGAACACAGAGTCACTCGACTAAGTCACGACTGTTTGCCATCCTGGCTCCAAAATGGTGGAACAAGCTCCCAATCGACATTCGGATAGCAAAAAATCTACACATCTACACCACTAAAAACGCATCTCTTTTGACTGCAACTTGGCTAAGAAGATGAGAAAATTGGAAAAGAAAAAAAACACTTATATGTAGCAATCTATAGGTCGGCTTATTTGAAGCTACCACACGTACTTAATAACTTGCTCTTTTTGTTTGTACCCTAATTGTTGAATGCACTTATTGGAAGTCGCTTTGAACAAAAGTGTCAGCTAAATTAAATGTAATGTAATGTAATGAAATGATAGGAGATCTCTAGTGCCACACAGTGGACGCAGGAAGTGGAGCAGGTTATGAAAAAGGAAATTGCTGTAACTTTAGCATACATTGTCCAATCTTTACCAGATTTCTGAGGAATGACAAGACCCCCAGCCTGAACACACCAATATCTCAATATTAACTCACAGCAACAGAGCCATCTGTTGGCAACAGGAAGTCAGCCAAATATGACAAACTTTATTCGATTCACATCAAATTTGCAATGTGTGTTCTTTGTTTGATATACAACAATGCAAAGCATGTTTGGTCGGTACTCTCTAGTGCCACACAGTGGACACAGGAAGTGGGGCATGTTATGAAACAGGAAGTTGCTGCAATGTTAGCATAAATTGTCCAATCATCACAGAATTTTGGGGTTGATGTGGGGGAAGCGCAACCCCGCTAGGTTCGAATGGCTCTAATTAGCATTTCAATGTCCCAACCGTCTGGCCTGCCTGAATGACACAAACAACCATTGGATGAAACCATAGACAGCGCATAAGTAAGTAAGACCAGGTCCAAGTCCAGTTGCTTTTGACTGAAATTGCTTGAGGATAACAATGACCTTGACAAATGAGAATATTCACAGGCTCATAAGTAAAATCACCTGTGATTGGACAGCAAATCCCTCTCTTATTGGTCAGCTTTGGGACATGTGGTCGTTTGCCCCTCCCATTTTTATAATGGGCCCACCACACGCAGGAGGAACCGCTGGAGTCGGGTGCGCTGCTGCACGGGTAGCAGTGAAGGTGAGGGGCCTCAACGGACCAGACACAGAGGCTTGCTCTGGGGACGTGGAATGTCACCTCTCTGTCAGGGAAGGAGCCGGAGCTTGTGCGGGAGGTGGAGCGCTACCAGTTAGATCTGGTGGGTCTTACCTCCACACACAGTCTCGATTCTGGAAGCGTACTCCTGGATAGAATGTGAGGCGCCGGGTGGGTGTGGGTATACTCACAAACCCCCGGCTGAGTGCCGCGGTGTTGGAGTTCATCCCGGTGAACGAGACGGTCACCTACTTACGCCTGTGGGTGGTAGGGGGGAAAACTCTGATGGTTGTTTGTGCATATGCACCGAACGCAGTCCAGAGTATTCAGCCTTCTTGGAGGCCCTGAATGGAGTCCTGCATGGGGCTCTAGTAGGGGACTCCATAGTTCTGCTGCGAGACTTCAACACCCACGTGGGCAATGATGGAGACACCTGGAGAGGCGTGATTGGGAGGAACGGCCTCCCTGATCTAAATCCGAGCTGTCACCTGTTATAGGACCTCTGTGCTAGTCATGGATTGTCTATAACTAACGCCATTTTTCGAACATAAGGATGTTCATAAGTGTACGTGGTACAAGAGCACCCTAGGCCAAAGGTGGATGATCGATTTTGTGATCATATCATCTGATCTGAGGCCGTATGTTTTGGACACTTGAGTGAAGAGAGGGGCAGGTGGTCAGGGAAGCTGTCCGACTGAAGAAGGAGGACTTCCGGGATATGCTATCCCAGAAGACTACGGAAGCAGTTGCAAGGTACCGATGTACCAGAAGGACTGCAGCCTCTGCTGTGTCAGAGGCAAAGCAGCAGGTGTGGGAGGAGTTTGGAGAAGTCATGGAGAAGGACTTTCGGGCAGCATCAAGGTGCTTCTGGAAAACCATTCGACATCTCAGGAGGGGAAAACAGGGAACGTCCAAGCTGTTTACAGTAAGGACGGGACGCTGGTGACCTCAGCTGATGAGGTAATCGGGCAGTGGGAGGAGCACTTTGAGGAACTCCTTAATCTGACTAACACGCCTTCTTTTGTAGAGGCAGAGCTGGAGGCTGATGGGGAATCATTGTCAGTATCTCTAATGGAAGTCACTGAGGTAGTCAAAAAACTCCACAGTGGCCAAGTTCCATGGATTGATGAGATTCGTCCAGAAATGCTGAAAGCTTTGGGTTTGGAGGGGCTGTCTTGGTTGACACGTCTCTTCAATATTGCGTGGAAGTCTGGGACAGTGTCAAGGGAGTGGCAGACCGGGGTGGTGGTTCCCCTATTAAAAAAGGGGGACCAGAGGGTGTGTGCCAATTACAGGGGTATCACTCCACTCAGTCTCCCTGGTAAAGTCTACTCCAAGGTGCTGGAAAGGACGGTTCGTCCTATAGTCGGACAGATTGAATAGGAACAATGCGAATTCAGTCCTGGACGTGGAACAATGGACCAGCTCTTCACTATTGCAAGGATCCTGGAGGGGGCCTGGGAGTATGCCCATCTACCTGTGCTTTGTGGATCTGGAGAAGGCATATGACCGAGTTTCTCTGGAGATACTGTTGGAGGTGCTATGGGAGTATGGGGTGAGGGGGTCACTTCTTTGGGCCATCCAATCTCTGTACACCCAAAGCGAGAGCTGTGTCCGGATCCTTGGCAGTAAGTCGGATTCATTCCGGGTGGGGGTTGGCCTCCGCCAGGGGTGCACTTTGTCACCAATCCTGTTTGTGATTTTCATGGACAGGATATCGAGGCATAGTCCTGGTGGGGAGGGGTTGCAGTTCCGGATGCTGAGGATCTCGTCTCTGCTTTTTGCAGATGATGTGGTCCTGATGGCATCGTCAGTCAGTGACCTTCAGCACTCACTGGATTGGTTCGCAGCCGAGTGTGAAGCGGCTGGGATGAGGATCAACACCTCTAAATCTGAGGCCATGGCTCTCAGCAGGCAACCAGTGGATTGCTTACTCCAGGTAGGGAATGAGTCCTTACCCCAAGTGAAGGAATTCAAGTACCTCAGGATCATGTTCACGAGTGAGGGGACTAAGGAGCGTTGCAGTCGCTCTACCACACCGTTGTGACAAAAAGAGAGCTGAGCCGGAAGGCAAAGCTCTCGATCTACCGGTCAATCTTCATTCCTACCCTCACCTATGGTCATGAAAGCTGTGTCATGACCGACAGAACGAGGTTGCAGGTACAAGCGTCCGAAATGGGCTTTCTCCGAAGAGTGGCTTGAGTTCCCTTAGAGATAGATTGAGAAGTTCAGGCGTCCGTGAGGAACTCTGAGTAGAGCCGCTGCTCCTTTGCGTGGAAAGGAGTCAGTTGAGGTGGTTCAGGCATCTAGTAAGGATGTCCCCTGGGCGCCTTTCTAGGGAGGTGTTCCAGGCACGTCCAGCTGAGAGGAGGCCTCAGGGAAGACCCAGGACTAGGTGGAGAGATTATATCTCCACACTGGCCTGTGAACGCCTCGGGATCCCCAAGTTAGAGCTGGTTAATGTGGCCCGGGAAAGGGAAGTTTGGGGTCCCCTGCGACTCGACCCTGGATAAGCGGTTGAAGATGAGATGAGATGAGATAATAATAACAATAATAATAATAATAATAATAATAATAATAATAATAATTATAATAATGATACTGCTACTACTACTACTACTACTAGTGATAATACAACTAATGATAATACTACTAACTATACTACTAATCATCAATATTGCTATTATTAACTAGACCTGTCACAGTAGCAGTTTATTGATAATAACACTTTCCACAGTGTTCCCCTGCTCTGGGTCACACTCTTTAACATTTGAATGAAGGGTCTCTTGGCTGCTTCAGGGTCATGTGATGGTGGTGCTGGTCTCACTGAGGGTGGCCCAATATGCAGCCTTCTGTGGTGGGTTGTCTCTACTGCAAAACTGAACATAGTTCAGACAGCTCCTGGATCCTCGCTTCCAGCAGCTGGAAACACAAGTAATACATTAGTGCTGTTCTGTGGTGTTCACACAAAAGAAGATATTGTGTGTGTGTGTGTGTGTGTGTGTGTGTGCGCATCATCAGCTGATCAACTATGCCACACACACGCTCCCATAGTTGATCGCTGATGATGCGCACATGGACTGATCCATATGAGTTTGCTAGATCGAGCCAGATGACATGGAGGTCCATCTTGTCCTTTTTTGCCTTATGGATGTGGTCCCAGATCATTGTGGAGTGCTCGACACACCCTGGGAAGCCTGGGACTCCTGCTTTCCGAACTGGCTGATGTCTTTGGAGTTTGCTTCCCTGGGAATGAAGACTGCTACAGCTCTTTTCCACTCGGATGGAATGCGTTGCTTTTTCCAGGCAGCTCTCATGAGGTACCATAGCAACTCTAGCACCTTAAGGCAGTTCTTATATAGCTTGTAGGGGACTCCATTGGGTCCTGTTGCTGATGATCACTACCCTGAGCTTCGGGGCATGATGTTGAACTCAGTAACTGGAGGGGCCGACTGGGGCGCATACCCCGGTGTTCCTAATGGGACACTGGCATGCTTAAAAAGGTCTTTGAAGAAGCTCGCTCATTCTTTTTGTTTCCATTTGCTACGCTTGTGGATATGTTAAGGGGCCCGTTTCACAAAGCAGGTTTAGTGAAAACTCTGAGTCTGTTAACCCTGAAATGAGGGAAACTCTGAGTTTTCCGTTTCACAAAGGGAGGTAACTCAAACCAGAGACAGAGGGGTAACTCTAGCCTGTTTCACAAAGAGAGGTAACTTAACCTCTCGTCAGTTACCATGGTAATATGCTCTCTGAAACTAACCTGGTCTGGACCAGGTTTTTCTCAGAAACCTTGAGTTTCTCTCTGTCTCCGCCCTCTTTCAGCCACACACGGTGTTTGATTTCCTCATTAATTCAGTCAGCGGGCGAGTTTTGGCGTAGTATAGTTCTGTCGTCTGTTTTTTCAGAAAATCATTGCAAAAATCATTCAGTAGGCCTACATTAGAAGTTATATTAGGTGGTGACTATTTCACTACCATGGCATGTCCTTTTGATAATGATCCCGTGGATGAAGGTGCAGCATTACTGCGCAGAGAATTAAATATTCGTCGGGAGATGATTATCAAACTATTGATTATAGATGTTCTTGCATTTCCAGGCAATTCTGTTTTTGAGCGGTACCGTTTCATATCACAACAGATATTGTGTGTTGCGCTGTGTTTTTTTTGCAAATGGGAGTTTTTTATACAACATATAAAACAGCCACAGCCACTACGTTTAAACTTACGCACTGACCCGAGCAGCAATGTTCTCCCACGCCGTCTCCCTCTCTTTTGCTGCTGCAGCAGTGTTACACTTTCGGCGAAAACATGCTCAAACTCTCCGTATGAGCGCATTAATATTTCCAATTCCAGTGGTTGCGTAGCGCTCCGCTTCCCCGTTGCTATGGTGACTCGTCGAATCAGGGCTCAGAGTTTCCTATCTCAGAGTAGATCAACTCAGAGTTCAGGGTTAGACTCAGAGTTATTTGAACCTGCTTTGTGAAACGGACCCCAGCTCTGCGGAACCTGGACAGTCTTTGTCTGACCTCCTCCCACAGGGTTTTCAGATCCTCTCTCTCATCCTGTGCTGCCTCCCACCAGTTGTTATAGAGTAGTTGGCGCCTTCGCACTGATGGTCAATCTCCTTTTCCCTGCTCTCTTTGTGTGGTCTTCTGGTTGGAGGTCTCCTAGCCAAACCTGTCGTTGCAGAGCTTGGTTTCCCAACCTCCTCGCAATATTTCCTCCAGTTTCTTGACCAGATCTGTGTCTAGCATACGCCATGCCTCTGCCTCACTTGACTTTGGCCATTTGAGTTTGCTCTTTCTAGTTGGATTCTTGGTCTCTGCTTTTGGCTCTGTTCTCTGTGAGATGTTAGTGATTGGGTCTAGGTGCTCATATGGGGGGCTTCCTCCACCATGGCCTCCGCCATAGTGAATTGTAGTATCCGAGCTCCATTGATGTTTTTATATTCATGCTCAACCTACTCAGAGTTGATTGAAGTAACTCTGGTCAGCTGTTCAGAATGGTCAGGCTCAGAGTTTGTTGGGCCTGTGTTCTGGGCCCCGGTCAGTTCCATTGTCCTCGAGGGCCGACAGCTCTATAAACTTGTCCAATAAACTCCTCACAGTGTCTGCTTTTTGTGAAGCATGGTGTTAAGTTACTTTGGTAATTACTAACGCTTAGTGAGACAATGGCAGTGTTAGAAAGTAGCATTAGCATGAATGCTAACATTAGCTATTGTTATATATATTACGCTAACTGTCCAGCTTACATTACCCAAGCTAGCATTGTTACTAATAGATGCTGTTACGAACATAGTCAGTAATGTTAAATTGGTAAACCAAACAGCTCAGAAATGTATAGTTGGTTTGCAACAAGGCGAAACATTTGAAAAGTGAAACTTAAGGTTAAGTGACATTGTTTGATGTTGTTTGAACACTGCAGCAGCGTGTCACTGTAGCGTCGAGCCAAGCTGCGTCCGACGGTGGTCACGTCATGTATTATACGTTAAATGGGGAATTCTCCAAAGCTCCCTCTAGTTTGTTCTGTACCTCTGACAACAACCATACCCCAAAGAGACATTTTGTCTCCTCCACCAACCATTGCTTCAATTTTGCATCCATAGTTAACGTTAATGCTAAGATAGATATTGTGTTGTTACACAAGACCCGTGTTTCAAGCTTCAGTCTATGGTTTCAAGAAATTGCGCTTGCTCACGATAACCCCGTCCCCAGCCCCCGACATCGTAGTCATGTGGCTGATTCCATGGAAACAGAGACACAATAATTTCATTTAATAAACATAATAAACAAACACAGCACAATTCTATAATTTCTGTATTATTACTTAAACATTTCGTATTTACATAATAAACATTATTCATAATTATCTACCTCACAGATGTGGGTAATCCATTCATTGCCCTCTCCCTTCCAGTCTCTCAGACTATGACAGCGTTTCAAGATAAACTTTAAGCCCCCCAAATCGTACTGCAAATCTGGAATATCACACCATATGCCTCTTGGCTGGTGTCAAGTATCAGGACCCTGTAGACGTGTGATGTAGGGACACTCAGAGGCGATCAATACAGATCGTGCTGGCCAGGCGGCATCGAACACATGCTTCTTCAGATATGAACAAAGCACAGATGATCATGTCACAGCTTTATCAGCTTCACAGTTTGGGTTCAGTTATTAGGTGGTCTTCTTATTTATGAAATATAACGTATTGGTCTGGGTAAAATAGCTGTGAGTAATAAAAAAGGTACACATTTTTATCAAATATTGTCAGAGGTGTATGCAAATACTGTATAATTTAAAGTTGAGACAGAGTGTGCCTTTTTGTGTATGAAATTCCATGTAGATTATATTTAAGCGTGGAAGGTGATTTAAAAAAGACTTTCTCTTAAAGCAGAGTCTGAATCATGCATCTTTTCCTACCCATCGATATATATATATATATATATATATATATATATATATATATATATATATATATATATATAGAGAGAGAGAGAGAAAGAGAGAGAGAGAGAGGGAGGCATCTTTGCCATCCTCTCTCTCTCCCGGCTGTGCAGGGGCTGCTGCAGAACAGCCCTGATATCAGACATCCAATAAAGACAGAAAGAAATGTGAACAGAGGGTGGGACTTGTGTGAAAGGGAATGAGGCACAGCAAATGAGAGCAAAGGAGAGGTGTTCCTAGTCTAGAATGCCTTGGCTGGCAGCGCTGAGAGCCAGGGTAGACAGAGAGGAAGGAGAGTAGAGACACCAGCAGGTGCCGAGGATAGAAACAAACAGGGTGCCAGAAAAGGAAAAAAAGACAAGGTAGTAATTAGGGGGAAGTGTGTTAGAAGATAAAAGTAGAGAACAGAAAATAGTCAGACAGAAAATATAATTCAGTCTTAGCTTTTCCAAAGCTGGAGCCCACTTATTTTTAGCCACCCTCACTGAGCTCTTTACCCTTCTGTTCTCGCACGGATTCTCCCTCCTCTTCCTCCTCCTCCTCTTCATCTTCATCCTGTCCTCCTCTTTGACAGACAGAGCCATCATGGACACCGGGAGTCCCAGGAAGATACAATTCACAGTTCCCCTTCTGGACACCCATCTAGACCCAGAGGCGGCCGAACAGGTGAGGAGGAAAAGAAGGCGGTTTGGGTGATGTAAGACTCTCAGGCTCAAAAGGATTATGTAATGCATCAGTGAAATGATTGGACTTAAGATTATTGTGGAAAACATCTCTGAGGAAATCAGTGCTAATGCTTGTCTCAAAAAGTCAGAGGAAGATTTTTTCCAAGCAAGCGGGTGCTGAGCAACTCAACTGGAAGAAAAATCGCAGTGTAGTCAGTCCTGTGACAAATTGCTGCTTCAAAGAAACCACATTTTCAGTGTCTCATTACTCCCAAGTACCTAATTAGCAAGCTGTGTCTTTTGGATGCAGCACTGAAGTGATCATGATGAATTTACGATTGATTTTTCCTCCTTCAGTCACAGCGAAGCAGGTTTTTAGAGACACATTATCTCAGCAGAGTTAAAGAGGGGTGTTGCAGTGTATGGATGCGTCTCCAGGGGTTTGCTGTTGTTTTGTTTTGAGTGACTGGCACGCACTGTACAGCAGTAAGATACTGACAAAACTTGCCTCTTATCACAAGATAAACTTGTTCCAAATCAAACAGCTACTGTATCAGCAATGTAACAATTTCTACCCATATCAACATACATATACAGAATATATATATATATATATATATATATATATATATATATATTCTGTATATGTATATAATGAATTGCAACTGCATGAATTGACTCTATTTAAAGCAAAGTCTCACTGGGGGAAGTTTGTAAAGATGGAAAGGTTTTTTATTCACTTATTTTAGGATCTTATAGAACTCTTATTAGTGACTAAAGAAAACAAGCGGGTGCAATTCCTAAGAGAATATAGTGAAACGATGTGTCTCGTTTTCTTGCTTTTATAAATATAACATGAACAGAATAGGACATCCATAATTAATAAGCCTCGATTTAAACTGGCAAAGATTTGTGAGTCTGACTACACCCTTTTTATATGTCTCTCTCTCCCTCTCCTTCTCTCTCTTTCTGCCGGTCACCTTTTCCACCACTGTGACTGCAAGTAATATGATGTAAGGGGTTCTACTTTGTGTATGTGTGTATGAGAGTTTGCCCTTGTGAGAACATGTTAATGGATGGTCCGGGAATACAGTATGGTCAGGGGTAAGGTTCAGTTCAGCTCCAGTTAGAGCTACTGGTATGATGGAGGGTTATAACTTTACTTGGAGGCTCAGATGTGAGAAACTGAATGTGCAGACTTTTTATTTGCAGAATGTTTTGTAACCAGCACACCTAATAATGTCCTTATCTGCATAAAAGATCCCACTTTGTAATATTTCCCAATAATATCAAACTAGCACTTCACCTTACTTTCAATCCCACAATGAGATGCTCCATTTTTTAGTTTAATTACCGTTGAGTGACTCTACAGCTGTCAGTGAATGAATGAGAATTCTACGATTTTTAGTATCAAATAGCACTTGCTGTCACTACAATAATCAACAGGATTATAACTATTAAAAAACTGCCGGGAGTTAAAACAAATGAAGGTTGGACAGTGTGATTATGCAGGCTTGAAACTTTTTACCTGGTGCCACTGTGGAACTCATTTCTTTGCTGTTTCAACAAAGAAACATTATTATGCCAAGTGGTATAAGGACACTTTGTCTGTAAATTGGTGCCTGTAGTACATTTAAGTTTACATTTGTCTTTGAGATTGTGTACTGTGTTCTGTGTAAACTTTTTGAAAGATACAAAGAGGGCGGCTGTTGCTTGGTGTCAGAGTGGGTCGTCCTCTGTTTGAGAGATTGGTGGTTCGATCCCCATCTCCCCCCGGTCCACATGTGGAAGTGTCCTTGGGCAAGACACTGAACCCCGAATTGCTCCCCATGCTGCGCTTGGGTGTGTAAATGTGGTGTGAATGGTTAGATCAGATTAGATGGTATGTAGATGTCCACTGCCATCAGTGTGAATGTCTGTGTGAATGGGTGAATGTGACAGACACTGTGAAGCGCCTTGAGTAGTCAGATGACTAGAAAGGCGCTGTACAAGTCCATTTACCATTTACCAAGTCAATACAGATGTAATCAAAGTTACTCAGGTCTCCCTCTCTGTCCTGTTTGTATCTGCGCATCAGGGAGTTGGTGTTCACTGTCTGTATTTATTAAGCCACTCATCTGATCCTGGGCTGCAGCCATTCAATACAGGATCTTAAACACCTTAAGCCTGCTGTTTACCTACTCTTCTTCACCAGCAGACAGATCTAATTTAGCCGTATACAATTGTAATTCACTTTCGCTCTTCTATAAAGACTCAAGGGAGTTCTCAGCTCTCGGCCTGAATAAGCATCACCTAAGCTTTACTTTTTTGTATGTACAGGGTACATTTTCTATTTATTCTAAGACCACTGTGACTGGCCACTGAGCCTGCATGGCATGTTGGTTCTCAAGTGGTTTTTATGTGTGTGTGTGTGTGCAGGCAACAAAAGACAGAGACATACCAACCCAACAGCGAAACAGTTAGATGTAAAGAAAAAGTAAAAAAGAAACAACACACACACTAAGGAGATGGGTGTATGTGCTTCTCTCTGTGTTTTCAAGCACATTTATGAATGCCACCCCAGGGGGCTTCACCCATGGTTCAGTAATCTCTGCAACCTGCCTCCTCCCAACATGGTTAATCAACCTCCGCGGAGACCTGCACGTCAGTCAGAACATCCTCCCTGAGGTCTGACCTTCACAACAACAGCACACACTCATCCTCTTATCCACATAGGAGGCACATCATAACAGTACGTTAGAGCTCACTGTGTACTCACAAGCACGAACTGACTGTACCTGATAGACCTAATGTCTCTCTCGTTTTTCTGTAATTATTTAGATATTCCTCTCATTAGCTGAAGTGCGTATTGTTTGTTTCTAACATGTTTTATTACAGATTAAGTATTTGATTGAATATTTTCATATTTTGGGAAATATGCATATCTGTTATCTGTTTGTTAAATATGAAGCTGGAGCCATGAGATGGTTAGCTTAGCTTAGCTTTGCTTATCTTAGCATAAAGTCAGACAGTCAGAGGAGCTGTTGAAACTGAACTTGAAAACTGTCCTTTCAAAATCCTGGACATGACTGAATATAACAATGATAAATACTGTATACAGTATAACATACATTTAGCTGCTCCTGCTTATCAAGCTGAAACTCTAATAATCTCTATAAACAGATTCTACATATGAATGTAGAATCTGTAGGCAATGGGGCAAGATTTGGATAGTGTAAGCAGTCTGGTTTCCATTTGCTGCCCAAGCAGTATTGACCAACCGCATTTTAGAATGCTTTAGTTGCATGCTGGTAAACCGTCCATGTGGACAACAAAAGAGGTAGAACGCAGTGGCCAAAATGCAATCTCGGAACCCATTAGCTATTGTCTGTCGACTATGTAGCTTTTAATCAGCTTTTTTGTTATTGTTTGTCTGCATTTATATGGAGATATCTGGTCAAAGAAAGTCTTAGCCTGGATACCCGCTGGCTACAGCCGAAAACCCCAAATTAGCCGTTGCCTCCAAAGGCTAAATCGTCATCAGACACACAGCCAAGAGGTTCAGTGATTGGCCCTATAAGAACAATAAACAAAATGGAATATTTGAAGTGAGTATTGTAACTGTAATGGTAACACAGAACACAACCAATTTTGTTGGTTGAGGAGAACTTTGTAGCCTCCATTAAAAAAAAACCATAACTGTGCTGATTACATCAAACAAAAAGAGGAGGCCAAACGACCTTATTGTCAAGTTTGCAGTGATGGGTAAAGTTGTCAGCTGTAATCAACCTGAGACACTTCATCAGGGCCGCTGCATTATTAAAAAAAAGGAGGAATAAAATGGGGTTAAATGTGTCAGTACTTGGCCTACTGTTAAATTATATGACTGTTTGCAAGTGCTTTACTGTATTTTCAAGAAACACTCCTGGAAATGTCCTGAAAAGGTCCTGGATCATGATTTCTTATTCAGATTGAGAACACTGCTACATTATATTCAATGTGCAAACACACACACGCACACGCACACGCACACACGCACAGGCACACGCACACGCACACGCACACACACACACACACACACACACACACACACACACACACACACACACACACACACACACACACACACACACACACACACTAATGAATCCATTATTATCACACTGTCTGCAGCAGTCTGATTAGTGCACTTGTCATGTCAACACCAGGTTATTTCCACACATAAAGATTGTTAATGGAGTATGTATAACGTCATTAACCAAGCTGGTTCACCTCTACATCAAACTCAAATTGATCTGCGCTTGTTAGCTCTGAGTGACAGTGTTGTTCACGGTTCAAGTTGAATTTGAACTCTATCATTCAGATGAAAAGCACTTGCTCATACATGAAGGAAGTGTAGTCCTTGTTGAGATGACGAATGGTGAAGGCTCTTTTAATACTGATGTTTCAGTGCTGACAGTGTCCTCCCTCATATTCTCTACGCTGAGGTGTCAGACCATCTTTGTTATTCACCGAGGAAATAATAATAACTCTGTATCACCTTAGGAAGACTATTTTCCAAGAAAAACGTTCATGTTCAGTAGATTATATTCATTATTACACATGTATGTCTTGCACAATTTTGTAATCAAGACCTGCAAGTGAAAATACATTAATCAGGAGATGAACCCATTACTGCTTTGCACTGTAAGAAACCGTACATTTTTATTTGTAATTTTAACTCCCTTTGCTGCTGTTTGCTAAATCGTAACCCAGAGCAGTGGTTGTCCAGTCATAGCATAGCAACCGTAACTAGGCACGACAGTCCTGTCAAGCTTTGGATTTCTTTGCACGCTGAAGTAGGAGCCTTTCCAAAAGTCCAACAAGTCTAAAGAAATGTATTAAAGGGTTTATTTACCTGTTAACTTAAATAAATTCTTACCTTTCTGACATTTTTACACTTTTCTTTTTTAATTTTTAAAATGCTCCTAATAAGCGTATGGCACACTTAAATGTAAAATAAATCCACCAGGTATGGAAACTCAAAAATATTCAACTCTCATATATTTCTGATAACAGCCTGACCAATAAATTTATTCTATCCAAAAAAAAAAATTTGCAGAGCTTCCTGCCTGTCATCCAATCCTTCTGTTTCACTTGCATTGCTCATGCTGCGTTCCAGTGCAATGGGAAGTTATTGGATCTCCAAGTAGGCAAAGTGCACACCTGTCATAGTTAACCTCCTACTAGCGAATTTAGGGTAGTTTGATCTCCCTCGAATTCCGTAGTAGGAAGTTCCACTTTGACAGGCATTACAGTGCAGTTTGCCTAGCTGGAGATCCAATACTTCGAGCTTCCCATGGCACTGGAATGCAGCATTTTTCTCTCACCACCCGTATCGGGGGAGGAGAGATCGTCAGAGGCATATACTGTGTAAAAGATGGAAGTAGCATACCCATCGTGGTCCGTTCTCTCAACTCGATCCAGTCGTACTCGCCCACAGCAGTCGCCATCTTGTCAGACTTTGACTCCGCCTCATTTCCTCTTACCAAAAACTGGCATTGATGTGACGTTGGTGGGGAGGGAGATATGTCCATCTGGGTGACGTATACCTCCAAGGAGAAGTGAGGGCCAGCGGCTGTCACTCAAGAGGCTGCACCCCTAATGATTCATAAACTTTAACCTCCAATAAAATAAAAACTACACAGCACATTTGGAAGTGTTAAATCAACTCCCTGGCAGTTAAATTCAACACTTTGTGTCTATATTGGTCCACTGTAGATCAAGTTAAAACAACACTTTTGACAGTGTTAAACAGTTAACACTGTTGCAAAGTGGGAACAACACTCTCAATAGTTGAAACCTGCATCAGTGTTGAATTTACCTAACACTAGTGTGTATAGTCAAAAGTTAAAGTGTGTTTTTCTAACACTGAATAAGGCTGAAATTATATTAACACTGTGAAGAGTGTTGTATATAACTGAACATAGAATTTTCTTATAGCTGATTTCATTTTTAAACACTACTGTTTTCCAAACTTGTATACTTACGTTAAGCAGATTATGTATATTTATCGACAATTATGTGCAAAAGGAACATTAATGCACCCATCAAAACACAGCATACAACAATCCTGCTAACCTTTACATGGGACTTTGTCACGATCACAGTTTATGGTCACGGTTTATTATCAACACATTGAAAAATACTACTGCATAGAAGGTAATATTAAATAGGCATGCTTTGTTTCTTTTACTTACACAAAGATTCTTGGCTGAGTCAAACAAAGCGAAAACAAAGTTAGTCGGTGGATATGTTGGAATTCTGGTGGCAACTCTTGAAAGTTGAAAAAAAGTGTAAATCAGTGATCTGGGTTTTCAATGTCCTGTGAATACAGTTGGAGAGAGCTTGGAGAGCATTTATAAAGGTGGAGCACTGATTTATCCAAAATAATACCAAGATCACATTTCAAATGACAGGATGAAGGATGAGGAATCACATGAATCCTTTTCTGTTCACTGAATCTCTGCCTCGGCCCACCCAATAACGTATAGGGAAAGTTTCTAATATGTTAATTTCTGAAGTAATGTGCAGAGTGTGAATGCCCTGTTCCTGAATTATGGTGATGATGAATGGAAACACATTGTTCTTGCGAAGGTCACAAGGCAACCCTGTTAATACAAGTATATCAGAACTACCTCTGATATTCCCAAAGGAAATAATCAGGGTTAGGAGGTAAAAGCTTCACGCCTCAGCATTTCCAAAAGTACATTTTGAACTACAAACCCTTTTTTCTATCACTGTTTGGTTATTGCACGGTAAGAAAAGCTTTCCCAAGGTCAAATCCCTTTCAAGCAATAATGCTGGAACAACATCTTCTGCTCCAACCCTATTAATTCTCCTCCACTGAAATGTAAATGTTTGTATGGGAAAGTACAGTTGTACAATTTAATGAAAGATATCCATGCAAAAGGGACACCCCATTAATGTTCTATGTGGGGGGCCCTGAAAATTCTGTGCTCACAAAACACACTTGGCATTCTTTTATCCTCTTGACAGTTCATGACCTTTTCTAATTTTCCAAAAAGAAATGCTTTGAAACATGATTTTGATGTTATGCCATATTTCCGAAGTTGTCTTTAGAAGACTCTCAGGGACTCCAGCTGTAAAATATGAGTAAATAAAATGTTAGATGTTTTACATGGAGTAGATATGTATCTTAGTATTTTTTTTCACAGCACTATACATACGAGGTCTAGCACTTTTAGCATTACAGCAAGTACAAGTGTGTCACTATGTAGGCGAACAAACATTTCGATGTGTATAACTTAATTTTTGGCAAACAAAAGAGAGAGTCAAAGTGAACCAGGAACGTTTGGTTTCTGTTCCACAAGTAGGAAAACCTCAAAATCAGCATCTATCATATAGCCTTGTAACAGAGTTTGTTTCCATTTTCATATGGCTCGCTTAAATTGATTTATAAAACAACCTATTTACAATGTCTGTTTTTTTCTCATAACCCTCTGACCTTCATTGATTAAGTGTTACTGCTCATAGCAAGTGCTTTAGTGGATGCAGATTTGTCCAGAACATTGGAAGTAGAACACCTTATTTTTTCCAGAAAGAGATGAAAGAAATGCTGAATTGCATTGCCTTGTGGAAGCTATTGGATCAGCGTCAAGCCCGGTTGTGATGCTATGACTTTGGCTTTCTATTTGTATAACCCGTATAAAATATAGACATAACAATTTCTGTTTTTTTTCACCTTCATCAATTGAACAAGCTCAATTTGTGACAAAGGGAAAGGTTACCGCTTCAGATACAACTTCTGGATATTGGGTTTAAATGAAGAAAATGAAAGGTAGTTTAGGGAAAATAATTGGTTAATTTTTATGTCATTATTATTATTATTAATTTTTTGCACAGATAACATCGGGGTCTGTAGGGCCCGAAACAGTGTTCATGTGTTAATAATGAAACAGGACTTTGACTCTGCTGTCTCTTGGCTTGACCTTTATATTCCAGTCAAGGGTATTTTGTCTGCTGCCCACACACAAGAACATCAGGCATGCCCGACTTTCCCTGCCACCCCATCAATTTCAAAAGCTGTTTTTGTTCACTGTTGTGAGAAGTGACAGAACTGCATTTTTAACAGACTGTAGGTTGAAAGGCAGGCATTGTGGTTTGAGGGCTGAGCCTGTCCAGTAAGCAGTGTTATTTGTGTGCGTGAAGGATCAGGGAGTTTTCTGTGCCGGGTGAGGAGAATAACAATGACTCTGGGCATAATCAGTTCTACCCAGCCATGGCTCATTGTGCTTTAATGTAGGCCACAAGGGAGGTTTTCTGGAATAACGACAAAAGACACACAATGCTAAAATATTATTACATGGATTTATGACATACACAAGAGTACTAAACTAGATTTCTTTTTCAGTTTTATAACTTGGGCCCCAAAGAGCATTGCAGAAATACAAATTTTGAAAAAGATGCCATAAAAAAAAACCCCAAAAAAACTTAAGCAGGGAAAATCAATAAAACATAAGACTTAAAACAGTTGTGATTTAAAACCTGAATCTAAGAGTGCGCATCACAATCTTGTTCAGTCTTAAACTAGCATACCCGTCGAGGTCCGTTCTCTCAACTTGATCCGATCGTACTCGACTAAGTGCCCTTAAGGGAGTAGTTTGGGGAGTTGCCATCTATCAGACTTTGACTCAAGATTCAAGATTCAAGATTCAAGATTCAAGATTCAAGATTCAAGAAGCCTTATTTATCCCCATTTATCCCATAAATCAAATAAAAATAAAGCTAACATAAAATAAATCAAACATTAAACTAAACGTAACAGAATGAAACAGACATTGTGGTTAAACCTAGGTATATACAATATAGACTCCTCCTCATTTCCTCTTACCAAAAAAGGGCATTAATGTGACGTTGCGAGGAGGGACATACGTCCATCTTGCTGACGTATACCTCCGAGGAGAAGTGAGGGCCAGCGGCTAGCTGTCACTCAAGCCCCTAAATATTCATAAACTTTAACCTCCAATAAAATAAAAACTAGCCTGGAACAAAAAAGAAGAATGTAGGGGGTGTTTAGTTGGATATGTTAGTGTAGTCTGTCCGACTCATTGATCTTTTATCTAATTTAGGTTTGTGCAAGTTAGAATCTATGGCCCCAAACTGTGCTGTGGATTGATAAATCCATGATGCTGTCCGTGGTGCTCAAGGAGCAGGTAGATTTGTAAGTGCAATTTTTTCAGAGTCCCGCCCTTCCGTCAGTTTCTTCTTGGATGTAAAACACTATCTGTAGGATATTCTGGTAATTAACTACCTCATCTTGGTTGGTTGGTTTAGGTAGTAAAGTCAACTGCATGTTGAAGTTGGTGCCAGTGTGCTGGGGATGCATTTACACCATGGTTTACTGTATGTGGGCAGAAGCAGGTGCAATTGTAGCTTGGGCATTAGATTGCTGTCACAATTTCATGTTGTTTGGTGTTTCTAACAGTTTTGTGTTATTTAATTACACAGCACATTTTGTTGAGCACAGCAAAGCAAATACAAACCTGCAGGGCAACGATTAATTTCCTGATTCTCCTCTATCACTTTTTCAACATTAACTTTGAATGCACCTACATTAAAAAAAGAGTCCTATCTTTTAGCTTTCCATTGTACACTCAAAGCACAGCTCATACTGTGATATTTTGTTTATCATGTCAATAGAGAGAGTTATGATTTAAACACTCTCATAAAATACAATGTATGGTGAGGCTAAACTATATGGCTGACTGGATAGGACAACAGAGCTTTGCAAGTGCACAAACAGCATTTAGAAAAGACACATGGAGGACTGGAGCTTGCAGGCCTTCCAGCTTTTGTCAGCAATACTGTCAGCTAGGGTGATGAGTGCATTAGTGTTAATGTGTGTGTGTGTGTGTGTGTGTGTGTGTGTGTGTGTGTGTGTGTGTGTGTGTGTGTGTGTGTGTGTGTGTGTGTGTGTGTGTGTGTGTGTGTGTGTGTGTGTGTGTGTGTGTGTGTGTGTGTGTGTGTGTGTGTGCATGTGTAATTGACTATTTATATTCCTATATCGCAGCCGTTTTGGTTTATGGGGCAATAAAAATGGAAAAATAATC